>NC_135478.1:226477873-226777873 GCF_052094955.1 Ictidomys tridecemlineatus
GGCTGGCTGCCGGTCTCCCCCTTTCTCCTCTGGTGGGAGACTGTGGCTGCATCAGTGCAGAGCCAGGAGAAGAGGGAGGAGGGAAACCCAGCGCCTGTCAGGGCCACTGCCAGGTGTGCGGTGAGCAGCCCTGGGACAGGACAGCAGGCCTTACCTTCCGGGACGAATGCTTTTCGGAACTCTCCAGGTCTCCATCCAGGAGCGGCATGGCAAAGGAGCTCAGGTCCTGGGAGGGAAAGAGGTGCAAGGTCAACAAGAGCAGAGCAGCTCCACCCAGGGGCCACCTCCAGGAGTCCTCCTCCTGAGGGCCAGCAGCAAAGGAGTGACGTGGACGGTCACGGGTGAGGGAGGAGGTGAAGAAGGCTAGCTGCCTCCCAAGTGTGCCGCTGCTGCCCACATCCCTCCCAGAACGTCAGGCCAGGTGTCCAGGAGCAGCCACTGCCTGCCAGCACCCCAGGGAAGGGGAAGGAAGAGACCAGGGACTGAAGGGACAGAAAGGCTGACAGGCAAGGCAGGAAGTCAGAAGGAGTGGGGCACGAAAGTCCCGTCCAGGGGTGGCTTGGGCTGTGGCTGATGGACAGGCCTTAACCTCAGACCCAGAACATGAGGCTCCGTGAAGTGTCCAGGGGGCTGGAAGATGACGGGGCTGGGAAGGTGGCCTTGGAGCCAGTAAAAGCTGATGATGTGGGGGCCAAGGTGAGTGGGGTGGGCTCTGGGACAGACAGGTGCAGGCGGGGCATCACCAACGTGCACTTTCTAAAATGCAGGCATTGTTTGGCCCTGGCCCTGGTCCTGCATCTGGCCTTGGAGAACACATCCCACCAAGCAGAACCCCACTGGCCATCCTCAAGTCCGGGGGACACTGCCTCTTTATTCTTTCTTTTGTACCTATTTAAAAATATTTAATTGTGAAATACACACAAGAAAATTTATCTTCAAGCTTTTCGGGGTTTTTTGGTGCTGGGGATCCAGCCCAGGACTAGTGCTGTACACGGAGCCACACCCCACCCTCATCTCACCGTTGTCAAGTGTGCCGTGGAGTGGCACACCCACTCACACTGCTGTGCACCCACCACCATATCCATTTCTAGAACTTTCCACCTTCCCAAAGGGAAGCTCCATACCCACAAAACACTCTGTTCCTCCCTCCCCCGGCTCCTGGCAACCACTGGTCCACGGTTTGTCTCTATGTCTGTGACTATTCTAGGCCCTTCATGTGAGTGAATCGGACAGGACTGTCCTCCTGTGACTGCCGTAGCGTGATGCTTCGAGGTCCATCCGTGTTGGAGCACGTGTCAGAAATGCCCTCCACTTAGGCCGATTGCTCTTTCTTTGCACTTAGAGGCCACATTCAGCTTATTAGTCATTGGTCAGGGCCACCTTTTGGCTACTGTGAATCATGCTGCTGTGAACTTGAATGTTACGGGCTGAACCGTGTCCCCCTCCACCACCCAAAGTCCCTAGGTCGAAATCCTAACCTCTAGGACCGCAGAAAGTGAATGCATTTGGAGACAGGATCTGAGTTACGTGGGGTCATCGGGGTGGGCCCTAATCCAACAGGACTGGTGTCCCTGTAAGAAGAGATGAGGAGACAGGCATGCCCAGAGGGGCCACTGCGTGATGACACAGGGACTGACGATGGCACGAATAAGCCGAGGAGAGAGCCCTTGGGAGGAACCAACCCTGCCCACACCTTGAGCTCAGGCCTCAGCCTCCAGATTGTGAGAAAGTGACTTCCATCCTGGAAGCCGTCCCTGGTAGGCAGCCCTAGAAGGCTCTTCAGGACCAGCTGTGAGTCCTTTTGGGTAACGCAGAGTAGAACTGCTGGGCACTGGCTACCTCTGTTCAAGATATTTTGTGTTCTCTAGAGCAGCCGCGCCGTTTTCCCTTCCCACCCCAGGGCGCCAGGCTTTCCCCTTCTCCGCATTCTAACCAGGACTGACCTTCTGTTGTTTCTTTTTTTTTTTAATATTTGTTTTTTAGTTGTAGTTGGACACAATACCTTTATTTTATTTATTTTTATGTGGTGCTGAAGATCAAACCCACGGCCTCGCACATGCTAGGCAAGCACTCTACTGCTGAGCCACACCCCAGCCCACTTCTGTTGTTTCCTATGGTAGCCGTCCCAAGGAGTGAGGCGGTATCTTATGATATGTACACATCTCTACGTGGTTTATTGGCTTTCTATAATCTTTGAAGAAACACCCATTTTTAAAATAGGACTATTGGATGTTGAATTGTAGGAGTTCTCTATATATTCTGAACCTTAACCATTTATCAGATAAGTGATTTGCCTATATTTTCTTATTCTACAGGTAGCCTTTTCATTCTGCAGTCTTGACGCTGAGAAGTTTTTACTTTGATGTATTTATCTGTTATTTCTTTTGTTGCCTGTGCTTATGTTGTTGCACCCATGAAATTAGTGCCAAATCTAATGTCATGAGACATTCCCCTGTGTATTTTTCTTTTCCTTGTTTTTTTTTTGGGGGGGGGGATTGAAAACCCAGGGCCTTGTGCATGCAAGGTAAGCACTCTACCAACTGAGCTGTATCTCCAGCCCCCCCTTTCTTTCTTTCTTTCTTTCTTTCTTTCTTTCTCTCTCTCTCTCTCTCTCTCTCTCTCTCTCTCTCTCTCTCTCTCTCTCTCTCTCTCTTAGAGCTGGATATTGAATGCATGGCCTCATGCATGTCAGGCAAGGGTTCTTCCACAGAGCCACATCTTTAGCCGCCACCCATATCTTTTTCCTAAATGACATTTAGGGCTTTGATCCATTTGGGGTTCATTTTTGTATACGGTGTAACACAGGATGTAGCTTCCTTCTTCTGCACATGGATAACACCATTCCCCAAAATCATTTGACCATAAAATATCAGCATTTATTTCTGAACTCTGTTCCATTCCATTGGTCTGTCTATTTTTCTGCCAGTACCATGCTATTTTTTGTTACTGTAACATTATGATAAGTTTGAAATCAGCATGTGTGAGATCTCCAGTCTTGTTCCTTTCCTGTTTTTCAAGATTGTTTTGGCTATTTGGGGTCCCTTGAGATATTCTATGAATTCAACGGTGGATTTTTATATTTTTTACAACAACAAAAATCACTGGGATTTTGATGTGGATTGCACCAATTTTACAGATTGCTTTCGGTACTACTGACCTCTTAATGACAGGCTTCCAATCCATGAACACGGGATGCATTTCCATTTATTTGTGTCTTCTTTCATTTTTTCAGTGACATTTTGTACTTTCCTGTGCTCTCTCTCACCCAGTTCTCTCTTGGGTCAACTAGTTGCTTCCTAAGCCTGTTTCAGTTCATCCTCCAAGTCTCTGCTTAAAAAGTAATATCTGAAAATGTGAGGCAGCCTCACCCCAAGGCCCAGGGACTCTGCTGCAGAGCTGGCATGGCCTCCAGACCTGGCAGACGAGAACACACTGGTGAGCTGGCACAGCTTCCATGCTCAGCACTTCTGGTGACCTTAATTTAGTGGCTCTCAGCCATGACTGCATGTTGGGATCAGCTGGGGAGCTTGGTTCCTCCTGTAGAAGTGAAGGTGGTTAGTTTCTAGTTCATCAACGGCATTCATCCAGGCTCTGTCTGGTGGACAGTCACCAGGTTCCCATGGGGATTCTCTGGGTCAGCCATGGGCAGGTGCCCTAAAGGCTCCAATCCAGGCACCACAGATTTTCTGACCTCCACAGGCTTACTTCCAAAGTGTTCTGCACCTGAGTCCTCCTTGCACAACAGCCCAGGCAGAATGTTTGTGAGTTTCCAAACGTGGTGGTGTGTCCACGGGCATTCTGCTGGAAAACCATCTCAACTCCTCACCTAAGGGCACTCCCCAGGGACCATCCACTCCTGCCCAGGGAGCTGGCCCACTCCACTTCAGCTGCTCAGGGACAATCCCATCTCATCCCCTGCCCTAGCAGGAGCCTGGCACATAGCAATTGGGTGAATGGCCCTGCCACTGCTGCTCTCCGAACACTCCAGCCCTGTCCCTCCTCTGGGCTTGGCGCCTGCTCCTCCTGCCCCACCCTCACCCCAAATTCTGGTCCAGAGCGCACTCCTATGTGCCATGCAAAGTCCATTTCATATATCATCTCTGGCTAGACCCACCCCCAGGCAGAACTGATTCCTCTCCCATCTGGGTCCCAGTGCCTTGGGCTTGCCCTGTCGCAGGGCACCCAGCACTTGAGGATCAGCACCTATCAGTGTTATGGTTCAGATGTGAGGTGTCCCCCAAAAGCTCATGTGGGAGACAGTGCAAGACGGTTCAGAGGAAAAATGACTGGGTTGTGAGTCTTAACCCAATCAGTGAATTAATCCCCTGACAGGTAACTGAAGTGGTGGGGTGTGGTGGGAATTAGAGCGTGGCTTTGGGTATATATTTGCATCTGAAGAATGCAGTCTCTCTGTTTCCTGATAGCTCCGGTGTGGGCTGCTTCCCTTTGCCACCCTCTCCGCCATGATGTTCACCGCACCTGGAGCCCTGGGGAATGGAGCCGGCCTTCTGTAGACTAACCTCTGAAATCCTGAGCCCGCAAATAAACCTTTCCTCATCTACAGTTGTGCTTCTTGGGTCTTTAAGTCACAGCAGAGAGAAAGCGACTAAAACACTCAGTTTTAGTGTTTCTCTCCAGGAGCCTCCACTCCAGCAGGGCGTCCACTCCAGTGTCGGGAAGGGGAGAGCTAGTCACTGCGGGGCACTGAGCCTGGCCTGCTGCATTTGAACAACCACGTTGCGTTCAGATGGACCCCTGGACCGAGCCCCCTGACCCCAACCCCAGGTGCCTGTAGGTGCTGCAGAGTGTGCTGCTGGGCCAGGCAAGCATCGGGCCGAGCAGCTGCAGCTGGCTGGGTGGTTAGGGGGAGCCGCTGGGTCTCTAATCTGGGGTTTGATGAGCACATTCCTCTCTGGGTTCAGTCACCACCACCCCTGCCATTTGCTCAGTGGTGGCATTCAAAGGCTTCAGACTTTCTACAAATACCTGTTCCTCACCCAAATGGACAATGACCCCAAGAGGCACAACGTTCCAGCCACCGGGGCCAGGGGTCAGTGATTCATGGCAAGACGACCTGGAGAGAGCCGAGCCCAGGAAGCCCTCACCTTGGGCACCCATGGGAGCTGCCACAGGTGCCACACAGCCATCGCTGACCAGAACAAACTTAGGAAAGCATCAGATGGAGTGGCCACGGCGGGGGCCTGCTCCTGGGCTCTGCGCCAGCCTGCTCGGTCAAGCGGCCTGGCCGGAGTCTCCTGACAGGCAGTGACCAACTTTGCTGGAAGCGCCCCTGCTCGTCTCCCAGTGTCACCAAGACGCACGCACACCTCGGAGGCTGGTGTGGGACGCGCTCTCTCTGCACACATGGCAGCAAGCCCACTAGCCCGTGGGCTGAGCGGGCCCTGGCCTCTCTGCCAGTCTGGGTTCTGGAAGGCCCAGCTCCCGGAGCTGCCCTGTTCACACAGTTCCTGAATTCTCAACTCCCTCGCTCCTGCTGCTGCCCACACCTGGGCCCGGTCCTTCGCTCCCTCACCTGCCCTGGGCCCTCAGGAACTGGGAGGGCACTGCTCCCCAGGGCTGTGTCAGGCCTCCAGATGCAGAAGACATGATGTCAGCCAGACAGAGCCTTCGCACCCTGCTCTTCTTCACCTGTCTACACCTTGCACGCAGTGTAGACTTTGACCACATGTTCTGAGATGATCATCAGGGTCTTTGGTGAAAGTTAACTTTCAAGATTTAGACTCAAACGTCACCTGTCAGGAACACATTCGGACAAAAGAGAACAGGCCCAGATTTAGAGGAAATTCCTAAGAAATAAGCTAACCTTAATATCAGCTCATTGAATTCCCCCTACACTCACCTATCTTTAAATACCCAGGAAAGGCCCAAAGTCCACCATATAAACAGGCATTAACAACAGAACCATCATGAATCTGTATTAGTGTCTTTCTTAAATCTCTCAGTGGTGGCCTCCTTTGGTTTTTATGGAAACCCACATGGGTGGACAGTGACACCATCCCGGTCTGTAGAGGAAGACACTGAGGGGTGGCATAAGCCATTTGCCCAACGCCTGGCAACCAGACAGCAGCAGGCAGGTCCCATCACTCAGGTCCAGCCACACTCTTGGACCAGAGCTCTTGGTAAGACTCCTCCACCTCCCTGGGGTGGCTCAGTTCCAGGGACAGAATAACAACTTGGGGTCAGAGGCTGTGCAGGTCCGGAGCTCTTTCATGCAAAATGAGTGTCCTAGGCACAGCGGGACCTCAGGGGAAGATGGAAGGAAGGATTCACAGCTCAGAGATTCATTTCCAAGGCAGCTGGTGGTCCTCTCCCTTTAAGAGCTTCTTTGTAACTAAAAGTAAGTGACGCTGATGTCGCTCAGAAAGCAGCAGACATCCCACCCCGCAGTGCAGTGCGCGGCTTCACCGTGAGCACCGTTCTGCCTCATCAGGAGTCTTCAAGGCAGCTTCCCCTAACCCACACGTATCCCCAGATTTTCCCATGAGAAAATGGACTGGTCGCATTCACAATCAGTGTCCAGTTTCCGTGAAGGACCAGGTCCCCTGTGCCCAGGCGATGGGGCTAGTTCAGCGTGCACTCAGCAGACCCAGCCTGATGTGTCTCCGACGTTCTCTTACAGGGCTCTGCTGTTGTTGAAGCTGGGAGTCCCTGAAAGGGGGGCTGACACAAGTGCTGGACAAACAGAACAGCGGCCAGCCTCAGGGGCCACGGCCCCTGCCTCGGCCAACGTGGGGTTTTCGATGTCAGGGCTGTGGTACAACATTCCTGCTTGATTCCCGTGGAGGAAGAAACACATTCAGGATGACCTTCGCCCTCCATCCCGCTGAGCAGACCCAAGAACAGACTGCCACCTGGAGCCACCCTGGGCTTGAGCTGGGGTCAGGATCCCTCCAGGCACGTGCCCAGAGCCCCTGGTGGCCCCTGAGGACACTGCCTTTGGCCATTCGCAAAGACAGTGAAGACCCAGGCCAGACCCTGCTCTGCTGTTTGCTCTTGGGGATCTCGAGCAGGTCTGAACTTTGGTTTTCCATCTGTCAAATGACAGGGTTTAACTGGCTAATTTCTGAAGGTGGCTCTTGGCTCACACAGCCTCTGTTTTTACCTGTGGAGCTGAATAGCAGGAGGGGTCGGGAGCATTTTAAAGGAGTCCTGCTCAGACCCAAAGGCATTTCTCACCTCCCTAGCTTAGTCGTAGAAATAACATCTCCTCTCCCCAACTAGCCAACAGTCTGCACCACTCTCCAAGCCGCCGGCGCGTCTCCGTGGCAGAGAGCGGAGGTGCTGCCCTTGGTGAGCCTCACGGAGGAGGAGTCGGGTCTTGACTGGCTTCTCCAATCCCAGTGCTTCCTGCCTCCCAACTGAGGTCTAAGGTCCTCAAGCCCAAGCACCGGGACCGTCAACGCAAATGCCCAGGAGGATCCTAGCAGATGCCCATGGGATTTCAGAAGCCCGAGTGTGGCTTCCGCAGGTTCCCGGCTGGACCTCCCCTCTCTGGTCCTCTGCCTACCCCGTGGTCATGGACATGGTGGGCGGGCAGCTCCCATGGCTTTAACGGCATCTGAACCTATGTTGACATCGTGGCCTTCGGCCCGCCTCTGGAGGTGATGGCAAGCCCCAGGCTGGGAGGCACGTGGGAGGCCCGTGCGAGGCATCTGCAGATGGGCCAGGCTTGCGCAACCCTGAAAACCACCAAACGGGCAGTTCTTGGTACTGGTGGGAGGCAGGAGGTGGCCAGGGCTACGGTCAGTTGGAGCCTTTGAGAAACTCCGCATTATATAACCACTCTCGGAAAAATAAGGAACAAATACTGAATCACTGGAACTGGGCAAGAGGGGAGGGACAGTGGCCAAATGAGAGAGGGCCTGAACTTAACTCTCAGGGACATTCCAGGGGAGCTTGTTTTCCACAGAGGACATCAAGGTTTCTGAGTGCTGTCTGAGAGACTTCCAGACGTGAAAAAGAAGGAAAATAACAAGAACATCACCATTCTCACTCCTGTGGCCGCCCCCACCCGGTGGGCTTTAAGGGTGGCCCCCACCCGCTGGTGCCCACAGGTCCTCGTCAGGCCGGTGCCCTCAGGGGCTTCTCCTGCCACGGAGCTCACCAAGCCCCTTTTTGTTTTCTCCAAACCCAGGAGCCGCAGCACCCGGGCCCGGTGGTCGGGAGACCTGGGTTCTCCACTGACGTGAGTAGCTGGGCACCTACCCTCCAGACCTGTTTTCCAGCCTGTGAAGTGTGTCTGTCACGCTCTCTGTACCGCAGAGCGGTGGCTCTGGAAACCAGGCAGGACATCAACACAGGTCTGTCCTCTGGTGTGAGTCCTTACGCCAGCGGGCATCCAGAGGGCCACTGGCCAAGGTCAGCTCCAGCCAATGCCCAAGGCTGTGGGGAGGGCAAAGGAATCGCCCAGGGCACTCCACCTGGAGGCCAGGGCGGCCCTCCCACTCTGCCTGAGCCTGAGTGGGGCTGAAGAGACGCAGGACACTGGCCGCCTCCGGTCGTGACGGAGCCGCCTGCCCCTCTCCCAAGCCCATCTGTGTGGTGACTCTAAGGAGGGGTCCCGGGGCCCACTGCTGCTCCTGAGCCTCCAGTGCTGCCCCCCCTGGCCGTCCTCTCAGCCTCCTCTGGACCAGAGCTACACAGGGCTCAGGGGACCGGCCAGCCAGAAGGACTCTGACTTGCCCGAGGCTCTTGTGTCTCTGGGATGCCCTTTGACCCCCGTGTTCCCGGCCCTGTCCTAGCTCAGGTCCAAAGTAGCCTCTCAAACAACCATTCCCAGGTAGAGTCCAGCCTCGGCTAACCAGGAGGCTAGTCAGGAACCGGCCAAGGCACCAGCCTCGTTCCTCCACTTCTTCAGTCTGAGTCCCTCCTGAAGGGGAGAGTGAGGGACAGGGACCGGCCCAGGGGGCTGACTGAGTGACGGTGACAGGAGCCTGGATCAGTCCTCAGTCAGGAAGGTCCCAGGACATGCAGATGTGACAGCCATCTCCCTTTGGGTCACCCAGAAGCATTTCCAGCTTCCAGCAGAGGGCTCAGCCCGGGCTGCAGGTTGCTGCTTGTACATAGAACAACTCAAAGCTCTGCGGGTGGCCTCTCAAGGCCCAGCCAGGAGGCGGGGAAGGGTGCTAGGGAGCAGAGGGCTTTGGGCTGCACTGACCACGTCCATTATGGAGCCGGTGATGGCTAACTTCATGTGGAAGCTTGGCTGGCTCGTCGTGTCTACCACCTGAGACATGGAGACTCTGATCTCATCACGGCTGGGAGCTCGTTTTGTCCTCGTGGTTAAACATCTGTAATCGACTGACTTTAAGTAAAACGCTTGCCCTCCATGATGAGGGTGGGCCTCATCTGATCAGCTGAAGGCCTGACAGAAAAAAAATTGAGATTTCCAGAAGAAAAAGTTCTGCTTTAAGACCATAGCATCCGCCACCTTAGCTCCTAGACTGTCAGTCTGTCCCATCAGTTTAGGACTTCCCAGCCCCAACTACACAGGAGCCATCCCTTAGGACGGATCTCTTGTATATATTATACAATACTGTGCATGTACCATAGTATATATCGTACATGATCAATGCATTACCGTGCAATCATCTACCTCCTTAATATGTGTGTATATTAAAAAAAATAGGTCCCCTCTCTTTCTCGTCTTGGCTGTTTCCCTGGGCTACGGAGCCCATGGCCTCCTCCCTCTGAGCTGAAGGGGACATGGAGGAGAATCCAGGACAACGAAGGCAGCGCTGAGACGGGGTCTTTTTGGTGGGCAGGCGGCGCTTTTTCTTTGCCAAGGGTCCATCAATACACCAAGGAAACAGGTGGGCGAGAAAACAAGGGAGCTGGGAGAGGCTGGCCAGGGGGCAGTGTTGGGTGGAAAAGAGGAAAGCTCCAGCCCTGTGTGGAGGGGAGCAGCCTCCGGGGGCCACAGCCTCACCTGCCTCCGAGCCCCGTCTGTGACGAGGGCCATCGCTTGCACGGCGCAGGCTGGGAAAGAGCCCGTCAGTGTCTGTCCTGGTCTCAGCGCACAGAGTCTCCTCCTCCTCCCACACCGCCCACCGTGCGCAGGGAGGACCGTCCAGGTCCCCTGAGGGCCACTCCCTCCTCCACTCGCCAGATCCACAGAAACGCCCCAGCAGGAGTCGTCCTCCCAGGGCGGAACCGACGCTGGACCAGGGCTGGCTCCTTCAGGCTGAGGCCTGAGCAGGGTCCTCCCTGTAGAGGGGGGTGTCTCCCAGGCGCCAGCGCCTCTGTGACCCGAGTGAAACGCTCCGAGGAGCCTCACTCTGCTTCCTCGTGTCCCTCCTGCAGCTTTCTTTAGGCAGGGACCCAAACCACTTGTGTTTGACCCTGGGGGCAGCAGGCAGGGCAGCAGGCGACACCTTGGGGAACCTCAGGTCTGACCCAGGGCCCTGTGGGGGTCTGTGACAAGTGACGACAAATGACCGTCCATTACTCTCCACTCCCTCCACGTGGAGTTTTTCCTATAATGCGAGGGGCCCGGGGAACCTCGCCGTTCCGTGGAACCTCAGTTACTCACATGCACACCCTTCTTACAGCACCGTGGAGGAAGACGTCTGAACAACTCTGCCCACTGAGCTTTGGCACGGTACAGGTGGACTCCAGAAACACAGGCACTAACTCTCTGTCCCCAGATGCCACTGCAAGGGCAGAATGACGGCTACCATCCCTTTCCTCTCCTGGCTGCGGCTCTTGGACCCCATCTTTGTACTTTATCCCAGAAATAAGCTCTGAGTAAAGAGGTCGGGACTCGCACCTCTTTACCACCTGGGAAGGGGCAAACGCTTACTCTCACCCTCCAGCGCCCCCTTGTCTCTCCCCTGACAGTGACTGCGGCTCCGACCCTCCACAGGCAGCTTGGCGCCTGCCAGCCCCACCGTCCCCTGGCCACCATCAGTTATACCTTGGGGCCAGTTCTGTTCTAGTGATGCTGGTCACATCTGTACCCGCCTGATCCTGGCCTCCCAGTGCCCAAACCCAGAGCACCCGGCAGTCAGGCGATCTCACAGTTGGAAACTCCAAACTCTTCTGGGTCCCTCATGGCACAGGCGGGTCCTGAGAGGTGCTCAAGGCATCTCGGCAGAGAGGTGACCCAGTCAGAACCAAATCCTGCTGCTACAACTCCTAGCCGAAGCCTCTTTCTGTCACCCCAGGCTCTCTCCAGCGGCTTTGGGCTTTCTAGCCTGGGTTTCTGTTCTGCACGATGGTAGTAATGACCACCTTAGGGTCTGCACGCAGTTGAAGCCGCCAGCCCAGGCCGCCAGCACCAGGCGCAATAGGCGCGCCAGTGGCGAGGTTATCTGGGCCAGCCTCTCATGGGCGTCCTTGCACCTATCTTTCCTCCCGTGGCAGGGCCAAGCCCTTGCAATGAGTCACTTGCCAGGTTTGTCTCTGTTACCATCCTATTAGCTTGTGGCCATGGCCATCAGGGTGGGCCATGGCCATCAGGGTGGGCAGGGCTCCAAGCACTTTCCAGGACCCACATATCTTCCTACAGACAGAAGTCAGCAGGCAGGGCACAGAGGGGTTCCTGGGAGACTTCTGACAGCAGCAGGTATGTGCAGAGCAGCTGGGGTGGGAGGTAGTGTCTGTCACTTCCCTTCTGGCAGGACCCTGAGGGCCACATTGGCACACGATCCGAGCAGCTCCTAGGTAGGCATGTGGGCAGGCATCTAGGAGAATCAGCACCTCCCACAGAGCCTCTGTGCCCTGACAGGTCCAGGAGACCACACTAGGCCAGAGTCCCCTGCAGGAAAGGTTAATGACATTTAAAATGACCACATTGCTAGCTTTTTAAAATTTTTTTTTTCTTTTTTGGTCCTTTTTACCTACTTAGTGTCTGTTGTTTAAAAAGATGGCATGAGCCTGTGCCCTCTGTGAGCAGGGCCTCCATGCAGCTCCACCCCCACGGCTGTCTCACCTGGGGACAGGCTTCCGTCTCTCCCCGTTTCCTCCTCGGAGACAGGAGGTATGTGGGTCTGAACCTGAGAGCCCCTCCAAGTTCTGTAGCCTCCCACCCCCAGAACACGCAGCCCACACCAGTGATCCCTCATGTGAACAGATGGCAAGCAGTGACAGAAGTGACAGCAGCCAGGCTGACCAGAGGGAGGCAGCCGTGACTGGTGGTAGAGCCCAGGGTCTGGGGCAGGGGCACTATCCTGTATGACTCTACAGCGGTGGACAAAACCCAAAAGTTAGCCCCAGGTGAACAATGGGCCCTGGTTAATAATGGTGTATCTGGACAGTCCCCTCCCTGTGACCATGTGGTGCATGGTGCACGTATTACTAACAGGGAAAGGTGGGGTGGGGAGGTGGCACAGGGCGCTCTCTGGACCTCCTGCTCACCTTTTCTGCAAGCCTAAAACAGCTCAGAAACATCAACAGCTACAAAAGATCTATTAAAAAAAAATCCTCAGGGCAGCAAACAGAGATGGCATCAATGCCATCTGCCGACAAGTCACCCCTCCCTACTGGTCCAGGCCTCCACCCTCAGATGTGACCTCATGGGGGGGCCCTGCCTGGAGCCCCTCAGAAGTGCCCGTGGTCACCAGTTCACTAGGGGCAGGAGTGGGGAGGGCAATTCCTCTGTGTCTGTGGCTCCGGCTCCCTGGAAGGCAGGGGCAGGTGTGTCCCACTTGCAGACCCAGTCACGAGCCTGCTGGCCCCTCGTCTGTGGCTCACTCTTCAGGCAGATGGTAGTGAGGCAAGTGAAGCCCAGAGACTGACTGTGCGTCTGGACTGGGCAGCCAGGAAGCTGGGAGAAGGGTCTGAGAAGTGGACCCCCACCTCTCAGCCAGCCCCGCCCACTCCAGGCCAGGGCGTGAGGACCTGGCAGAGGCTCTGCCTTCCTGCTCCTGGTAGAGGCTAAGTACAGCTGGAGTCCAGGGGAGCCCAGTGCAGCTGGGGTGGGGGACAAATTGCAGAGCCCCGAGCCACTGGGATATTGGCCGAGGCCAAGTCGGGGCAAAGTTTCAGTTTCCTGGTGGTGGACTTGAGGCTGTAAATCACGCCACCAGTGAATCCAAACAGGGACCTTAGCTAGGTTTTTTTCCTTATTTTTGTTTTTGCTGCCAACAAACCCATTCCGTTCTGGAGGGCTTGTTACATAAGCAAGAGGAGGAGGAGGTGCCAGGTATGGGCCAAAGTCACCAGACTTCGCATCTTGACAGAGCTGTTGAAACTCAGCCGGGGCTACAGTGGGGAGTCAGGTACAAAAAACAGGGGTTGTTTGTGGCTTTGCTTTTTCAAAGAAAAAAAAAAAAAAAAGCCTGCTTCTCACATCCCAGGAACTGGGACGAAACTCATCTTTCTGTGCAGAGTTCGGGTCCTCCTTTGGGGAGGGCCTGGTCTCTGAGGCGCTCGGCTGGGCAGAAACTGCCTGAGCCCGTCTCAGTGGTTCTCAGCCACTCCCCAGCAGAGCAGCGCGGGACCAACTCTCCCTGAGAAAGCACAGGAGACTGGGTTGGGTGCTGTGTGAGGGACACTCCTGGGCCCAGAGGGCCCCTCAGGAGGTCTGTCCCCAGCAGTGCCAGCACCTGCATTTGCACTCTCAGTTGTCACCAGTCGGTTGTTACCAGTCGCTACAGTCTGAATGCCTCTCCCCAGAGTTCACCTGTTGGAAACTTAAATCCACAAGATAATGGCATTAAGAGGTCACCTCTGGGAGGTGACCAGGATTAGATGAGATCGAGGACCCCATATGACATCAGTGGCTTTCTCAGAAAACGAGAGACCTGAGCCGGCCCTGTCTGACCATGTGATTCCCCTCCACGACGTGTGGCTCTGAGACTTCCTAGCCTCCAGAATTGCCAGCCAAACCAACTTCCGAGTGACCCAGTCTTGGGTGTCTTGTTATAGGGAAATGGCCTGAGACACCGGAGGATCCCAGAGCCTTCCAGACAGTATGCTTTTGCCCTTCGTGACTAAGAGGTTCTGGGGACATCTCCCACCACTTGTGCAACACAGGGATCCATGTCCCAGGCCCTTACGCCCCAAACGAGTGGGCTCTGACCCCCCAGATGGCCTCGGGGAGCTGACATTTTGAGTTTACTGGAAGACCCATGCGTCCTCCGAGAGGTCTACCAAGAAGAAAGGGAAACATCACAGCTGGGGAAAGCGAGCTGCCCAGGGGCGTTCCCGACTGCTACAGTCCCCTCTTGTCTTGCCACGTCCTACTTCCACGGTTTAAAGGATGAGATGAAAAGACTGCAGTAGGTCAGTTCTCCCTGGGCTGTCCGTGTGCCCGGCCTAGAGAGAAGAAGGGACACTGAGCAGGCTGTCATGGGCGGAGACTCCTGGTGAATGTCTACTGTCTGCTGGACCAGAGGCCACCCCTGGCCTGGCAGTTCGAACACCAGGACATAGTCATGGCCTCCTTTCCCTTTGTCACTCTCTGGTTCCAGCCACCTGACCACACACTGCTGGAGCAGCCGCTAACCCTGCAGCCACCAGGCTGCAGCCAGTACCAGTGCTGCCCTCACCAGGGGCTCATGATACCCCCAAGTTTAAGGTTATTATATACAAATGACCTTAAAGGTAACAGGAAGCAAGAATTCCTTTGTAGAGAGAATTTGCAATTTAAAGTGCTTTGGATGGTGTTTGTCATATTGGAGTTCAAGGACACACCCGTTAGTGTAGGGCTGGGGCTGCTGCTCAGTGGTGAGCGCTTGCCTAGCATGCCTGAGGCCCTGGGTTCCATCCCAGCACCAGAGGGAGAGAAAAGATTGTGCAGAAAAAAAATGTTTATAGAAAATAGAATAAAATAAAGGACCTTCTGTGTCACAAAGTTGGAAAGGTGCTGGCCACACTATCTACCTGGATTGAACTGACCCCTTTCAAATCCTGTCTATTTATATCCTCTGCACCCTCAAGAACTAGCTCGATTCTAGCAAATTTATACTGAATTTTCTGAAGAGTTTGGATTGAAATGACCTCTCCATTCACTCCCCACGGCCCATTTGCTATGTAGATATCAATCTCATCTCAGGGTAGACTCTGAGCACTCTGAGGACAAGGGCTCTGAGATCCCATTTTTTTTTAATTTGGTAAGAAGTAAATTCATCTGATTCAAACACCAAAACAAAACGATATGCAATTGAAGAGTCAGTCTCACTTCCATCTATCTGTGCCGTGTATCCAGAGGCACCACTTCTGGTTGTGTGTCTGGCTAGAGCATCGTTATGCAAATGCAAAGGTAAAGAGCACTCCTGCTTCCTAAAGCAAACCTCCCTCCCTGTTGGAGCATAGTCCTGCTCCACTTGCTTATCACTTTGCACATCCAGGAGTCTCCCAACATCAGCACATAGATTTTGTTGTTGTTGTTGTTGTCTGTGGCATATTACTTTGTATGCACACCCAGTGTGACCCACCCCCTTTAGGTGATTTCGATCTTTGGCCTTCTCAGATAATTAACCTGCAATGAAAACTTCAACTCATGGTTCTATGATAGGTGCCCCGGGCAACATGCTTGAGATTCCTAACAGATGCTGCCGTGTGCCTCCTCAGGGTTTCCCCAACCACCTCACCAACCGATTATGTTGCCAAACTTCTGGATTTCAGCAGGATGGGTAGGAAACGGCATCTGTGTGACCCAGGTTTGCACCTGTTTTAGGTGGTCTTTGGTGGTTGGTTCATCACAGCACAGAGCAACTCGACAAGGTAGAGACCTGAGGGACAGGGTTTCTCCAAGTGCCAGTGGGACATGGGTCATGAAATCAACAAGGCCAAATAGGGGCTGTTTCTGTTGTTGTTAAGAAAACAAAAGCAATGCTCCAGGAACTTGCCTTACATGTGTGTCCACCTGCGTCGTGAGGTGCAGCCAATGGCAAAGCTGCTGGGGAAGTGGCCGGAGACACGGCCTGTGTGGTGGGCTGTGCGGAGATGGCCGTGGTTAATGCCTTCTCTTCCTGGTCACTGAAGCTGTGTCCCCTGAGAGTCTGAATCTGTCCTGTCACCCCGAGTCGGGCTGCTCTGTTCTGACCAACAGAAGTGCAGCAGCAGCAACCTCACTCGATGCCCCAGGGTCTGTGCCGAGGAGCCCTGCAGGCCGGCTGCCTTGTGTCTGTGTCCACCTGTGGCTGTCTGACTGCCCCGAGGGCCCACACCTCGGGAAGCTCAAGCTCACCAAATGGGGCCACACCGAGAAGGTGCCGCACAGCCACTCCCACCAGGCCGAGAGCCGAAGGAGCCTCCGGGACTCCAGCCTCAGCCCTCTCTCCGAGCAGGGCTGCCCGACTCCGCAGGCAACCTTCAGCTGGGAGAGATGGCTCCACTGACAGTTTTAAGCTTGGGGTGGCGGTTATGCAGGAATACATGACCAGGACGCTACATGATCTAAAAAATAAGAGGCATTCCTATCAGACAGTGAGTTAATACGTGGAAGTCTATAAATACATAATGCATCGGAGTTGGCACACAAAGAGATGGTGGGAATCATCTAAAGTGCCAGGTGTTACTTTAAAATGCTGGTGGCTGACGTGAGGGGCAGGGTGCTATTATTACTGAGCCCAGGGTGTAGACAATAGACTCTTCTTTCTCAGAGCTTTGATGGAGGAAAAGGGAAGATTCGGTCACACCTGCATACCTGCCAAGACCCATCCCAGACAGAGTAAGAGGCAGATCAGGAGGCAGAACAAGGGGACATGTCAAACTATTGGTGATAAAGCTAGGGACATAAAAATAAGTTCCTGTAAACTCAGAAAACCCTGGGGATGCTCCCTGATAAGCACACAAATTGCCCAAATGTGCTGACTTCTTCACTTATTACAAAAAGAAAGTGAGAGCGCAGCAGGAGGGAGGTAGGAAGAAAGGCGGAGGGCTGGGTGGTGGCCTCTGGTCTTGGGGGGGGACAAAGGCTCTTGCAGTCCCGTCCTGTCCCCCCCACCTTATGGGGGAGGGGGAGGGGAACTGCCCATTCTTGGTGATTGCACTGCAGTTCCCAGCCAGCCTTGGGCACACTGATCATCTGAAGCTGATCAGGAAGGCTGGTGTCAGGAGTGACTAAAGGAAAGGGTGAATGTGGGGAAGGGAGGAATCTTGGGGGGATTTAAAAACATGACGGAGCTCCTGGTGTCCTTATTCATCCACATGCCCACCAAGACCCATGCTGTGTCTGGAATCCGCAGGGTTCACAAAGATAAGGGGTACCCTCCACCCTCAAGTGTCTTAAGGTAGAGAGGGGACTGAGTGCAAAGAGACATGGGGTCTCTTTGGGGGTGACGGAGGTGCTTGGCCTCATTAAGTGATGGAGGCCACATGACTTGGTGCATTGATCCCAGCCCATTTAATGCTGTAGACTTCACACCGCGGGTTCTGCTGTGTATGTTGTACCTCAGCAAAGTCAGCCGCAAGGTGGTGACCATGACACCCATGGGCGGGGAGAAGAAAAACAAGCAACTACAGAATTTGAGGCAATGTGCACACCATGAATGGACATGAAGTCAGACAGCCATGGATGGACCGTGAATCCAGGACAGTGATGGTCCTTCTCCTGCAGTGGGAGCAGAACTTCCAGGAGCAGCGGAGCATGGTGACAGCCACACTTCATCATTTAGCAAACTCTCGGCTCCACTGGCCTCTGGTACCAAAGTACCTTGGCTGGTTACACTATGGGGTGGGGCGCAGTGACCCCTTCCTCCCCAACCAGGGGGAAACAGCCAGCACGGACCCTTCCAGAGCCCAGTTTACACACACAGCTGCTGCAGATCTAGGGGGAATGATTGCCACTAGACACTAAATGTCCCCAAGTGTCCCAAAAGTGGATCGCTGACAGCGTGAGAAGTCAGAAACCTCTTACTAGATCCCTTGCTCAGGTAACGGCAGTATATGAAAGGAAACCCAGAACTCATTCAGCTGAGTCCTTCTCTGAATTGGTGGGATACTGGATGAATCTTAGAAGACCCTAACGGCCAAGCAGAGAGGAGAGAGAAATTTGGACGGGGTGGAGATGGTCAAATAGGAAATGCTTGGATAAGGCCGGCTTGGGAGTGTGGCAGGAGGGACCCTAGACTTTCAGGAAGGGCCAGCGGGTGGAGAAGGTAGGGTTGCCCCTACTGCCTTCTCCCTGTACACCACCTGATTTCCCTCCAGCCAGGTAAGAAGTATAGGGGCCACCAGGCACCCAGAAAAGCGTGGCTATTCAGCAGTGAAGAATGCTGACCACCACGGGCTTCTGGTCATCCATCTGGAATTCTTGCTCCTGTCATTGTGGGCTTGGTCAAAATGGCAGTAACTGAGACCGTAGGGTACCTGCAGCCAGAGCCAGGGTGGTACTCAGGCCTGTCGCCGTGGAGGGCACTGGGAGGGACTGAGAGGTGGCGTTCCAGATGAGGCTTGGCCGGGAGCTCTGGCAGGTCTCTGGATCAGCCGCAGTACTGAGGCCTTCACCATTGTCCAAAAACACTCTCATGCTTTTTTACAATTACATGGCGATTTCCTTATCTCTCTTCATGAGCAAAACTGAGAGAGGTAATTTGGGAGGAAACTGCTGGACTCGCTGACTAGTTGGACCTTGGACAAGAAGGTCCCTGGCAACCTCTTTAGGGACGTGAGCAGGAGGGAGGCAGAGGCTCTTCTCCTGCAAGTCTGTCCCAGGGCCTCCAGGTAAGGCTTGCTTCCAGCCTGCAACTGCCACTCAGCAGGGATGTCCGTTGTGCCAGGACAGTGGCATGGGTGACGGGCGAACTGGACACTTGGCCTGGGGTCTGTGGCTGACATCTTTTCCCCTCCCTCAGGAGTGGGTTCTCCAGACAAGGACGCTCTTTGAAAAGGAAGAGCAGGGGTCTTGGGAAGCCTCCTCCCTCCCAAGTCTCCCCTCAGGAGTGACCCTTGTAAACACGGCCACCGGATGGCAGCGTGGCCTGCTGCCCTGACTGGACAGTAGGGCAGAGCTGTTGGGGGGCAGCTGGTGAGGCCCCCAAGGGGTCTGGGCAAGGAGAACCCTGAGACCACACTAGGCCCTGGAGCACTGGGGAGGCCTCAGAGCACATTCTCCCCCCATCTCCTTCCCAGCCCCCCCTGGGCCTGTGTTGGAGACCAATTGGCAGCGCATTTCAAGGCTGTGTGATTTGAGCAGATAAGTGTGGGATGACTCAGAGGGAGTGGGTGGTGACAGATGCCTGCAGCCAGCTCGGAGCCAGGCTTGGCTGGGTCCTGGGAATAACAGGCTTGGGGCTTGGCCTGACATTAAAGGCGAATCCCACCAGGACGAGAGGGCTCCATTCAGCAGGAATGAGGCTCCACCCAGATGGGGCCTTTCCACACACCCCCACCCGCAAATGAGCACAGAGCGAGTCGCAGGGGTCAGGAGAAGCCCCTTACATTGGGACAGGAATCTTATGAGCCTCATTCCCAAACTCTGGCTGCAGGACACCTGTGTTGGAGGGGTGTCTCTGCGGCTGCAGGGGTCTCTCCACCAGCCCTCTCCATACAGGGAGCTGGCCTCCCAGGGCTGAGAAAATGCCATTCCTGCTCTCCATTAAAGTGCAAACCCCAGAAGCCTACGTTCCTACCAGCTCTGACTCTGAGGTGGAAGAGCTGTCTGGTGGAGGAGTCCACCCCAAGCTCTCTGACTGGCCCAAGTCCTTGCCCAGGAGACCCACCTTGGAAGGGCTACTAGTGCTAATGCTGGGCAGAGAAGCTTTAGCTACTAGAAAACCCCAAGTGAAGGTGACCAGGGATGATGGTTCACTTGGTTTTTTGGGGGGAGTTGAAATCACCCTTCTGATGCTATTGGGGAAAATACTTCTAAAAATGTCTTTGCACTTTTCCTGCTGTGATAAGAACAGGGAGGGCTGCGTGAGCGGACTCCTGGCTGGGTTGCTGTAAAGCACCAGAGTCTGTCCTCCCAGAGCTGGGGATGGCGGAGAGCCCCGGCAACGTACCCCGGGGCCAGATCCAAAGAAGACCGCACAGTGCTGGGGTTCACAGAAGAGTCTCCTCATTGTCCCTGTTAGTGGGGTTTGCGCTGTGCTTGTGCTAAATGGAAACGCCCTTTTATTTGGGTTCCTTGTTGCTGCTTCCTTAACACAAGCCAGCCCAGGCCACCTGGCAATACCCAGGTGGACCCTGACCTGCCAGAATGTCTCAGAATCGCCCAAATGCTCAACCGTGCGAGCCCCAGTTTCACAACCAGCACAAAAACATGATTCTGCACCACGTGACTCGGCCAACACAGCTTGCAAATCAGAGAGGAGTCTGTACTTAAGACTCATCAGCTGCGATGGGAAGAGGAGAAGGCCACCGAGTTTCTGAGGCTTGACGCTGCTTTTCTCCCCACTTTGTGATTCAGAATCAGCTTCCTTCTGCAAGAAGAAGCCCTTGACCAACAAGGAAAGGAGAGCTGCACTGGGAAAGCAGGAGGACCCCCGCCACCACCCTGGAGCCCCCTGAGAGTTCACTGTGGGTGGTGCCTGCAGGCCAGGCTGGCTCTGTCCCCACAGCCTCCAAGTGATCTTATTTGCTGGAATCTGCCCAGCAAGGTTCTTGCTTGCAGTGACTAACAAACCCAAGCCATGGTGCCCGTGCTTGTGCTAAGACAGATGGCTGTCTCCCTTAAAAGCAGAATCAGACAATGAAATGCCACCACATCCCTCACCCACAAAGTCGGATCATGACAAAAGCCTAAGTCTGCCGTGTCTCTCTCCTGCTTTCTCCCTGCACCTCACCATGCTGAACCTCCAAGTGAGAGGTGCCGAGGAAAGTGAGAAGGGAATTGATGGTTCCAGAAAGATGGTGACATGAACAGCCACTGTGACCCTCAGGATAAGGTAACTGCAGCAGAAACACAAGGGGACACCAAATGACTGGAGAGAGCAAGCCTGCACATGTGACAGGTGGGGCAGGAGGAAGGAGGGGACTGAGCCATCACCATGGATGGGGGCAATGGGCGAGGCTGGAGGCCAGAAAACTACAGGAACCTAACGGAATCCAAAGCTGCTCACCTTCACAGCCTGGTGGATGATCAACGTGGCAAGACCCAGAGAATTCTACCAGAAGTTAGTCCATTCAAGGTCCTGCTGGGGAAGGTGTTTGCCAGTCCTAGTCGGGCTCCAGGGGGACACACCACATCCAAAGGCTCGCCTAGAGAACTGGGCCTACTGTTTACTAAGCATCTATTATGTGCAAGGAACTGGCCCTTGGTGAGCTGATCTTCTTCATACCAACCCTGTGTGGCAGGTATCATGGTCTCCATTTTTATAAAAAATGGTCCCGAAAAATGAACTAATTTGCACGTGGTCCCAGCTTGTGCCTGGGAGAACAAAGTCCCAAGTCCCATGCCAACGGACACAGGTGTTAAGAGGGAACTTCCCTGGGCTCTTGATCCAATTATAATTTTCTTTTAACTCAAATTTTAGTAATTGAGTCTTACAGTAAACCCCCAGGGTCCCATGTCAGGCTCGTGTTCAGGTGACATAGCTCATCTGCAAAGCATGTAGAATTCACGGGTTAATGCTCTTCACCAATGGTGCAGGCATGCCGAGAGTCGAGGAGGTGGGGAAGCTTAGAGACTTAAACCAGCCACATGGAGGTCCTTCCCGGGGTCTTGCTGACTCAACACGCCCACTATGAAGCTAGGATCAAGTTTTCACTGCCTGCCATTCACCCCGAGGCCCACACAGTGCAGCTGGAGGGATGGCTGTGGAGTTGCCAGAGGGCCTAGGTTTGAATTCCAGTTTGCCATTGACTGCCCATGCAACTCAGTGAGTTAATCCAGTTCACGGAACCCCGATTTCCTCCCGTAAGACAAGGAAAACCTCCCAGGACTGCCTTGGGAATTAAGATTAACATCCATGAAAATGCCACGCCTGGACCTGGTGCCTGGAGCAGGGTCAGAAAGTGGCTATATGAGAAATACAAGCAGTCAAAAGCAGTTTAAGAGGAAATAAGGAGACTAATCCATTAAGAAATTAAGACCCTAGCTGGCTGCTCGGAGTTATCAATCAAATTGATCTGCAAGAACACAACTCAATACAAAACACTGCCTAGAACAAAACGCGTAGCAGGCACTGTGTCGATTAGCCCCCATGCTGAGCACAACTGTGCTAAAGGGTTTGCTAGAAGGACAGGCGTGGCCTACGTGGCATCTTGTGGGGCAAGAGACTGGGATACCTTCCAAGGAAAGCAAAAGGTTTACAGTTTGAACAGGAGCAGTGAGGGGCTTGGGAAAATCCAAGGATCCCATTAGTTTCCAGCTGAGCTGAAACAAGGAACCGATCGATCGACCCTGTGTATGCAGCAGCCAGCACCATAGACGGATGAGGTTAAGGCCAGGTGTCTTAGTCATGCCAGTGACTGATCCATGGGACTCAAAAATTCTGTTTCACTCAAGTATTGATTTCAATAGCGGCCTGAGCACGGGATCCAGAGAGGAGCCAGACCTGGGGTAACAAGGGACAAAGCCCACAGCAGAGGGCTCTGGGCCACCCAACACCGTCCACTTGGGACTGGGAGAACATCGTCCCAAGTCCCATGCCAACAGACATAGGTGTTAACAGGGAACTTCCCTGGGCTCTTGGACAAAGGGGACTAATGACCCAATTATAATTTTCTCTTAACTCAAATTTTAGTAATTGAGTCTTGCAGTAAACCCCCAGGGTCCCATGTCACGCTCGTGTCCAGGTGACAGCAGCTCGTCTGCAAAGCATGTAGAATTCATGAGTTAATGCTCTTCACCACTGCGGGCATGCCAGAGAGTTGGGGACAGCTTCCCTCTTCCCGAGCCCAATTCCTGGGCCTCAGGACCCCTAGAGTGACTGCAGGCAAGGCTAAAAGGTTAGGTACCTTAAATATGTGAGTTTGCATTTTGTTCATGAAGTAAATTTAACCTTTAATCCTCAGTTTCCTTCCCTGTGAAAAGGAATAATATTGGGAAAATTTTATCTAGTCTTTGGACATTTCCAGGAAAATTAGGGAAGCAGCTGAGGAGGCCCTAGACCATAAGGCCACGTGGCCAGGCCTCTCTGGGTCAGGAAAGCAGACCCCTGGGGCCTGGCCGAGGGGCCTGCAGGTCCCCGCACTGACTCAGCCCAGTGGATCTGTTTGCCCCATCCTAGGCCGAGTGGGGCCTGACTGACTCTCATGTAGTCCCACCCAACACACCTGAGACCCTCCTCTATTTGTTTAAGGCCCTGCTGCCTGCCTCCTGGTGCACCCCCAGGCCGGGGGGGGGGGGTGTCTGCTGAGCTGGGCCCTCCACCACGCCCTCTCCCTGGCACTCACAGTCCACACCCCCATCAGCACTCCTTCTGCAACCTGCTATCCCCTCTTGCACCAGGAAATAGAACATTCTCTCCCCACCTGGACTGCAAATCAGAGACATAGCATCGAGCCCCATGGTGGTCCTGTAATTCCCACTGGGCTACTCCCAGTCACCCTGGCCTAAGGACCGGGGTCACAGACTCTCTGCTGAGGTCATCTTTAAGCACAGCTAATGTAGCTGGTGGAAAGGGATTGGAGGGTGACAAAAAAAAACAAAAAAACAAAAAAAAAAAACAGGACATAAGGACAGTAGCTCACTCCAGGTGCTCTCTGGGTCTGGGAGGACTAGGGCAGGGCACTGGGCGACTCAGAATCCAGCCCTTTTCAGCTGCAGCTGGGCTTGCTGTGCTGCAGATTCGCCCAGCCTTAGGGCTCTGGCTCTCGGCCCTTGCCCTCCTGCCCCTACCCCAGAACAGGGCCTCCCATCCTCTCCGCTCCTGCCCTCCTGAACATGGCCTGCCGCCCTCTCGCCCATTTCTGTCTCTTCATGTCGTCCCACAAATCAAATGAGCAACAAGTAAGCTTTTGAGAGCTCCATCCTCTGGCAGGAGACCCACCAACTTGCCAAAGTGTCTATGGTCAAGAGAGTCCCCAGGGACAACACGGGCGGGAACCAAGGTGCCCTGCAGGGCCCCCAGCCTTTCCCATTGGGGATAAATGGAATGAACGGTGACTCAGGAAAAGGAAAGGAAGGTAGTGAAATGTCAACTTTGCTAAGATTTCCGCTTCAGCAGGAGAACTTTCAGCCAAGAGAGGAAGGTGAGAGGAGCCCCAGTGCTCAGGACCCAGCTGTGGGCCGTGTGGGCAGCTGTGGGCAGCTGAGCTCCCCGGCCAGCCTGTGGGGGAGGAGCCAGCCTGAGCAGAGGACCCCGGTGAACACGCCCCCGCACGCATACCACCTTCACTAGTTACTCCCGTTAAGTCACTGAGAAAAAGTTATGTAAGGAGAAAACACACAGCTCCAAGGGAGAGCAGGAGCATCTTGCTCAGCCTGGGGGTATTTAATAAGAGCCTCCTGAGAACAAAGCGGATTCAGCAGCAGTCCTGCGTACAGAAGAGACAAAGCACCACGAGAGGAAACGCGCCCACACCGGGCCATGCAAGCGCTGTGATTTTAGGAAGCCAGCTCAGAAGGTCTGCTTACTCAGCCCAGGGGTGCCGAGGTCTCCTCTTCCCGGATGCTACAAAGATGCTAGTACGAGGTGCCGGGCTGCGATGCTGGATGACGGACGCCAGCGACGGGAGACAGCAGCTCTGGCTCTGACAAATCCTGCTGCTGCCCTCCAAAGGCCCATCCGAGAAGGGGTTTCCCAGCCCCTTCAGCACAGGCAATTTCTAGGGTTCGGCTGCTCTCCGGAGCTGCTACCACTGCACGTCAGCAACAGATGGGGACCGGGGCTGGGCGTGTTCCCAGTCCCCAAAGCAGCGCAACAAGCGGCTGGCAGACAGCATGAGCTGGCCTGAGACAGTGCAGGCGGCAGTCCTGTTGGTGAGAGATGGTTCACTGCTCAAAATGCAGGCAGAGCTGGGGCAGACACCCTCGCCGATGGGACTGCAGCAGACTGTCATTACCACCTGTGTCAGGGGCTGCTGGGGAGGTAACTACCACACAGGCGTGCCAGCAGGAGGGAGGGCTGAGCCGGAGCTTTAGAAAGACAGGCGGCAGGGCGAATGGAGGCAGGAGCAGGGGCCGATGATGCAGCAGTCCAGGCGTCTGGGCTCCCGGTCCTCTGGCCAGCACAGCCCCCTGCACTGCACCCACCTAACTTCAGGCACCGGCTGGTTAACTTCCGAGGAAAGCAGCTGGACTCCCCGGGGATCCCTGTCTTGCGTCGTCGTATAAAGAATGCAGCTTTCTCTCTGGCAAGAGTGATGATTCCAGCCTTCCAAAGGGCTCGGCAAGTGCAAGCCCTCAGCTCCAGCCAGACAGGCCCCCGCCCCAGGAGGCAGCATGGTCTCTGCCTGTTTTCACCTCGCCCTTCAGTTTCTGTGTTCTAATGCTTTGACATCTGGCGTCTTGCTGATCCTGGAGGGACTGTCCCTCCCAGGGGTGGCTGATTCCTAGAGAGTCAAACCACTCACCTGTGAAGGTGCCTTCCCTAGGCAAACCAACCCATCAGAGCCCCACTCCCGCCCCCACCGCCTCTATCACGCCCTGGGCCCCATCCCTGTCTGGATCACCCCGGGGCAGGGAGCAGACCACTAGTTGCAGCCCACGGAAATCACTCAAGGAGCCAGTCCTAAGCCTGCCCACGCTGCCTTGCTGATCCTTCCCACGGGAGCTGCAGTGAAGGCTCCTGTCCACCCTTTCCCCTGCCTTTCTCTGCCTCCAGACTGGCCCCGGCACTTCCTTGCCAGGCCCCGTGTGATGTTCTCTGCCTCCTGTTTCCAGGATCTGTGAGTGGGATAAACTTCTTCCTCCAGGACAGACATTCCTGTGCCTGTGTGTCCAGCTGCACCCGCTTAAAACAAACCCCAGGAATCCTTCAAAGGTTGCTCGAAGGGGTGTCCAAGCTGTTGGGAAGAAGATGGACTTGAATCATTAAGGAGGAAGTGGGGGTGGAGTCTCCACCTCAGAACCCTGCTACGTTCGTTGTCAGACTTTGTGATGACTTGAAGTTCTCGGCAATGAAGGAAGTACTTCAGAAAACAGCAAGGGACCGCAGCGAAGAAGATTCCTTCACGAGGCTTTGATTGGAAGGATATGACTTTGTGGGCAAATTTGTGGTCCCAGTGGACTTGGCAGCAATGAAAGTTAAGGAAAGATGGCTGTGGATGACGGATGCAGGAAGCCTTTACAGAGAGGTGACCAAGAACATGGCAGAGCTGCCTGCAGAGGCCCACGGATAGGTAGGCACTGCAAGGGAGTCTGGGACTCTGGGGCCTTCTCACAGGACTGGAAGCTGGGGTTTTCTTAAGGCTACTTGCAGGGTGATAGGCAGTCACTGTCCACAAATGGTCCATTCTGAGATCTAAGAATACAGAGGTGGGGGGCCTGGGGACAAGCTGTCTCTAGGAGCCAGGGACCCTGAGGCCTGGCCCCAGTTCCAGATGCCCAAACAGCGGATTGCCGAGAGTGCTGTTCCAAGCTGGAACTCTGCTTTCTCGTCTGTAGCCTAAGCCTTGTGCTTATGATGTACCTCCATGCCCTTTCCAGAGCCAAGCACTGCTATTCTGTGATCAGAGTCCAGGTCTGGGCCTGTGCTCAGTCACTCCAGTGAGCCTCGATCCTTCCTCATGAAACAGCCTGTGTGGAAACACTTGCTCTGTATCTCTCCCAGGGCCACGGTTGGGATAATGGATGAACAAGCATTTGGGCGAAAATAAGCATCAGCTTGGGATGTGCGGGATTATTCTGGAACCAGAGGGCAGTGCAAGCACAAATGCAAGGCTTAGCAAAAAGCCAGCACCACGTAGCGATGAGTGGGGGGCCTGTGTCCTGCGGCCAGCCCCCTGGGCGCTGATGCGCGTGGCCAGCTAGAGAGCCGGCCAATCTCAATATTTCTCCTGCTGGTTCTGGAACAAGCCTTGCTGGGTGAGCTGGGCTTGCTTTATTTTGTGTGCTTTATTCCAAAGCATACAAACAAGCCTGAGGGGAAAAGCCTAATTTGTTTTGCATGGAAAAGCTGGAAATGCCATGGAAATGGGTGCCACCCATCCAGAGGTCTCTGCACCTAGAGACAAGCACCTGAGAGTCACTTTGGGGGCGTGATGTTTTTCTGCTATTCTGACAGTCAGCAATTCCACGTCTCATGCTCTGGTGTCAGTCGTTAGAAGACTGAGGGGCACCAACAATATGGGGTACTGACTTCGCCTGCTGTAATCTCGCCCCCAAAGTCTCCACTGGAGGCTGAAATGGCTCATGTATCCCTTCATGCTCTGAGCCAATCTGCTTTCTCTCCTTGGAGGTTGAAGTCAGCTCTCTCTCTCTCTCTTTTTTAATATTTATTTTTTAGTTGTAGTTGGACACAATACCTTTATTTTATTTATTTTTATGTGGTGCTGAGGATCAAACCCAGGGCCTCGCACGCACTAGACGAGGGCGCTACCGCTGAGCCACACACCTGGCCCCAAAGTCAGATCTCTTGAAAGACAGAGTAGATGGAAGATACTGGCAATTCCTGAAGAGGGTTCTTGGTCCTTGAATCAGCGGGGGTGGGGGTGGGGGTGAGGGTAGAGGGTGTCCCTTCCTGAGGCCTATCCCTCTGACTCCCCTCTCCCACTGAGGAATCCTCCGAGAGACTGTTTCCTGAGCATTAGTTTTTGCACTTTTGTCAGACCAAAAATTTAAAAAATAAGCTAAAAAACAAAAACAACCAACAAACCAAACAAACCCACAACAACAACAACACAAAAGACAAAGCAATAACTAAACCAAGCCAGAGAACCTTCCCCGGCTCCATGCACCTATGGGACACACTACTTCTTCAGTGTAGGATACAGCCCCTGGGTGCCCCGCCTGGCCCACTCTCATCCTTCTGACCTGTCTGGCTTGCCCCTTGGCACCCCCCTGCAGGCACCTGGGACTCCACAATTGTCCATTCCTGGAAAGCCTCTCCCCTTCCCCCAAGGGCACTTCCCTGGCATCGTAGGTCAGCACCCAGCCCCTCTCCTGGAATTGACGGGTTCCCAGTGCTGAGTGCTCTGCACATGCTCTCTGTCTTCAATGAGGCTCAGGGAAGCTGAGTCACCAAGGTTGCAAATCAGAGAAGTTGCAATGCCAGGGTTCCATCATCGCTGGGTCTACGCCGGCACCCCGCCCGCCCAAGCCTGGCTCTGTGCCACGCTGCCTTAGCAGGTCCACCCCGCCTCTTTCATTGATTTATGTGTATCTTCCATGGCCCAGGATTATTCTGTAATTAAAAAGAAGACTATGCTCATGCCAAGTTGAAGTACATGATGTAATGGGAGTTGTCAAGTTTGCTCTGATAAAGTCACATGGTATTATGATATTACATAACAAATAGAGTGACTTTGAGAGTCTCAAAATGACAAGGTAAATGTGGCAGGAAAATCTCAAGCTGTACCCAGTATTGCCCGAGCCATGGAAGTGGCACGGAAGTCTAAAAGCTAGGAGCACACACGCATGTGTGAGATCCGTGCCTCCCAGCCCTGCCCCTGCAAAAGACCTGGGTTGGATTTCTCAGCACCCAAGGAACATAGCACAAATCCTTGCTAAATGCCATGCCATTGTAAGCCGTGAGCCTAAGTCAAATGCTTCATGCAGGGAGGAGACATCACTGCATGTGACCACATGGTCACAGCCCTAACACCAAGGAGACCCACAGCCCTGTGTCCAGAGTCTGCAGCTAGCTGTGTGTGCGAGGACTGACAGCAGCTGCCTTAAGTGATGCCACTCGAGCAAGCTTTTGTCCCTCTTTCCCTTTATTAGAGGCCAACATTGTCCCTGCCCTGGAGCCTGCAACCCTGAGGTTCCATCATAGCTGGGTCTACGCCCAGCAGGTCTGTGCACAGGCAGGCCAGGGGCCAGAGAGCATGGCTGGTGAGATTCTGAAACAAGAGGTCTCCCTGGGCTGAGTGCCCAGCTACTGGCTCCACCAGCCACGCCTGGTTTCACGGAGCAGCCAGGTAACACAGAGAGCAGGCACGGCTGGTGTTAGCTGAGTGAGCTTCACGGCATCTGAGATCTACCACGTAGCAGGACACGGATGAGGTAGCACTTTGATCTGGAACCCCATTCCTACAGACAGCTTGAAGCCAGAATCCCAGCACTGTGAATTCTACTTGCTAAACTGGAGCAGGTGGGTAGCCTCTGACATGGTGTAACTGCAAACCAATAAGCCAAAGAGGCCCATTAGCCCCCCAAGATCCTTATGGAAGTTTATGGCAGAGGCTTGCTGGACAGCACAGCATGGAAGCCCTGACTTACCATGAAATGAAGGTGGTCACGGCAGCTAGAGAACCGGGGCCAGCTAGCAGCCCTCAAGCTAAAGCCTTAGAGGCCTAGACATCCTTGGTGCTGCAAGCTCCACCTCAGAGGATCCTGCAGTTGAGCGTGGCCATTAAAAGAGAAACTCTGGGCTGGGGGCGTGGCTCAGCGGTGGAGGGCTTGCCTAGCGTGCAGGAGGCTCTGGGTTCAGTCCTCAGTGTGCACACACGGCCATGCCAACTCCTGCTTGGAACAGACGTGTGGAAGGGCCTGAGCTACAGGAACATGTCGGCCCTGTGCTTAAGATGGTCTGTAGGGACAGAGACTTGGTAATCTTGATCTAAGCCTTCCTATTATCGTAGGAGACCACCAGGTCCTGAGACTGAGAGGGGCGACAGATTGCTCCTCCACCTCTATAGTCTCCAGACACTACCGAGATTTACCAAAGCAAGAGATGCTTGCTGAAAGGTGGAACAGAAGAGAGACCCCTGTAACCTGAGAGCAGTTTTGTCAGGTTCCCCCCAGATTGCAAAGCCATTTGGTGGCTAAGAGCTAAAGCCTTGGATTTAATGGAGAGGAAACAAAAACTCCCCCAAATTCACCCCCAGCCGGTAACAGTGTCTTCATCTTTCAAAGCCAGTTCTGAACACCCGGAGGTCTTAAGAGACTTGAACTACTGCCTGGAGACTCAAGTGTGAAAGTGCCCCCAGGCCACAAGCTCCCCTGAGCCTTGACTGTGGGCCTGGACCAGAGCCCTCGGTCCCAGCAGAGCTGTGCACACCAGCCTGCACTTGGGTGTCGCAGCAGTTGATCTGGGTTGATGCGTATCACCTGCTGAAGCAGGGACTCACCTATCACATAAGCGCAAATGTGATAAAATCGAAGTCCCCTGTGACTACTTGGTCAGTGACTTGCCAAGGCTGGGACCCAGGCACTTGTGATTTTAACCCCATGCTTGACGAGGAAGGGAGTGGCCCTGTCCACAGCCAAGACAGCATGGGACCTCCCCAGCTCCAGCCTGAACAGCCCACTGTGCACAGTGCAAGGAACAGAAGTTAGAGGCGGAGGGACCTGTTGTTCACGATGCAGCTGGAACCTAAGGCGCCGACGTACTTAGTCTCTCGAAACCTCACCTCCTCCTGACTCTGACCTTACCCCACCCTGTCCCCCTGATCCCTGTGACCCTGCCACGCCTGCTGCCCCAGGTTCCTTTGACTTCCATCATGTCAACTTTGAGGTCCCTGAGCTCCTGGAGGCACAGTGTTCCTCAGTCCCTGATGGACCTTCTCACACAGGATTTTTGGTGGATCCAAGGAAAAACTCCCCAGACCAGAGGAGGAGTGGCTGGGAGACCCCCATGCCCAAGTCCAGAGAAAGAACCGGGCTCTGGGAATGCTCCGCACGCCCTTTTTTAATATTTATTTTTTTTAGTTGTAGATGAACACAATGCCTTTATTGCATTTATTTTCTGTGGTGCTGAGGGTCGACCCTAGTGCCCGCATACGTGCTAGGCAAGCACTCTACCACTGAGCTATAACCCCACAGCCCGAGGCTCCCTTTCCCCCCTTTGGTTCTTAAACAGAAACAAGGTGGGCTGCTTTTTTCTCTCTCTCCTGGTCCTTCTCCTGGTCAACAAGCCTCATGCCGTGACACAAGAATGGAGACAAGAGACCCCCAACCTAGCCGACTTCTCAGAGGGAAGCTGTGGAGATGGGGACAAGCCGGCTGGAGTCCTGCAGAGCTTCGTGTGCAGAAGGGGATGTTCAGGAAGAAAGTCAGGAAAGGGGGCCTCAGGAAAGGCTGAGGGAGCAGGATTAGGAAAACCAGAGGTACCTGCGAGGCCCCACATGTTGCAAGGCCTGGTATTCCCTCCCGCTATGGTCGCAGACACTGCCAAGGCTCAGGAAGTCTCTGGAAGGCTCACGGCAACTCCTTCTGCCTTTTCAGCTGAAAGCCGGGATTGGACCTGGGCTTGGGTCATCTGCAGCCAAAGGCTGAGGGGGGCTGACTCACAGGCTGGCTGACCTCAAGCAGGTGCTCCAGCTCTGAACGACTGTGACCTATAAAGGCCTCTGTGGCACTGCTCAACAGAAGGCTCCACGGCCCAGGTGGTGGACAGCCAGGCTGCTGTAACAGGCATGAGTCTCCCAAGTTTAATTGGAGAATACACCAGCACAGAACAGCTTTTCCCCATAGATTGCCTTCCTCAACAGTCGCCCTAGGTGTGTCCCAACTTAGACCAAGTGCATTCATTCTCCTGTGCCTGCGGTGGAGGACGGAGCCCTCCTTCACTCTTTTAAACTCCTACTACTTTTCCGAAGATCCAAATTCCAGCACTGCCATTTACTGTTTCTGTGGCCCGGGGCATGTCCACTCTATGCCGTGGCTTCCTTACCTGTAGAGTGGGGTTGGTAATAACCACCCCTGCAGGGCTGCCTTGAGCATTAATAGTCGACATATAAATATCCACATGCACATACACAGATGCATTCTTTTCTGAGTTTTACAGAAGTAATGCAGGCCATTCTAGAGACTTGGGTGTTAGACAAGCCACATTTGGGGATCTCACCTTTGACTGCCAACTGAAGGGCCACAGATCTTGGAACCTTCAGCCAACGTAGGGAAGGGCAGAAAGTAAACCATAGGAAGCTCTGGAAACACACACATCTGTGGTCACCTATACCCAGGTTGATGTTCAGGCCAGGACTGGGCCAGAGCAGAGACACGGCCACCCCAGGAAGCCGGCAACCAGGACAAGATGTGCCGGGGGGCAGCGGGTTGGGGATAAGGGCTTGGATGGCTGTGCTGTGCTTCCCTCCCTGTTCCACTACCTGGGCACCGCTGGCGCGGGTGGACTTTGTAAGGCCCTGTTGGGGTGAGAGAAAGGCCCAGCCGGGGGAAGCTATAGGAATAGGGCTCGGAACGTGTTCTGCAATTGGCTGACGGAGAGGCCCAGCGAGCTCAGAGCGGGTGGCTCTCTCAGCCTGGCAGAGTGTGAACTCAGGGCAGGAGAAGCAGCAGAAGGAGCCAGCAGAGCCCGTTCCTGGGCCAGGGCCTGGGGGGCAGCTGGCCAGCCAGGTGGGCCTGCTCTGATGGGGAGCTCAGCCCAGAGACCTGGTGACCTCGTGTAGCCAGGCCCTTGGATACAACCAACACCCCAAAGACTGACGGGGGCCCACCTCCACCCTTGAGGTCAGAGTCCCCTTTCTCATAAATGACTCTTGGAGAGGAGGTGGCACCACGAATCCACAACTGAAAGTGTTATTCTCTGATTTAAAAAATAAACAAGAAAACCAGTCTCCAGCAGTTTATCAGCTCAGGGAGGTGGAAGCCCCACCCTTCTAGCCAGCCCCGTTCTGCCCCAGGAGGGAGCGCAGGCTTGGCTGCAGGACCAGCTCGCTGACCTCTAGCTTGTACAAGTGGGCAGTGGCCAGGCACAGGGCCACCTCCCTTGCAGGCCAGGCGCAGCCCCCCTCACAGCTGTTCCTGGAGTCAGGGAAGGAAGCCCAGGAAGAACAGGAAAAACCTGCATCCAGTTTTGCTGGCTACAGAGATTCCAGAGCAATCATTTCCCCCCCAAACTGAACAAACATTAAAACTTAAGCTGAAACTTTTTAAAACCTTTTAGTGACTTTTAAAGATATTTCTCCCAGTTGTGACTCATATGCCCTCCCAAAAAAAGATACACTGGCATCGTCATAACCCCGGTACCTTGGAATGTGACCTCACTTGTAAACACAGGAAGGTGCATGCGTGCTCACCCTGTGCTGGGCACCGCAGGTGCAGACCCCTCTGCCCCCAGTCTGGAGCCACGGGAGCAGAACCAAGGAGCTGGAGCACTCTGCCTGATCAGTCTTGCCCACCAGACTGTCCACTGGTGCCTTGGTCTGCTGAGACTTCACAACCTCCAACATCAGAGGCTGTGGAGGGAGATGGGAAGCTGGGCCACCTTCTGTCTGTATCCAGAGCCCGTCTCAGCCTGCTCCTGTGATCCTTCCCCAGGGCTGAGCCCAGGCGCACAGGGCCCAGAGCCATTCCCACCTTGGGCACCCACTAAAAAGAGGTCAAGTCCACCTGCAGCCATTAATCTAATGGCTCAACCTGGAGGTAGATTTTCAAAAAATAGATCCCAGTTGTGAACTACCCACCCTAAACTCCCAGGGCCGAGAGTGCTCAAGTACACCCCCAAGACCCAACGGTACAACCCAACTGCCTCACTGGAAAGATGAAGGAACACAGAGAAAGCCAGGCTGAGTTCCCTGGTTACCACAGCATGATTTATAGGGTCAGACATAAGGTGCCTTTGAGAAGGGAAAATGAAGTTGGAAATCAGAGCTTTCCCTTTAACAAGGAGTCGTCCACTTTGATCTGTAAGAAGCTACCGCTTGGACTTTGCTTCAAGGGTGGTGCAGTCGATTACCCAAGGCCCAGAATATCCATCATATTCCAGGACCCATCAAGCCGCTGGGCTGAGAGCTCTGTAACTGGCTCCGGTCAAAGGTCCCAATGCAGGCTGCCTTGGCTTCTCTCCTCTCATGCTGCCTGTTTCCTGGCATCCAAATTCTCAGAAGGCGACCTTCGGTTAGATTCCGCTGCTTGAGTTAACCGTCGGCTTGTGAACTGCATTGCAGATAAGGGTATGAAGGCATGCCATGTGGCTCCTGGTAGAGACAGATCCGTCACCAGCTGCCACGTGGCTCTAAGCTGTACTGGGACTAGTGGGGCCTTAGAGACCCCCCAGGCAGAGCCCCTGCAACTGACGTCATGCTTAGCAGCACAGAAGTGGTGTGGCCCTTCCCCGTGGAAGCCGTGGAAGCCGTCCTGTGCCTAAACCCTCTCTGGCCCTGACTCCTCCACTCCCCGCTTTCTCTGCTGGTGGCACCACAAGAACTCAGGGGAACTGACAGCGGGAGGAAGTTGCCAACCTGGCTGGCTTCCCCTGGGATTGCCCCTGAACCAAGCTGGAGCTGAGGGGCCTTTGAGAGGGAGTCCTGACCCAAACGCAGCACAATGTTTTGTTTTCCTTCCACAAATTCGCTTGAGGTCTTCCTGATGGCTCATGTTTCGAGTGTTTGCTTTGCATCCTCGATGAGCTCTTAAAACAATTTGAGGATGGCACGCCTTTGTACATACTCATGACCCTTGACCCCTGGAGCAGACGGCCACCACGTGCTTCCCGTGGCCAGACGGACTTGAGCTTGCCGTCTGGGACCTTTCTTGTGCAGCAGGAGCTCCAGGCAGTGGGGCCACCAAGATGAAGGGCAAGGTTGCTGCCCTCCGGGGCATTCCACTTCAGCAGGAAGCACACATCTGAGAGCTGTTTTTGCCAAAAGGCCACGCCTGGCTTCCAGGCCCTCAGGAAGCTTCTGGCCACCCCTGCCCCCGTCCCCACCCTCTGAGCTGGGTGTTTGCTCAGCACATCCTTCCCCAGAACAAACGCTTGAGGTAAAGGGTGTCCACCTTCGCAGATGCTGGAGCTTCAAACGCGTCACCAGTGGGGGCCAAGCTTCCCTCCGGTCCTGAGACCCCTCCACTCCCTTTCCTGCCCCCAGTGCCCCCCCCAAACAAAAATTAGCAAGCAACTGACCAGCAGCTGCTGGACCAGCATTCCCGCCCAGTTTTAATGCAGAACATGGCATGCCTTCACACCCTTATCTGCAATGCAGTTCACATCCTGAACAGCCTCTCCATCCCTGTCGACCCGGGCAGTCGGTCGCCCTGATAGGGAGTGGCCCCGTGCGTGCGCAGAGTTGTGCAGCTGCCACACCCCCCACCCTCCACCCTCTTCCTCTGTCTCCCAACTTCCAGCTCCACTCATTTCTCCCTTCTCCTCTTTCCATTTCCCAGCTCTTTGGCAAAGTGGAAATTCCCTCCCACTTTTCTCTTCCTCTCTGTTTCATTGATGAGGTGAAAATTTACCCTGATCATTGGAATAAGAGGAAATCCAGGGATTTATGTTTATCAAAGAAAATCCATTGCTACAAAGGAAAATGAGAACTTTAAAATGAAATTCAACATAAACACCAGGGTTGACACACACATCTCCCCAGCACCCGCCCCAACACCCTGGGAACTCCTAGAAGTCTTGTGAAGCCTCCAGGACATTTAGTATTTATCTTGTTATCCTCCTCTAATCAAACCTGCTTTCCTTAGGACACTGCTTTTAAGGTAAATAAAACACCACTGTGATATCACATTCTCCCCTAACTTTGACCCTGCATTTGTTCATTCATCAACAAGATCTTTTCCTCTGTGGTGCACTGGAGCAGGCCTGGTCCTGCGTAACTGCCCTCTGGGCAATGGGAGTCAGGTTCAGAGGCTGGAGCAAGAGCCACAGGACAGCAGCTGAGGGGGAGAGAGGGGTACAGTCAGGCTGGATGCTAATTGCAATCATCTGAGACTTAAGAGAAAATCCCAGTGCCAGGTCTGAGTCCCTAATGTGATTGAGCTGGGGTGGGGCATGTACTGAGATTTTTAAATGACCCTTGGTGATTCACGCAAACCAAGAAAAAAGCTTGGCACTTTCCTACCAGGAGAAACCCAGCTTTCCCAAACACATATTCCAGTAGAAAGTTCCTGAGAGGGCCTCAGGTCAAAAACCTGGATTGCTATTTCCCCTGTTCACATGGCCTTGAACACCAACTCTGAGACGCCCAAGGGCAGCTGGGGAGGGACTCCATGGTGCCCCCTGGTGCAGCTTCCCCAGGTTGCATCATGGATCCTCCTGGGTTGCTGCTCTGTGGGGGCTTCCCTCTCCCTCCCTGTGCTTCCCTCTCCCTTCCCATCCAGTCTGGAAGATGTCCAAAGTCATGGTCTGGTGAACACAGGCCTGGGGTTTGATCTCGCCTGGGAACAGAAGAGGAGTCCCACCGGGACCCAGGTGCCCTGGGAGGACCCGTGAGCACTTGCTCTCCCCAGAGCCCTGCCTGGGCTGGCCCTGGAATGAGCACAAGCCCTCATCCTAAAGCCTTCCTGGAGCCCTGACATAGGTCCCTGGGGACAGAGTGGCAGTGTGGGGTCTTGAAAGGGCACTGGGACAGAGAGCAAATCCTGGTCAACAGGGGGTAGGGCTTTCCTGGAAAGTGAGGTCCACATTTTCCTCGTCTCTGGCCAACTGTAGGTGCTCAGCAAGTATTTGTTGAAAAAGTGAGTGACCTTAAATGCCAGCTCTCAGAGGTGACCTTGCCAGAACCTGCGGCAGAGACAACAGGAAAGGAAGGAGTTTTTGCATCTGGGAAACCTACAAATGGACCTGGCCTTCTGTTTCTCTTCTCCCCTCCTCCTAAGAGCCTTTGTTCTCCCCAAGACAGCAATGTAGAACGGCCAGTTCCTGTGTGTTCGAGAGTCCGAGCAAGCTGGGTGTGGTGTCGCATGCCGGTCATCCCTGTGGTGGGGAAGCTGAGGCAGGAGGACTGCAAGTTCAAAGTCAGCCTCAGCAACTTAACAAGGCCCTAAGCAACTTAGTTAGACCCCATGGAAAAGCCCCTCTGGGTTCCATCTCCAATACTACCCCCCTCCCCCCCCAAAAAAAGAGTCCTAGAATACAACAGCGCAGACAAAAAGATAGATTGGAGTTCATCAAAATTGAAACTTGGGCACTTAAAAGTGCACCATCAAGAGTGAAAAGACAACCCACAGAACAGGAGAAAATTCTTTCAGGTCATACAAACAGAATTGTATCCACAGTACACAAAAGAACCCTTAAACTCAATTATTTTAAAAAGACTGAATTTTAAAATGGGCAAAGAATATGGAAGGCATTTCTCCAAGGAAGATTTACAGAAAGCCAGCAAGCACGTAAAGTTATCGGGGAAACACAAGTCAAAACCCCCACGAGACACCACTCCACACCCACCAGGATGGCCAGGCGAAGAAGGCAATTTCAAATATTGGCAAGGGGGAAGCCAAAAGTGGCTCCTCCGACATGGCTCTCAATGGGGCAGTGTTTTGGAAAACTGGAAGTTGCTCAGAAGTCAAACACAGAGTCATCATATGGCCCTGAAGTTCCTCTCTCAGATATCTACCCGAGAGAAATAAAAACACATTTCCATCCAGAAACTAGTACCCAGGTGTTTATATAGCAGCATTACTCACAAGTGGCCGGAAGGCAGAAATGGCCCGGTGTCCTTTGGCTGATGAGTGGATCAACAAAATCTCTGTTCATACAATGTGGCATTTTTATTCAAGCCCAGAAGGGAAGGAGCCACCTGGCACACACCAAAACACAAATGAACCTTAGAAACATCACAGAAAGTGAAAGAAACAAGTCACAAAAACCCCACACATGACATAATCCCACAAATAGGAACGTCCACAACAGACATCTACAGAGAGCAGGTGATGGGTGGGTGCCCGGAGCTGGGGTGTGGACACAGAGGAGAGACAGCTCACGAGGGAGAGCAGCTATGGCACAGGAGGTCTGCAGCACGGGACCCCGCTCACCTCCAGGCCACTGGGGCCAGCCCAGGGCTTCTGGTGCACCTACTTGCCCTCTGAAAGGGCAGCTGGCATCTTGGGGAGGGCAGACATAAGGAACCTTAGAGGCGTCTGGGTTCACCCAAGGATGTTTTGTTGAGCACCAATAATATGCCAGGCAAGGGACGAGCAGGAAGAGAAAGACTTTACGGAGCTTATATTCCAGTAGGGAGGACTCTCGATCAAATAAAGAGTTGATTTTGAATTGATAAGAGTTGTAAGAGGTGGAGAGGTGTCACAGAGCACAGGTCCTTTGATCAGATGGTCAGGGAAGACTTGTGAACAACACCTGATAAGGGGTGCGGGCCCCTTGGGAAGCCAGGAGAGGACACTCCAGCTGGGGAGGAGGTATATGCGATGGCCCTGAGGCAGGGCTTGGTGATGTGTGATGGGAAGGCACAAGTCATCATCTCATTAGTGATTTTCAAGGCTTCAGGCTGGAGAGGAGACAGCTGAACAGGCAGGCAGGTGGGAGGTCCCCAGGAAGGCAGCCATGGTGGTGCGGGCATGAGAAAGTTCTATGGGGCTCACCATCTCCTGTGCTCTGTGATGGGGACAGGGGAGCATCTGTGTCTGCCAAGGATCCCTCAGTCCCACAGGCACCCAGATGCCTCTCTGGTCCCTACTGTGCCCACCCTGAGCCAAGCCCTTCTGACTCTAGCCGACCTGTCAATCAGGGGCCAGAGGCAGTTCAGAGAAATAACCCCCCCTTGGGCTGACATAGACACAAAGAGGACGTTGGTAAGACGCCTGCCTCAGAACATAACCGGTGTCAGAAATGAGTTCTTGGTGAGGGAAAAGTCATGGCCTCCAGCTGTCCTGTCCTCCAGCGTCGAGAAGCGGGACAACCTGGGTGGGTGTCCTTGAACATGCATGCACAGAGAGCAGGAGTCCTGCCCCATAGTTAGCCCGGGCTGCCCCCACCTGTCTTTCCGCCTGAGCAGCCACCACTGCTTCCTCACTGGAAGGCCCGGCAGGGCCAGGCAGGCAGCAGGAACAACAGGACAGCAAGTGTACCCAAAAGGTCACCTTCGCCAGGAGGCAAGGCTGCAAATACCCACCAGAGTGCCGATCTCTGACGTGAAAAGCAGGAAGTAGGGGAACCAGCAACAGGTGGGGGTGGCAGGTCATTATCCTAATACCAAGCGTAGTTGGAGAAGGACAGGGTTGATTCCCACCAGCACCCAACAGGCCTGACCTTCAAATATCAAGGTCAAAGCAGGTGCCTGTTTAATTCATTGAACCTGGTGACAAGGCCTCTGGCTTCCAGAGGAATGAGAGTCTGTACCCATGGAGATGACCTCAGCCCCACTTTCTGATAAAACAAGGACACTGGCTCTCGTTTTTTGAGAGCGCTACGTTCTATGAGGTCACCGTGGACCCTGAATGAGCAGGGGCTGAGGCACTGCTCCCAGGGACCTGAGGGCTCTGCTCCCCGAAGTCTCCTCCACCCAGCAGGCAACTGTGTGCCACATGCAGTCTGAGACGCCCTGCTGGACACACGACCGCTGACCATGGGCAGCAGCCCAGCCAGGGCTTCCCGCTCCTGAGCCATGGCTCACACCCAGGTGAGCTCTCAGGGCTGACCGCCCCTTCCCCAGGGCACATGACCAAAGGACGCCAGAGAAACCGTAGATGACTCTGACTGGGGGCTGGGACAACCTGAGGTCAGAAGGGCCCCTAGGAGGCCTCTCTGGACACCAGCGGGGCGAAGGCCCCTGAGGAGCAGGGCGGGGGCACAGGCTGCCACACAGCACAGATCCCTCCTGCACCGCCATGTGCCCTGGTCTCCTGGGGCCACCAGAGCCAGGTACAGGAAGCTGGGGGGCTTCAGAGAACAGAGGTCCCAGTTCTGGAGGCCAAAGGTCTGGAATCGGGAGTGGGAAGGACTGGGAGGGAGCGTCCTGCCTCTCCTAGTGTCCCGTGGTGGCTGGCACCCAGAGCTCCTTGGTGTCCTCGCCCCGAGGTGTGTGTGAGTGTGTGTGTGTGTGTGTGAGTCTGTGTGTGCCTGATTCCCCTTTAAATGAAGACACTGTCCACCGTCAGGGCTCCCTACCCAGGGTGGCCTCATCTTCACTAGTTCCTTCTGCAACCCTCCAATTTCCAAATGAGGTCACATTCCCAGGTTCTGAGGGTTGGAACTCGGATACATCTTTTGGGGGACACAATTCGATCCACAGCAGGGTGCTCCTAGAAAGTTCTTTGGCATTTTCCTTCTTTGTCCGCCCTCCTACCTCTCGGAGGCACCCAGCACCATCGTCCCCGCAGACCAAGAGTGACAGCAGCCTGGGTGCTCCCGCTCAGGCTGAGGTGGCGCTGTTGCGGGGGCAGATTCACGGCCAGTCCCTTCAGGCCGCGAGCGCAGCAGCCTGGGGACCTTCTAGTCAGGCTGCCCTTTCTGTCCAGTAGCTCCACATCTTATGAAAATAAATATGAAACCCACAGCTGTCCCGTGGCCCTCCTCCAGGAGCGTGTGCCGCACACTCCTTCTGTCCAGATGTATTTCTAAGTCGCCTGCTGGACTAGGAAAGGCTGTGGTATGGACGCACCCCAGGCTCCCGCCTCCAGGCCAGGGCTCCACATCTTGTTGCAGGGCAGACTCACCAGCCGCCCTGGCTGTCCTTGATCTGGGTTAGGGGCCCTGGGGGATGTCTGTAGCTCCTGGGTGGCTCCCACAGCAGAAGGCTGGGAGGCAGTGCCAGGTGATGCCGGGAAGCACGGGGCTGTGCAGGTGACGAGCCAGCCACGTTCCACGGTGAAAGTGGGTCCTTCCCATTCATTTAGGGAGTGGGAGTGGCTCAGGCAGGGAGGTGTCCGGGATGGGCACCGTGTGTTGTCTACAGGGGCATGATTTTGGAGCCTGGCAGGTCTCGAGGCTCAGTGCACTAACTCTCCCAGACCCCAGGTCCTTTGCTTCATCCAGTGGGATCAGGTTAAAATGGGCAGCGACAGTGGCCCACTGAGATGTCCCTGTGTTGCGTGTGTACCTCTCTCCAAGATGCCGAGTGGCTCTGGGAGTGGGGACTTGTTGGGCCCCTCTCCATCCACCCCAAGCACCAGCCATGCTCCTTCCTCAGGCTGACAGGCCACTGCAGCCACAGGCTGGGGCCACCACTGGGAGCAGAAGCAAGAGAACAAGGCAGTGGCTTCCTCCAGCCAGGCCGCAAGGCCTCTTCCCCGACCCTCCCCCATGCTGCTGGAGCCAAAGCAGCACATCAGAGTGGCGTCCCTTCACAAAGTCCCCAAAAGAAAGGAGGGAAGTGGAGCCAGTGCTGGCTCCTTTACCTCCAGGTCCTCCAGGAGGACCCAGGCCTCTGCCCCTCCCCAGGCTGGAGGCCTCTGCACCATACGGCTGGGGTCGCCTCTAGGCTGCAGGGGTGCAGCCCAGGTGGGCACAGGGAGAGTGTAAACTGGTCCCCCAGGGTCCTCACTACACCTCTTGGGATGGAGAACCACGTGGGAGGTGGGAGCTGGCCCCTGGGTCCCCTGTCGGCCTAGTCCCCCAGTCCTCTTCTCCTGGCAGGCTTGCGGGCTCTGGGGTGTTAAATCCCTACAGAACAAACTGCCACCTTGGTGATGCTATGGTGTGAAAGTGTGACCTCCAAAATTCACGTGTCAGAGACTTGATCCCCGAAGTCATGAGTTAATGGTATTTGGAGGTGAGACCCATGTGGGAGGTGACAGACTCACGGAGGTTCTGCCCTCATGAATGCATGAATCCGCTGTGGTCAACGGGTTATGGAGGGAGGGGCTTGGTTACAAGGGTGAGCTCTCGCAGGTGCTCCTGGGGGGTCTGACTGCGTGAGGTCCTGAGCCACCTCAGGACCCTACAGAGCCTCCGGCAGCACAAAGCCCTCCCTAGGTGCAGCGCCTCAGCCTTAGGCTCTCTAGGCTTCAGAACCATAAGAAAGAAATTGCTTTGCTTTATAATTAATAATTATCATTTATAGGAATCCCAGAATCTTCATAATCAATCATGCAGTCTCGGGCCTCCTGTTACAGCAGCAGAAAATGGACTAAAACAGTGTGGAAACAAACTGAAGCCTTAGTTTGGGGGTACGTCTGTTCCGTGACACTAGCTGAGTCTCACCCAGTCACAGCTGACCACTGATCAGCCCCTTTCAAACAGGGCAAGCGCCCTGCCATCCGTCTCGCCATCCCTGTATCACTCCCTGTCTCTCCCTGAATGCCGCCGGTCCGCTGTGCAGCTGAGCTCTCGCACCCTCCTCTGCTTCTGAGGGCTGCCTGGCGGGCAGATTCTCAGTTGCTCAGTTAAACTATGTTAGATTTAGCTAAAGCTTTTCACTTAACAGTGTGTGGCACATCACGCAGCCCTGAGGAGTGACCTGGAATATATATTATTGGGTCGTCCACAGAGACGGGAAACAACAGAGTGGATTCCTCAATGTCCAAGGGTCCGGCTCAGCCGGTTACAAAGACACCCCACACAAAGGTTGCTCAACCCAACAGCCCACACTTATCTGAGGTCACTGTCTGTTTGCCTTCAACATGAACTTCATTTACCTGTAGTTCGGCCCTTCCCAGGGTACTGGGAGAAATACAAGACCACATGGTGCCTCTGTATGGATAATCTCTTCTTTTTTTTTTAAGAAGAGTTCTTGATTTTTCAGTTTGTTTAACATTTACTTATTAGGATAGAGTGACAACTTTTTTAAAAAAGAGAGAGAGAGAATTTTTTAATATTTATTTTTCAGTTTTCGGTGGATACAACATCTTTATTTTATTTTTATGTGGTGCTGAGGATCGAATCCAGCGCCCCGCGCATGCCCGGCAAGCGCGCTACCGCTTGAGCCACATCCCCAGCCCCCAATCTCTTCTTCTTGTTGGACAGACTTTGCCAAATAGGTGGAGTCACATGCAGAGTGACATTCTGATACTCCCAGCCAGGGCACAGTGAGTCAGGGGCCCCCAGACCAATCCACCCTGATCAATCACAAGACAAAGAAAGTGGGTTAGATGTCATGTTTCTAATAAAGAAGAGACAGTTCAATTTCTTCAAATAGTATTGCAACTGTTTTGAAATGACCTTCAGTTCCATAGTGGGGTCAATTTAGGGGGCAATGAGGAAGGAAAAGGGGTGAGTGAGCCAGGAGACAAGGAGAGATGTGAGGAAAACAGCTGGGGCTCTGGGACAGAGGGGCAGGACCCCCAGGCGCCCTCCCATTTCCCCTGGGATCCCAACTGCATTCCAGAGTGTTCACTGCCCAATGGGAAAAGGAGAGGCTTGAGGGCCTGGGGTGGCCTAGGGTAGGGTGCTTATCTAGCAGGTGGCAGACCTGGGTTCATCCCAGTAGGATGAATAGCCACCTAGTCATAGGACAGCAGTTGAAATAGATCTTTCAAGACTGGAAGCCCTGCTGGAAAGAGGGGTGTTAATGAAGCTCTGGGAGAGGGAGAGGGAAGAGATGGTGGGTGGACATGGGACTGCTCACCCCTGGCCTTTCCTCTAGAGCTCTTAAATCTTGACACCTTTCTCATTTCCCCTGAAGGTGCTAACGAGCTACTAATCACTATTCCAGCCAGGGAGGAGCTGATTTGGGTGCTGCAGAAAGGGGCAACACTAACACAACTGGGTGCTAATGGCAGCAGAGGGTGTGCACAGCAGGGTGGCGAAGCCAAGCTGGGCCTGGGCTTTGGGAGTGCACCCAGGCACGCCCCCGGGGTGGGTGGACGGGTGGGGACCACGCACTGTATCACCGGAGACTCGGCTTCATCCGTGGCGGTCCCTGTTTCTACAAGTGAGGACAGCAACCTGAGAATCAGAGTCGGAGAACACAGGAGGCCGGCGTTGTAGCAGGCTCACGGGTCGGGGGCCACGGCGCTGCCCACTCCACACAGGACCAGGAGTCCCCGGGACCTGGACAGGCAGTGGCCTTGCCAGGCTCGGCCCTGCTGCCTCCATCGGTGCCCTCAGCCTCCTGCCCAAGAAGCCACAGACCATCACCCTCACGCTGGCAAAAGAGTTCCCTGGTCATGTCACTGAACTTACTGGACACAGATCACGGAGAAAAAAGCAGGTTCCAGAGTCAACCTGTAGATCTGCAGTGGCCAGGCACATTTGCTGGGCAGTCCCTCACCTAGAAGGGAACCTGCTGGGCTAACTGCCCCACGACAGTGCTCACTGGACAGAGCCTACCTAGCACAAACTTGCCCCCTCCCCCCCCATTTTTTTTAAGAATCAGAAAAGCAGTGATTCTGTCAACCATGAGCCAGCTAGGACTGGAGGAAGAACTCAGAAGTCCCACAGCAGCCCGAGCAAGGCAGTGTGGCCCCCAGGATTCTTAGACAGTGGTGGGTAGGGCCCCAGAGGGAGACTTCAGTGTCCACCAGGGGCGCTTGCAGGGGCATGAGAGTTAACGGAACTCTGAAAGAGGCGTGACCGTGTGTCTCCCTGTGTCTGCGCACCGGCCCCCGCGAGCGCTACACTTACATTACACTTGCCATTGGAAGAGTGAAGTTTAAGAGGAGGACATCATCTAAGTTCTTGCCAGGGCTGGCAGATTCCTCCCCCCACCTCTGGCACTGACTGAGGGGTCACTAGATTGGGCAGCTGAAGAGTGCCAACCCCAGGCACCAGAGCCCTGGCCTGGCCTGCAGAGCCACTTTGAGGGTTCCCATGGAAAGAAGGTGGGTGACGATGGCAGTGAGGGTGGGTGACCGAGGCCCTGATGGTGACCGTGGCAGTGGAGGCTGGGTAGTACAGGGAGCGTGAGGATGAGGCTGAGGCAGAGGATGCTGGCGCGTGCAGAGGTGGGACGGGGCAGGGCCGGGGGTAAAGAAGATGAAGGACAGTAGGAGGTTGCTAATGAAAATGGCCTTGAGCTCCCCTAGAAGCACCCTCTCTACCAATTCCCCTCTTGAGAGCTGCTGGTCTTCAGATCAGGTGGACACATCTCCAGGCCAGAGACCAGGTGAACCATGGATCCCTTCAAAGTCCAGTTCTGCCCCTGCCCTGCCTGAGGATGCCGTTGAGCTGGCTGCAGGCTCGTGCTGGTCAGGGTGCATGGGGCAGGTTTACCGCCAAGGCGCCGGGCACTCTAATCACACGTGGGCACGTTTGGAATTTGGGCAAACACGCGGGTGTCTAAGCACAGCCTTGTGGGCAGGACCTATGCTCCTAGCCCGGGCATCTCCACAGCCAGTGCACAGACACGCGGCACAGGCGGGCACAACTCCAGGGCCCAGAGCCCGGGAAGACTCATCAAGTGGAGTCTGAAGCACACGGAACCCAGCAGGGCCCAAGGCGCTGACGCTTCAGCCAGCTCCTCCCGGTCCTGGGTGTCTGCGAGGGTCTGAGGAGCCGAGTGTGGCCCATTCCAGCGGGCTCAACTATCACTGGGCTGTAGCCATTGCTATGGTTTTTGAAATTGTTACTTTGTTATCATTTCCCCAAGCGTTCAATAAATTATGTCACCTCCCCCCCCCAAACACACACACACACAAACACAAAAAAACTAATTCGTGGAGCGAAGTTGGAGCTCTCTCTGGTTGTGTTTTTCCAGAGCATGGAGCACATCTGCTTGCACTTTCACTCCCAGAGCGGCGTGTGGCGCGTTCCAAGTGCTGATTCCAGGGTCTCCTGTCACTATTTATCCACATGGGGGTGGGACCTCCCAGGGAAGCTCTGGCTGGAACTTGGGACCACTTACTACGGAACTAATCAACAAAATAAGTTCCTCTGGAGGTAGCCGCCTGCATTCGGGAGACCTGGCCCTAATTCAAACGTCTGGCCCGAAACCCACGCTCTCTGGTTGAGAGCAGATGGAGAGTCTCCTCCCTTCGCGGTTCCCATCCAGGGAGAGGTCACGACAGGAGGCTCCACCGCCCGCAAAGCCAGGCCAGCGACTGGGGTGACAGGTGACCCAGCCCCTCTGGAGGCTCACAAAAGGGTGAAGGCACCGCAAGAAGCCCCGTGACCACTTCCAGGCAGAATTCCTGGCCCCTCAAGTGACCATGGATCAGAATCCATGGGAAACGTTTTCAAAATTCGGATTCTGAGGCCTCCCCCTGGCCTCACAGCTCTGGGTCAGGCTCTGTGAGGAGGGGAGCAGGTAGAGGGAGCTGGAGGGAAAACAAGCACCGGAATCCATGTCCTCTGTAAAATGGGAAGGTTTCACCAGGTCACCGCCTCTCCCAGCTCCCTCCCTCTCTCTCAGCCTCTAGTCTTCTGACAAGGCCTCATGGGCTGCAGACCAGGAAATGGGCTTCCTGAGGCCAGAAAAGGAGCCGTGGTGTGCAAGGAGGAGAGGGCAGAGGAGGAGAGGAACAAGTCAGAGAGTCAAACTGGCCCCCCAGCCAAGGGTGTCCATCAGAGCAGAATTTCAGATGCTGGCCCTGCCCACTAGTGGACCAACAGTGATGGAACCAACCCCACCGCAGTGCCAGCAAGCTCCACACAGCGTCAGCTGTCACATGGCTCCTGCATCACGGCCACCGTTGAAGTACTCTCACTACTGTTGTCCTTTGTGGCCTCCGTTTCCCCGCTAGGACACAGGCTCCTGAGCTAGGGTCGCTGCTAATGAGGACAGCCTCAGCATCCAAAAAGGGGTTGTGCATGCTGAATGTGACCAGCCCCACACCCTGCACAGGCCACATCTGTCCCTCCCGACCTGTCTGCTGCATGCACCTGTCCACTGCCTGCACGGGTACCTGCTCTCTTCCCAGGACTCCCTTCCTGGTGGCTCCTCCACTCTGCATTCCTTACCTGGGGGAAACAGGAGGGCCCCTTCCTCACACCTTCTCTTGGCGTGACGCCTGCCTGGCAGGTGAATAATGGAGAACGTGAATTCAGGTTGTGTCCTAACTGCCCTCCAAAGCCCACGGGTTACAGGCTTGGTCCGCAGCCCAGGCTGCTGGGGGGTGGTGGAACCTCTCCAGCTGGGGCCTCTTAGGCGGTCTCAGGTCACTGGGCGTGACTTGCAGGGCCGTTGGGACCCTGTCCCCTCTGCTCCTTCTCCTTTTGCTTCCCAGTGACAAGGATGTGAGCAGCTCGCTCCACCACACGCTCTTGCCGTGATGGTCTGCCGGCCGCAGGCCCCAGAGAGGCAGGACCAGGGGATCCGATGACTTTGGAGAATGGATCCTCTTCTTATCCTGGCCCAGGATTCGGTGCACAGCTGCTCCAACATCCTTCTCCACAGGTTGGTCCTAGGATGTTCCTGTGAAGAGCATCCAGGTGTGTGGTGAAGAGACTTGTGTCTCCATGACCAATGTGAGTCCCCACTGCACATCATTGTCAGCAAAATCACCAAAGATCTTCGTCATAAAAGAGGTGTGGGGCAGCCATGGACATGTGCCGAGCCCGTGCCCACGGAGATGCCTGGGAGGAAGAAGTCCGGGGGAGGTGGCAGCTCCCCAGCTGCTCGTCACCTTCTGGCTGAGGGCTAGGTGGGCTTGGCTGGGGTGTCAGGGACCTGCCAGGGCTGCAGATGTGAGTTAGGAGCACCAGTCAGCCGGCTCTTCCATGCCGTGATGAGCTCTGTTCCCTTTTTAAGGTGCACCCTTGCAGGAGCGTGGCCTCTGGGTTCCTGCTCCCAGCCTCCTAGCCAGGAGCCCATCCTTCGCTGGAAGCCTCAGATGCCCTGGCAAAGACCCTGCAGAGGCTGATCCCCAGCCTTCCCATCTCCAGCCCCATCCTCGGGCTTTGCTCATCCTCTCTGGATCCCTTTTTCTTCCACTCCTGTCATGGTAACTGAATCTGGTTACCCAGCGGCACAGCGCTGCGGGTGCTCTGGGACTGTCCAGCCCTCACCCCGGGGCCCTTCCTCCCTGCCTAGTTCTTCCCTCTGGAGCTGCAGGTCAAGAGGAAAGGAGGCCCCTCTGAGGTGGGTGCCCAGAAGGGAAACATGTGGGCAGGTGAGGCTGGCAGCTCCCACCGTCTTCCAGGGTGAACCGACGTCAGGTTGGAATCTACCATGGGAGGGAGTTCACACCACAGCCATCATCAGACACTAGGGGTCAGGGATGTCTAGAGAGATAAGTGTTAGACATTTGCTAGCGCCCAGTGCCCACAGCCCAGGGTCTTTTAAACATGCAGTGCAGGGATCACTGTACCTCACCCTCCCAGGCTGTGAAGTCAAATTCCAAAGACAAGGCTGAGGAACTGACTTTCCTACATGGACCAGATGAAACCTTAGATAAATACTGCTGTGGCCTAAATGTTGGTATCTCCTCCAAAATTCATGATGGAACATAGTTCCCAATGCAGTAGTATTGGGAGGCATTCACCTTTGAGGGGCAATTAAGTCATGACTGACTGCCAACCTGGCCAGCCTCCCTTTGTGCCCCTGCCTTCCTCCAAGGAAGGACACTGTGTTCCAAGTGCTATCTTGGAAGTGGAGACCTGGACCTCAGCAGACACTGAAATTGTCAGCACCTTGATTTAGAATTCCTGAGTTTCAGAGCTTGAGAAATAAATTTCTCTTTTTTTACAAATTACCCAGTTTCAGGTATTTTGTTATAGTAGCACAAACAGACTAAGACAAACGATGCACATCTTTTGAATCTATTCAGAAACAAAAAACCAAAACTCAAAAAAGAAGAATAAACTTGAATTCGGTTAGCACACATCATCTCATTTAATCCTCACAACTCACAAGGCCAGCAGAGTAGGCATCCTTTCCCCCTTTTGCAGGTGAGGACAGTGGGTAGGGGCAGCTGATTTGCACAGAGCTGGCCCAGACAGGTCCCGGGCCCTTGCTCCCACAGTTTCTCATCCCAATGGCTTCCACAGTACTCTGAATAAAAATTAATTACTGTTTAGGAAGTTGTGAGGGATCCTGGAATAAAAGAGCCACATGGAAGCCGCAGGGCCCAGCTGAGCTGGGCGAGGCACGAGCAGAGATTCTCCTACCGCCTTGGCACATGCAGGCCAGGAGAGGCAAGCTGCCCGGAGAACGGGTTTTCTGACAAATGTTCTGGAGGCCATTTCTGACTGGCCTGGGCTCTCTCCTACATGGGCTCAGGAGTGCTGGCAAGGCACCCATTTTCCTGGAACTTGGCCCCTCCCTTCTTCAAGAGTCACTGATCTCAGTAGGCCCGAGGGGAGCACACAGTCCAGATCTTGGTGCCTTGTTCCTCCAGATCTCTGCTAGTCTCTATGCCAAGAAGGACAGCAGAGCAAAGGACCAAAGGTGAGAAGAAACAAACCCTGCTGTATCTGCTTCCTGTGGCGGCTATAACAAAGCACCCCAAGGGGTGCGCAGAGGGCAGGCTCAACAGGAATTTATTACTCCCAGTTCCGAGGCGTCAACAAGGCTGCAGTCCCTCCAAAGCATCCTGGCTTTTTGCAGCTTCTGGTGGTTGCTGGCATCCTTGGGGACCCTTGGCTTGCATCTACAGACCTGTCTCTGCCTCTGTCACCCAGGACCTGCTCTGTGTGTCTGTCTTCAGGTGACTATCATCCCTCTTCTCATAAGGATAGCCGTACACTGGATTAGGGGCTCACCCCACTCCAAGACGACTTCATCTTAACTCCTAACAACGGCAATAGGATCTATTTTCAAACCAGGTCATATTTGGAGGCACTGGGGGGTCAGGATTCCACAGATCACTTTGTGGGGACACAATTCACCCCTTAACCCTTGTCATTGCTGGGTAGTCTGGGGAACCTGCTCTTGCTAATCCCGGTACCCAGCCAGTTTCCAGAGCACATTAAGGTTGTGCACAGAGGCTCCGCTGGTCTGCAGGGCTCCCAGCCATGGGAACCATGGGCTTGGCCGGCAGTGGGCAAGGCCTGGGGCAGGCAGCACTGGTGAGGCTGAGCACCCACATCACTACACCAAGGAGCAGAGCACAGTCAGCTCAGGGTCTGCAGAGCCAGGCAGGAGGGTGCTGAGGAACCCTGGCATTGCTCATTCTGGGTACTGTGACAACCCCCCGGGGACCATGGGTGTAAGCCAGCTGCATCTGGGATAAACCAGGAGGCATGGTGGCCTTGTCTGGGGAGCTTCTTGAGCATTTAATTGAAAGATGCCTCTCTAGAAGTTTCATCCTGGAGGAAGGGATCAAATTTGCTTGTTTAAATCGTAAAGTAGCTGGTTGACTAAAGTGGTGTCACCTGGAAAGGAAGCCGACAACACTGTCGAAGGGTCATTTGCTCTAGGCACTGCCTGAGTGGCCCCATGGGGTGAAGGGTCCCAACCTTCCAAGGTGGGAAAACAGGCCGAGAAGCCCCCGGCCTTTGCAAAAACCAGCCCCGGCTCCCACTCAGTGGAGGAATGCAGAACCCGGACTCAAATCCTGTGGACGGATTCCAGACCTGAGGTTCTGCTTCCCGCTTACTCCACTCGCCTCCACCAACCTGGGCCAGGCCCCACCGCCCCCTGCATCCTTTCACCTCACGAGGGAGGAGGCAGAGGCCGGGACCCCTGCTAGGACAGGGTGCGTGCAGAAAAGCAATTCTGTTCACTGAGTTCCAGCGCAGGGTCTAATGCTGGGAATGAGGAAGACACCTCAGGCCTAATCCTCGCTCCTTGTGGTTGCAGAGGGTCTCATTGGAAGCCAACTCTGCCACAGGAGTAAGAGGCCCTCAGAGAATGGCCAGGACTCCACCGCAGGCCGGTCACTCCGCCTCCAAGGCCATAACCCCAAGGACCAACCTGCTTCCCTGCCCGACTCTGGGCTGGGACCAGGTGGGCTCCCAAGTCCCTGCAGCCACACTCTGCCTCCCTTACACCCTTGCTCCCGAGACAGCTGTCGCCTAAAGCTTCTTTGAATGGCCTCGTTGGGAAATGTCTCAAAACAAACCAACCTACAGCCAAGGAAACAGACACGCAGCATGTGTCAGAGCCCCAGCCTCTTCCTGTGACAGCCCAAACCACAGCCTTCCGGAGCCGGAGGAGTTTTCCTGCTGTCATTACGCACTCACTTGGGCGTTTTGCTCAGAGTGAGTCTCCCGTCTGAGGTGAGCACGGGCCTCTGCGCAGCACCGAGTCTGCTTTTGCCAAGCGGCTTCCCCTTTTCTGGAACCTGCTCGCCCCCTCACTGCCGGAGGCCTCTCCCAATGCCAACTGCCAGCCCGGCCGCCTGTGCCAGGGCCGGGTCTGTGCTGTGCACCACTACAGGCTGCGTGGGTGAGCTGCTCTTCCTGAGGGCGACATCTCTCTCCAGAAACCATGGCACATGGTATTCCCCACTCAGCAAAAATCACAGGCTTTGGATTTGGTCACCATCATCGAACCATTAACCATTAACCCTTGACACCAGGGGAGCACATTCCTGGGCCCAGGCTTTGCACTCCGATAAGGTCTGATGGGCCAGGAGTGTTACAGTGGAGGCTTCTGGGACAAGGGACGGACATCTTCCTTCTCACTGATCCCCTCCAACCTCACGCCCACATGTCTTCCTCCTCCACCACCTTCTGTGAAATGGCAGCATGTGTCTCCATCACCTCTGCAACACTCTCCCCCACTAAACTCCCGGGCCTTCCTGCTGGGTCAGGTGAGGTCCCTGCCTCCCAGCTGGAGGGCGGCAGGGCAGGCGTCAGCAAGGCTGACCGGGGCAGAGGGCCGAGGTCTGTCCCCTTCACCTCCTCCACCCCCACGTTTAGCAGAACACCTGCCTTGAAGTGAACTGTCAATAAATGTTGCTTCATTAGTGAGTGACGGGCGCAGAAACTCTTAAGCCACCTGGCAATCAAGGGCTTCGAGGTCAGGCTGAGACTCAGTCCACATGTGCCCTGGGGAGCAAGAGAGGCCTGGGGACCTGGGATGCCGCCAGACAGCTTGTGGGCTAAGATCTGTCCCTACACACCTGAGGGTCACATGGGAACACAGTCTCCTCGTCAGTGCTCCTGTCCTATTTGGAGTCCTGGGGAGAAGACCAGGAAGGGTGTGGCCCAGGGAACCTCAGCTCAATCCCACTCCTCTCCCTGCCCCACGCCCACCTCTTCCCTCCTGGCCTGCTCAGTCGCAGTGAGCAGGTGGAGGAAAGACCCCTGCTCTTACACACAGGGACTCGGTCCTGACCACCACATCGCAGCAGCCACCCAGGGTCTATTCCTGCTCTGAATGGAACTGAATCCCACCCTCAAACCCGGGGGAGCTCCCTCGAGTGCATTCCTGGGGGCTCCAGGGGGACCCTCGTGTCTCTGAAGTCATTTTCCAGAATTGCTCACACAGCTCAGCCCCCAGCAGACGTGGAAGTGACAAGTTTTTCTCTCCAACTCTTTAAAAACAAGTGGCCATTGAGGCGAAGCCACCTGGGGCTCTGGGAGGGCAGTGCGCCCCCCAGGCTCTGCCTCCAGAGGGAAGGTCTGCAGGGGGGTTAAGGCACCAAGCCCAGGTCAGTTTCAGCCAAGGGCAAAGCGTAACAATGGCAAGCTCGCGCCTCGATAAAGGAGTGCGCACTGCTGGCACCAGCTACTTGGAATGGTTCTTACCGATTTCCCACATGATAATCTGGACAGTTACATATGGTGGGTGGGTCAGATATTTGGTTGTCACTGTGGAGGCTGAGAAAAGGGCCAAGCGTTGGGTATTCCATATGGTTTGTCCCGGTATCACCCACTGCTTTTCACTGCTCGGGAAACGGGGCCCCGACAGGAGCAGGGGTGAGTGTGGCTCAAACAGGACCTTGGACACCGACCCCAGCTCTTCCTGCTAGACCACAGCGCTTCCTGCCAACAACCAAGGCAGAACCCAGCCTTCCCCTCATTCGACAGACTGGGAAGCTGGAACCTCCAAGCCAGGCTGCGTGGCCTCTGGGGATGCTTGGAACCCAGAGGCAGAGCCACATCAGCCCAGCCCAGCTCTCGGTCAACATGGCCTCCCTGTGCCCAACCCAGGTCAGAGAAGAGAGGCCTGTGCCCGTCACTGCTGCCGTTCACTTTTCTTAAAATCTTACTAAGGATTTAAGGCTTTTACTTTGAGTTGGTACATTCCAGGGTCTCGCTATCAATCTCTGCCGGCTTTCCACTCACATGCAGACACGCACGCACCCTCTCACACAGCCCGGACAAGGTGCTTGTGGGTGTGAGTGGAGAGGCCGACCTCGAGCTGGACACATGTGAGGCCCTTGGCTGGGCACCTCTGCCCACAGCACAGTCCTCTCTGGGCACCTCGGCATGTCCCTTCTGCACGATGTGAGGCTCTCTCCATGTGTGAGCACATGGAGAAGGATTCAGGCCCTTGGGGAAAGAGACATCCTGCAAGGGCCAGGCAGTGGGAGTCTGGCTACTGAAGAGCACCCAGTAACCCCTGGAGCCCGAGGGCCCTGGGATTCAGCAAGCTGCCTCCATTGGCACAGCCCAACAGGATCCGGAACTCTGTCCCCTGGCTCCCCCTGGAGCTCAGGCAAGGGCAGCCAAGCATAAGGTGCCTGATTCTGGGGCAGCATTCCTGGGATTCCCACACCACTGTCTTAAAGGAGGAAAAGTGGAAGGGAGGCCCAGAGACAGGGCCACATCCAGGGTCCTCAAAGGAGGAAGGACATGTGAGAGCAGAGGATGGCCTCTCTGCCCAGCTCCCGGTGGCTTGGGCACCAGTGCTCTCCTACACAAGGGCCCCACACACACCACTCTCCACTGACCACCCCCACCCAGCTTTGCACACACCACTGCCCAGGCAGACCAGCCGGGCTCTGGGACGCTGTCACCAAGGAGAAACAGCAGGCAGACAGGTGCATGTGGCTGCACCATAAGGAAAGGGTGGGCGAGACCGTGGGCAGAAACCAGAGTGACGGGAACGGGCCCAGGACCCCGCCCGCACCTCCACCATATGGATCCCAGGGAGATGGCTTGTTTGCTCGCTTAAATAGAAGTTATCGAGTCCCGGTGTTATCTGTTCACTCCCTGTCTCCATTCCCAAAAGATGTCTGCAGTGCAGCAAGAGGAAACCATCAGAAGAAGGGAAGAGGGGAATGGAAAAATGGAAGAGTCAGCTTAACGTACAAAAAGCCACAAGCCCCTTGCCCCGGGAAGATTCAAGCCGCACATTCTGCTCCAACAAATGAAGGTGATTTTTAAAAACTTAAAATTCACTTAAATTTGCTGCAACACCAAGCCCTTGGTATGATGCCGTTTAATTCCCATGACAACCCTCGGGCAGTAAGTATTCTTATGACCATTCTACACACGAAACCCCTTAGGTTCAGAGATGTCCAGGAGCCTGTCCAAGGTCACACAGCTGGTGAACAGGTAGCAGAAGGGAAGCTCCGGCTCCTCACCATGACCTTTCCAAGTCCCGGGCTCACGTGTGTCCTGGCCCTCACCAGCTGTGCTCCTCGGGCAAATGGCTCATTCCGTTGGATGCCTTCAGCTGCAAAAACGGGACAGGAGAGCAGCCAGGCAGAGCTGTAATGGGCTGTGGGGAGGCCCAGGAACGAGGTGGGCAGGCGTGAGGGCCGGAGCCACGCTCATGAAGGCCTGTGTGGCGGTCTCCGCCGAAGGCCACCTGGGGTCTGAAGGCAGCAGCACATCTGCACACACACCCAACACGGTGTCCCCACGGGAGCTGGGCCCGCCCGGGCCTTGTTGGCTGCTGCAGCCACATCGGGGAAGAGAACTGGGTCAGAGGCAGGTTTTTCCAGCCTGGTGAAATCTAGCTCCAAGGAGACCAAATAAAGGAGGAAAGAGGCACGGCAGAGACAAGAGGGTGGGAGAAACGGGCCGAAGGAGCGCGGACGACAGGAGAAACCGCGGGACTGCAGCCCAGTCCTCAGGCTCCGGTGCTTCCTCCAGCCTGGCCCAAGAGGTGGCTTCATGTTAGGGCTCCAAAGACACCAACCAGTGTAATTTTGGGAGACAACATTAGGAGAAAATAAAGCCCTCAGACCCACATCCGCTCAGTTTCTAAGGACGGACCCTTGCTGTAACACATCCACTGAGGACCGAGGAGTGTCAGCCAGGGGGCTTCAGAAGGCGCGGCCCGGGCCTGTCCTGGTGCAAGGGCAGAGAACAGACATGCAGTGCTGTGTAGAAGACGGCTTTCAGGTCAGAGCTGGGGAAAGTCATGGCTTTCCGCAGGCGACATTCAGAACCTTCCTTCCCTGCTGACTGCCAGCTGCCAGAGCACTGAGACCTGCAGATCTGGAGAAGACGAGGAGGGAGAAGGGCTGGGGTCCGCCTGCCTGCAGGCTGCGGTGCCCTCAGGGGCCCCTTCGCAGCTGGAGACACAGGAAGAAAACACAGAACAGACGCCAGACGAACGTGCCTATAAACCACTCCATAAAAATGGTAGGAAATAAACACCCTCCTCCTGCCACGTGTTTCCTCGGGTTGGACACTGCCTTCCAGCACCATCTGTCCACCTGCACCGTGGTTCAGCGTGTGGGCACAGGTGCCAGGCGCTCGGGCTTCATGCCTGGCCTTGCAGCCCCCAGTGAGTGGCCCCTGCAGTGCAGGTATTGCCGTCTCTGCCCTGAGGCCACGGGACACATGGGGAGCCCCTGTGCACACAGCCAAGGGTGCGCGGCCCATGGGCGTCAGCTCTCTGGCTTGCCCGCGGCTCCCTTGAAAGTCAGCAGACCAGCTGCCACCTCCATGGAGCACTGCGAGCAAGCCAGCTTTTCCCCACCTCTGCCACACAAGCAAGAGGAGACAGGGAACCATCGATCCTGCTCCTGTGGTTGTTCACAGGGCTCCAGTTGCCACCAGGAGCCTCCCCGCCCCTCTTCAGGAAACCAAGGGCTTATGTCCCTGCCAGCTGGAGGCACTGCTGCAAGACGGCCCTCGCCCCCCACCCCCAGAATCGCCAAGCTGTGGAGCCACCTTGCCCAGGCCACAGCCCCGCCCTCGGACACCTGTCCCAAGCTCTGCTTGGAGCCAGCCCACTCTGAGGCAGGCTGACACTGCAGCACAGCCCAGCTACTCCCGCTGCCTGGCCCTGCTGCCCACCTCTCAGGAGCTGACCTTGGGGCTCGGGAACATCCTGTGAATGCCCATGACCTCCCAGATGCTGCTTATCCAAGAGTCCAACCTGTGACATCTGGTCAGGAGCCTGTAGAAGCGCAGAGACCGTTATATGGGTTTTTCGTGTGCCCAGGCACCTCCTACTGTTTTGGGCATCCAGGGGTCATGAGGATATTTGCTCACTCGGGGATGGGACAAGGTGGGCCTGGTGGGCAGTTAGATGCCATAGCTCCCACAACTCTTTAACTTGGCTGAGTGCTGCTCCCTAGGAGTCCTGACGCCATCACTGCTACAGGAAGAGGCGATGTCATGATTCACTTTGGCCATTTCTAGGTCACCTGAGATTTGAGTTTTTAAGGGTGAGATGGGTTTGGTTTGACCTTCAAAATCAAAGGTGCCTTCGCAGAAGCTAGGACACATTCAGGGAGCACTTGCCATGTGACGTGCTCTGGGCTGAACATCTGCAGGGACCGCAAAGACAAACCGAACATGAATTCTGGGTGGGAGACAGTTCTCGCCTCGCCCCTCAAAGCAGGACTCTGGGATCAAAAGAGGTCTAGCCTCCTCCCTGGCCTCACTCACTCAGGGGGAGCTTTTTGAAAAACCTCCTCAGATCAAAGACAGTTCAGGAAACTCAGGTCCTCTAAGGAGGAGCTGGACACCGGTCAGTTGTATCTTGAGTTCATCACAGAAGCTTCAGAAAAGACAGGTCCCGGAGGGCAGATGCCAGATTAGTGCATACAAGGGAGGCTGGGGAATGTGCTTCCCAGGAGCTGAGCAGCCGCGGTGCGAGGGAAACCTTGCTCAAGGGACAGGGAGAATGAGGGTGGGCCAGGGCGGCAGGCCAGGCCCGGCAGGCCAGGGTGGTGAGTCCAGCACCACAATCAGACCTTCCTGCTCTCTCAACAGGACTGGCACAGGAAGGGCCACGCGTGATTCCACAAAGTCAATGAAGGGGGTGGTAGGCATCCCTCGCCTTCAGCTCTTGATTGTCACTGAGACACGGTCAAGGGGACATGCTCAGAAGACAACAGAAGGAGCAGGCGGGTGGGCTTCCCAGGTGAGGGCTGGTAGTAGACAGGGGCGACCCTAGGCAGCACCCACCAAAGCCTGCTGCCCACACCAGGCTGGCAGGTGTGGCCTGCTATCACCTGAAGCTGTCCCTGAGCTCGGTGACCCTCTCAGCCTTGCGTCTGCTCTTGCCCAGCCACCCACGGGCTCCAGGCGAGAGCTGTGTGTTAATGCTGGGGAGTGAGCCCCTGTCTCTGTCCAAGGCTCAGCATGCCGACTAATGTGATAATGAGTGTCCCTTTACCCTTTTAGAGAGCTCTCCCATGGTGTCAGGTGGAAGTCAGTTTCTGGACTCACCAGGTCAGCACAGCCAAAACAATGAGGACTGGGGTCTGTGGTCCTTCTCCTGACACCTCGGGGCCCGGGACTCCTTGCCTGCACCCTGGGACTAGGGTGCTAGGAGGCATCAGTACCTGGGGCGGAACAGGGATCACAAAGCCTCCAAGTGCCAGACCCGGAAGGGCCCCTCTGTCACCATAGGCCATCTCCCACCACATGCTTTCATCTGCCCTTAATTAATACCATGAATCCCCTGCAGCTGTGAGTCCCCTCCCTGTGGCCTCTCCCCAGGGCCTGCGGCACAGACAGGGCATGACCTGCTCTCTGAGGAGAACAAAACTCTGCTGGACACAGAGAACGCAGCAGCTGCCCTCCTCCCCCCATTCCCACAGGGCCGCCTGCGGCTCCCCTCCCCGCTCCCCCATCTGTCACCCTCCCCCTTCACTCACCCCAGGGTGTTCTGGTCTACTCCTATGTCAGCGGGCCCTGGGAGGTGCAGGGCTCAGGGCTCCGAGAGGAGGGGAACTTGTTCTCTCTCAAACCGGGAGTGAACCAGGAGACCCAGGGCAGAGCGGGGCCCCTCCCCAACCCTGGGCCGCCTGCAGACCAGAGGTCCCAAAAGCCTCACAGGAGAGATTTTCACCTGTTAGGTAGCAAATGCCCCAAGGGGATGAGAACTAAACCCCATTCACCCCATAAATTGACTCCCAAGAATGCCACCCACTGCCTCCTGGGACACCCCAACCCCCAGTGTGTGACTCTCTCCTCCCTACCCACTGTTTCCTGCACGGTGACCCCACTGGGTTCTGTTAGCCCTATGGGATCTGGGGTAGACGCAGGAGAGGCCCCAGGGGCCCCAAAGTCACAGTCCAGGCAGCCTCCACATCCGTGAGGTCCACACCTACAGACTCTATCAACTAAAGATCAAAAACATTTGGAAAAAAAAAATCTGAACATGTACAGACTGTGTTGTGATCATCCACTAAAGAGTACCCCACAACAAATATGTGCATGGCATTTACATTGTGCTAGATATTTTAAATAATCTGGAGATGATTTATACAGGAGGAAAAGCACTGCCAAAGTCAAAAAATAAATACCAGCACAAACTGAAAAGCAGCACGCAGGAGGATTGCACAGGTTATAGGCAATGCTACCCCATCAGCGTCCCAGGAGCTTGATATCCACAGGCAGTCCTGAAACCAGTCCCCAGGTACCAAGGGACGACTGCCTTCAGCTCCCAGGTGGGGCGGCCAGGTTAGAGTCTTGTACCCACCCCGCCCCCCAGCAGCCTCACCCCAAGAGGTGGCCCTGGGGCTCCTGGCAGTGTGGACCCAGCCTGTGCACTTCCAGGCCAGGGCTCAACATCTTCAACCCACAAGGCTCACACTGGCTCACTCTGGGCCCAGGGTCTTTGTCCCATCTCACTGCAAGTAGAGAGCCCTGCTAAATCCATTTGCAAATGAATTTAGCCAAATTTGGCCTTACGAGGGATAAAAACAAATTCACGTAAGAAGCATGCAAGTGACGAATCACTGAAAAAGAACAAAACTACCTTAACTTGAGGCCGCTCCAGAAATCCAGGTCAGGTGGCCTCAGCTGCATTCTTACAGTATCCTCCAGGGGCTGCTCTCCAGAAGGAGAGCACAGATGTCTGACTCTTCACCCCAGGGATCTAACCACACTCCCCAAGTCCTGTGAGCAGGATTATTATCCACATTTTACAGGTGAGGAAACAGAGACTCCAGGAGTGGGTCGGCCAGACGCCCGGGTGACATGGGAACAAACTGTGACACTAGGGTTGCAACCATGATTCTGACACCCAAATATGTGCTCCCTCCACCACAGCCACCTTCTGCACAGCAGATCAAGCCAGCTCGCACGCCTGCTCACCCACAGGATGCTGTCCCTGAGGATCTAGTATGAATGACAGCCAGGCTAGCTCCGTCCCGCAGCAGGTGGGTGCTCCTGCCTCTGATGGCACCTCCTACAGAGGTTCCTGGGGGTAGTGACGTGCAAGGGGCTGGCACCTGGCCCTTGGCAGATCGTCCCCTCCCTCCGTGCTTGTCCAGTCAGGAGACTACTGTGCCATCCAAGTGCCTCCAGGCAGATTGGTGGTGCCGTTTCTGGCCAATTGGCTGGAGCAAAAGGCCCGAATAACTTTCCCAGATAGACGAAGGGGAAAAAGAGCAATGGACACAAGGCTCCTAAGATTTGTCCTTGACTGAGCCAACTAGACGCGATTTGTCTAAATTTTTTCTCTTTTTAATATGTGGCTCCCACAAGGTTCGAAAATAATCAAATCCCCCAAAGTTTCTGAAATTAGCTCCTCAAGTAGACTAAGCATTTTGATTCTCAAAGACAGTCTATGTTCTGGGGCTGGGGCTGGGGCTCAGTGGTAGAGCGCTTGCCTAGCATGTGTGAGGCACTGGGTTCAATTCTCAGCACCGCATATAAATAAACAAAGGGCCACCAACAACTAATAAAATATTAAAAAAAAAATAGTCTATGTTCTGTTCTCCCCACCGGGTCTGCGTGGCTTCTGAGTTTCCTCACCACCTCCAACACCAGCCAGGACAGGGGCTGCCTGCGTGGGAGGGAGGTGGCTTCCGGGGGCTGAGACAGGACCAGGAACTGAGGCACACCTCCATAAGGGCCTAGTGAAGGAGACTGGGGGACAGCAGAAGAAAGAGGAGCAGATGCAGAAAGGGAAGTGGGGAGTGGGGGCTCCAGGTACAGGAGGAGTCGGGTGCTGACACTCAGCCACAACCCTGGCTGAGTCTGCTCCCCACAGAGGCCCACATCCCTTCCCAGGGACAGTGACTGCAAAAGCCTGGTCTCCTCGCCCCAATGTGGGCAACTCTGAAGGGCCATCCCAGCTCCAGAATGAGGCCTCTGTGATGACCGCTCAGGTCACTCTCCCTCCCCCACCACTGAGGACCAAAGCGGAGGCACAGAATCATCGGGATGATTGAAGGTGAAGGTGACAAAAATGGTTTAGGGGAGGTCACCACTTAACAAAGAATAGAACCAAGTGTCCACCTGAAGTCACGTTGTATCTAGAGTGGCAAACTCCGCGCCTGCGTGCCAAGCCTGCAGAGCTTTGCTCTGAGGCTCTCCTGAAAACACACGCTAACATGACTACAGAGGAGAGGGGAGAGGTGGGCCGAGGGTACACGGGCTGGTCGCGGGGTAAGACCGGAGCCCAGGTCTGCACTCTCTCTGCCCACAAGGCCTGTTTTGAGTCAGCAATAAACAGAGCCGTTTTGAGACCATTTTCTGACCTCCAACTAGAGGAGTAGGTGCCTCTGGCAGAGCCACGGCCCAAGCAGCGTGGCCCTCGCCTGCAGCCCTGAAAGAATTTCCTCCCTTCCCAATGTTGCTCGAGTAGAAAAACCCAACCTTCAACCCCTGCTCTGCCACTAGCCAATCAGGTGACCTTGGTGGGTTGTCAAGCTCTTTAGGATACAGCTCCCATTCTCTCTGGCTCCCAGAGGCCACCACACATCCTCTGGGCCAACTTCCCACCTGGCAGCCCAGCAGAAAGCCACCTGCTGAGTTCATCAGTCCTGTTAGGTATCACTGCTGGGCATGTCCCTGCCAGGGAGCTGAGGAGATTCTGTTACCTGTGCCCCAGGTCATTCCAGAAATCTCAAAACACCTTCACGAGCAGAGTGGTGAGAGAAAAGAAACCTCTCTGTCCTCCTGACACTGGCTTCTTCCAGGGGCAAAATACCTCCTCTGGCACTCAGTCCTCCTCAAGGGGGAAATGGATGCTATCAAATGCCCAGCTGTGGAAAGACCTGGCCCCAACCTTGCATGCCTCTCCTGCCCTCTCGCACCTCGAAGCCACCTATCCCCAGGGCAAAGCACCATTTCCACACAGTGGAGGCACTGAGATCAAATGGAGACCTTGGACTCCAACACTCTTTTTAATGTCTATGTATTAAACATTGTGCATAGTACAAAGGCACATCATTTAAGTGGTATGTAGTTGGATGACATTCTTTGATAATACTGGTTATACCACAGACTGATGCCTGACATAGGTAGACAGACCTCGAGAGGTCTAACAACTGGACCACCTCACACAAGCCCCTCCCATCCCTGGGTATGTGACCTCTCGCTGTGGCCTGCAGCTCTTCACACCCACAGTCAGAGTCCGTTGCTCCATCTCCTAAATCTCAGCCCTGACCATTTTCCGTGGCCAAGGTGCTTGTGAAGCCCTGGGATTTCGGCCTTACTCTCTCGCTGCTGCCTGGACGGCCTGCTGGACACAATCCCAGGTTGTCCCCTGTGCCCAGGCCATGTGGAGCCAAGTGGGCAATGCGTAGACACGTGAGCAAGGCCACCCTGGACTCTGTGCCCAGTCGAGCTGCCAACTGACCACAGAGATCAGCTCAGATCACAAGAACATCCCAGGGGACCAAGAGAATAGTGAGAAATAATGGAAGTTTGTTGTTTTAAGCCTCTATGGGTTTGGTGTTTTGAAAGCTGCAGATCAGGTGACAGGTGTCCGAGGATACCCTTGCACAGAGGGAGGGCTGTGCAGTCCTGGTGCCAGGGGTGGCCCCATGCCTTGCACCACACCAGGCATATGACAGATTTGCAGCAAATGCAGTGAGGGTCAGTCCCCAGCTACCCGACAGAAGAACCAGCCAGGATTTCCCAATTCCTGCTTTAGTATTTATTCCAATGTTTAATTTTTTAAAAAAACAAAATTTGGGAAAGAATCCCTAAAGAGTTGCACCATGAAAGTATGAAGTATGGAAGGCAGGTTTTGTGGGGCTGTTTTTTTTTTTAATGAGAAAGATAAAGAATAACCTTCAGAGACCACCTAAAAAGGGACCATATAAAGGGTAGGGAGCCCCCAAGCCCAGCAGTGGGAAGGCAGCTGGCACTCTGAAATGTTCTGCCTCTCCCGTCCACCATGGCGGCTGTGTCCTGACCTGCCCATCCTTGTTTCCTGCCCCAAGGGGGCCTGGACAGCCCACAGGGCTTCAAGGCCAGGACTGGGGGGAGCCACTAGACCCCAGCTGAGACACTGAGGAGGTTTTCCTAGCAGCTTGGGCTAGAATGACAGTGGGCCATAGATGACCAGGGCTTCTTTTCTATTCCAAGGATAACAAGATGAATAGCAGCCCTAATAACACTTCACAGGATCACTCGGAGATAAGGAGAGACAGCTTACATAAAAGCTCACATCTGGCACATCACCAGTGGTCCATCAACGTTAGCTAAATCAGGTTGACGGTTGTGCCCCGGCGTAATCAGCAACACTGACCTGCCATCGCCGCAGCAAACAGACCCCCACCAAGCAGTGCCTGGGTCGCACAGAGGAAGAAAGATGGCGGGGTGCTCGCAGACAACACAGTGTAGACGAGGATGGGCCAGGGTAACGCTGGCTTCCAGCTTAGGACCCAGAGGCTGTGCGTGTGGCTGATGCTGTGAGCAGGTGGAACCAGGAAGAAGCCCCCCCCTCCCCACCACCCCGGGAACCAAACAGACACCTGTCTGCCCATCGAGCAGAAGCTCAGAGGAGATGGTGCTGCCTCTCCCCACCCTGCACCCCCAGCCCAGGATGTGAGCGAGTCTCAGTGGGCACACAGCAGGGCCACGCGGAGGTGCTCTGGCTGAGTCCCAGAACTGCCACACAACCTTCCTCACATGCTCGATTTTCTCCCAGCCCCACCACACTGGGGCCTCCAGCAGAGGGGAGCAGGGAATCCAGGCCAGGAAAGACTCGGAGCCTGGAGAAGATGCAGACTGAGAGGCAACAAGAGCCTCCCTCTGGTGCCCACATCTGCTCACGTGGCTCTACCAGAATAGAGATGCTGGCTTTTTAATTGCTGCCCTGATTATGCTTTGGGGACAGGGACACCGTTGCAGTAGGTTCCTGGAGCTGCCATAACACAGCACTGCAAACTAGGTGGCTTATAAGAAGGGAAACTTATCCTGTCACAGTTCTGGAGGCCAGAGGCCAAGATCAAGGTACTGGCATGACCTTGCTCCCTCTGACACCTCAGAGGAGGACCCTTCCTGTCCTCCCCCACCTTCTGGAGGTCCCATGTTCCTTGGCTTGAGGCTCTGTTTCTGTGCTCAAATTTCCTCTTCTTATAAGATCCCCAGTCATTTAGAATTAGAAGCCCCAGATGACCTCATCTCAATGCACATCTAAATTCCATCTGCAAGGATCCTGTTTCACAGCAGGTCCCCTTCACAGGTACTGGGTTAGGACTCTAGCAGAGTGTTTCAGGAGAACATGATTCAGCCTACAGCACTGTACATCTCCACTTCCTCAACACATGGCACAGCACCCAGGACATAGACAGACAAACCCACTGGTTTCCAGTCCTGGCCATCACCTGCCTAACTGCAAGCCTGGCCTTAGCAACCCCCTGCCCTCCATTTCTCCACTGCAGACTGAGCAGCCCATTCCCCGTTCTGACATTCACCCCTGGCTCTATGGCATCTTTGCTCTTCCCCTCCCCTGCACAAGGGGGTCTCTACTATCTCCCTGCTGGGTCCCCCTGAAAAGCATCAGGGCTTTCCACACTGAGCGTGGGTGGGGGCTGGAAGCCTGGGGTTTATGGGGAGCGAATTGGTCTCTGGTGGGCATTCATCAGCAACCTCACTGCCCAGCGGAGCACCCAACTCACAGAGGCCCTGCAGAAGCCCCAAAGCCTCTCCAGTATCCTATTGGTCTGTGGCAAGTCATGAGTTGGCAGAGAATGCTTCCTGTCAACAGGATATAAAGGTTGGAGATTTAATTATTTTCAAGTAAGTAGTAGAAGAAAGAGACAAGTGCAATTTGCTTAACCATTCCAAGGCAGGACTGAAATAGAGAGTCCACCCCAGGGTACAGCTCCCACTGGACCGGGAGGATGCAGCTAATCTTTAACCACTTCCTCTGGTCTGGTCGCACAGGCCGCACACTGGGTGGCAGTGGGGTCTTATAAGAATTCCCTATGATCAAGCGTCTGTCTCACGTGGCCCCTCCACTCATCTTAGAGCAAGGTCATGATTGACTGGCCAAGCGAAAGAAGGACTCCTTCAATTTGATGCCTCAGCACTTTATCGGCCTCCACTTGTTCCACATTTGAAAGGGTGTTGACAAAGTTTAGGGGTTATGGGTGGCTCCCCCCCTCTGGAGGGTAGTGGGAAACAACTGGTATTTTAGGGGTGGTCCTATCACTGCTCACACCCTGGGCTGAAGGGAGGATGGGCAGAGAAGAAGGGACCGATGCCTAGGGAGCATGAGGGCGGGATTCTCTCCCAGCCCCCCAAGTGCCTGGAGCTCCATCCCTGCAAAAAGATGCCCAGGAGCCAAGAGTCCCTGGCAGTGAGCAGAACAAATGGGAATGGGAAGACGGGAAAAGTAAGAGAAAACCGAGTCAAGAATCCACGCCATTTCCCAACGTGTTTATTTAGCTGGAGGTTTTAGAGGGCACACACTGATTTAATATTTAACATGGATGAAGTCTAAGCAGATGAAGAGGTTTCAACAAAGGCAAGGTGCTCCCACATAATTTCTTCAGTCAATGTGGGGCTAGTCAGCCAGCCAGTGTGTGGTCAGCGATGGCTGTCACCACAGTCAGAGTCACCAGCCCCAGTGGAGACGGATAATAGACAGGCTTTCTGGGTTTACTGGAGGAGGTCGGTTCAAAGGAAATAGGCAGGAGGAATACCAGCGAAGCCCTCAGGACCTGATGGCCTGTAGAGCAAGACACACCAGCTGGGTCAGTCACCACCTGCTGACTCGGTACCAGGATGTCCTCCTGGTAATGATGACCAGGGCTGGAGGATCTGCATTGGTCATGTGGCTACTCTGAAGAAGGCAGAGCCTCATTCCTGTAAGGACCTAGAAACTTCCCACCAACAATACTAGGACACCAGAGTCAAGGTGCACACTTCACTTCCAGCCTGGCCGTCCAGCCACCCACCATGTAAATTCGAGGGGACCATCTTAACGTGGGCACAAGCGGGCACGATGAGGGAATTCTCCTCCGGGCTCTGCAGTCTGTGGGTGTGCTCTGCACTCCAGCCGTGAATGCTGCGCCAGGGCCGCCGGCGCTTGCTTGGTATGGAACAGCCCTGGAGCAAGGAGAGCCATGGGTCCATTCTCCAGCTGCCCATTCCTTCCTCAGGTGCAGCTCTGCACCGTGCCCTGCTGGCCCTCAGCCAGCATGTTCTGCCCGTGCTCAGCCATCTCACAGTCAGGGCACTATGGAGCTGCATTTAGGCTTCATTTATCAACCTGAAAGCCACAGGAGAGTTCTGGGAGCTCCATCATCGAGTGGCTGCACTAATGAACTGTACAATATCATACTCTGGGCCCTATAAAGAGTTTATGGTGCACCAAGCCACTGAAAGGCTCAGTTGAGAATAGTGCAAAATGATTGACAGAAGGTGGAGAGATGTTAGGTGGACATTTAGACAGACAGATGATAGGTCGGTAGATGGAAGTACTAACCTAGGGGACAGAAAAAGACAGATCAGTATTACACTAAGCTGGAAGGCAATTGTTTTTAAATCCCAGTAGGATAACAATCACCTGGAGAACATAATAAATATGCAGAATCACAGGTTTCAGCCTCAGAAATTCTGATTTAGTAGGTCTGGGCTGAGACCTAGGATTTTGCATTTTAAACAAATACCCAATGATTCTACTTCAGCTAGTCCAAGAACCACACTTTGAAAAACACTGCCCTCAACCCTAACCCAGCTAATAGGTTGTACAAATTAACCAAGGTCAAGAGTAAGGTCAAAGCTGACACCACCATTGTGCCACACGGCACCCTCTTTCCCCGAGACACCAGTGCAGGCCGTTTCATTGGTGAGTGACAGAGAGCCTACTGACATCCGGTCCTCCTGGCCTGGGGGCTGAACACAGTGTGGGGTAGGCCCACTGCAGACACAGAGGGTGCTGCGGCCACAGGGCAGGTGGAGGCACAAGGAGCAGCAGACCCTCCGGAGCCCAGCGGTGTCTCCACAACCTTCTGTGACCAGCAGCTGCTCTTGGCTCTATTGTTGGTCTGACTCGAGTGACTATGGAGGGTGTCTGGAGCTCCCGTACCATGAGAGCTGGGGACATGTGCAGTCGGTCACTAATGCCCTACTCAGCAGTGTTCCCACAGGCTCTGCTTTGGGTCCTTCTCTCTGAAGCCCCTCCTTCCCCTTGGCTACCTGCCCTGTCATTGACTTGTAAACAGTCCCAAAGACCACAGCGTGCCAGCCAACAGTCATGGATCGAGGTAATCCTGGGGGACTCATGGCTTGCAGCTTTCACGGGGAAACTGCTTTTTCTGGCACAGAAAAAAAAAAAAAAAAGGAGAAAGAACACACTTGCTCCCAAAGTGCCGGCAGAGCCTGTGCAGGGCTTCATCTCCAGTGAGACACTTTGTGAAGCCACCCCTACGGTCCTCGCTGTTCCTCCTGCAGGCACCAGGGGCCACGGCTCCAGCCACTGTGCCCATTTGCTCCTTTACCGGCCCAGTGCATCTCCAGACTGGAATCTGTGCCAGCTGCCCTCTCCTGTGAATCCTCCCTGCCCCTGGCAAGACCCGAGAAGGTAGCCCATGAAGGTGATCCGAGATGGCTGAGAAAGAGGCTAATGTCAGGCAAGGTGACATTCTGAGACCCAAGAGCTACTTTCTCTTCCTGAATACCTCGACACCCATCTAATCGAACTTACAAATTATTTAGTAATTATAGGTTTCTCTTACCGGCAACAACCCACAGACACTGGGGTGTCCCATGAAATGGATTCTTCTTCCCCAGGACCTCAAGGCACAGCGGGGGCCCTGGCAGTAAGGGAGGAGTTTGCAGTGATTCCCCAACACAGTGAGCCAGATGTGGGGGTGGAAACTGAGGTCCTAAAAGGTGCTCATCCAATTGAACCATAAGACAGGTTGCTTGGATACTAGAGGCCCCCGGAGGCCTTGTCACTACAAATGCCATTTGTCACCACTAAATGACTAGGCTCACAGGGCCACCAGAACCTTGATGTCTTTTAGGAGAAACTCCTTGGAATTGAAAACTGCCCTGGAAATGGCACTTCGGAGACACCACCCCCATCTGACCCTGGTCTTGAGGAGGTGGAAGTGATTTGCCCATGGACTTGCTGCCCTCAGCCCCAAAGCTGTGCCTGAACTCCCCCAGGAACCCGCCCTGCTCCATGAACGCCAGCTCCATCTCCAGTTCCCTTTCCCCCATCTCCCTTGGCGTCTCCACCTGCCCTTCCTTGTTCTTCTCTGACCTCACTGTGGGGCCCTGGACCCTCACCCCTGGGGGTTGCCAGAGCTTCAGGTGGGCTTCCCTGAGTAGGCACTCACCCCTCGCTCTGCTCTGCACACGTTCCCAGCCTCCCTCTCATTGCCTTTTAGCGGCTTCTTAGGTTGGAGCCTTCCAAAATATCACCAGACAAGAGCAGGTGCGGCAGTTTAGCTCGGCTCAACTGAGTGAGTGGGGGGGAGAGGCAGGGAGCCAGAAAGCTGAGGAGGGTGCAGTGGGGGCTCAGCCCTGCCAGGGACCCCCAGAACACCCTGCAGAACCCACGTCAGAACTGTCCCCACCAGGAATAGGGGAACTGGGCTACTGTCCTCCAATGACACCCTCCTTAGTGGAGGGTGTCCCTCAAGACATTACCCTAGCCCTTCCAGGTGTCCCTGCACAGGCTGAGCCCACTGCTCTGCCCGGAGTCCTTCAGGCAGAGACAAAGGCATGAGCAGGCAGCTGCCCTATCTCAGCTGCAGGGGACTTTGGGACAGGTCACCAGGGAAGGTACAAGGCATTGACAGTGTTCACTGTCACTTCTCCATGTCTTAAGAGGAACTCCTCGCTCCCTTGGCCTGGTCTTCAAGGCAGGGTTGCCTGGTCACCCAGTCCACATAAACGACGGGTCACTTCTAGTAGGCATGTATCTAAAACACTGCGTGTTTATCTGAAATCCAAATTTAACTGGGCATCTTGTATTTGTAGTAACAAAATCTGGCCACCTGGTTTCAAGGTCCCGTCTATTCTGGGTTCCATCCATACAGCTTTTCACAGTATCTGGAAGAGGCCATCTCTCCCTCTGGGCCTGAAGTCTTTCTACACACGTCAGCACAGCGTCTCTCCTTCCTCTCTCCTCTACCAGCAGCCATTGTCTGCATTGGTCATCTCACGACCTTGGAGTGCTCGATAGTATGTCTGAAATACTCACTTTCCCAGACAGACTAATTCTTAGCTCTCCTACCACAGTGACCAACAGGTCGTTACTAGCTGGTATACAAAGGGACCCTGAGGTCCCACCAGCAAGCACAAGCTCTGTGAGAACTGAGTCAGAGCCCCATCCTTTGGTCCTGTCTCATTACAAGGAGAGTAGTGGGTATACGGTTAGACTCGTTAACAACTGGATGAAACTAAGACTGTGGTAAAACACTGCCAGAGTCACCACTAGCAGAGGAAAGAACAGTCAGGTGCTCCAACCCCAGCATGGGTTTTTCAAATCACTGTCTATGATTTCTAGTCCCTTAAACTGGTTCTGGATTTCATCCTACACTCCCATTGACATTGCCTCCGAAGTGTGCAGGCACATGGACGTGCGTGCATGCGTGCGTGCGTGCGCGCACGCACACACACACACACACACACACACACACAAGCTTATACATGCATTGCAGACCAGCTTTCCACTTGACCTCAATACAATATGACTTGTCCACTGGACAATGTCAAGTTCTTCTCTCCCCCACCCCTCCTCATTTTTAAATTAGACATGAATGTAATAGTCATACATGCACTTCACATTGTAAAGACTTTTGCATGAATCATATTATTTCTACACCCCTATAAGGCATGAAAAACAGGTACTATTTTCTCCATCTGTCAAACAGGGCAAATGGAATGGTGGAATGGTTAAATGTTTGACTCAAGTTATCACTGTTTTAGCAGCAATGTCTTTATTTGAAAAAGACATTTAAAATATGGGTTTTAAATGTCTTTTTCAAATAAAGCCTTTGTTTCTGCATATTTGGGTCACCACCATGATGGCCACACAGCAGGGGGTGGGGTGTCCGGTCATCTGCTCCCTGGGTGCACTCCCCTCCACTGTCAGGATGCCCAACTTCAGTCTGCTCATAGGTACCCATTATACGCTGCAGGCTTGGAGCCCCTGGCCCTCACCTTCCTCACCAGGTGCTATTCACTCGAGGAGGGAAAGTTTAAGCATAAGGATCTTGGGAGAGAGTCTGGAAGGAAGGGCTCTGCGGACACAGGAGCAAAAGTCTAGTGCTGTTCCCAGTGAAGAGTGAGTGGCCAGGCGCTAGCAAGTCAGCTCCGCCTGTGGCTGTCAAGAAGGATTAGCTTGACTAGGTGTCCGGGCAGCACTGGGAGGAGGGTTGAACTCACTGCACACTGCCACCCTGCCCAAAACCCGACACGCAGGAAGGGAACAAAATATTCTTTATGGAGCCCTCTGTCCATGTGTGCCGAGAGTCTGGCATGTGTCTGGGTGTGTGTTAGCACGTGTGTGTGTGTGTGTGTGTGTGTGTGTGTGTGTGTGTGTACACGCCAGCGGGTGGTGTTCCGACTTTCACTTGGTTGGTATTGGCAGAGGGTGTGACCCAGTTGGGGGTTCCCTTCGGGTAAAAGTAAGGGCCCCGGTTCACCTCCCACGACAAGACCCCACTAATGGGGAGGCCAGGACAAAGGTCTGGCGCTACCTGGGCAGGCGGACGGACGGGATCTCAGGTGGGCGCACGACCCTACCCGTCGCTTCCCCTTGGCTGGACAAGGTCGATCTGCAGACCGATCGATGTCGCCAAAGTCCAGGTCGCCGGCGTGGCGGGGGCTGAAGTTCGCGGCAGCCCTGCACAGATTAGGTAGCCCCGAACCCCCATATACCACGTATGACCATACTACACTCCCAGAAGGGCATGCCAGGAGAAGGGCTGCAGAGAAGCCCCCGCCCCGCGCCCAGAAGAACCCCGCAGAAAATTCGTGAGGAGAGAGATATATTTGGGGGCGCAGTTACACAGCCACCCACGCCACTGTCCCCACCCACCGCCCCTCCCCTTCGTCCCCGGCCGCCGCGCGCAGCTCCACCCCCGCGGAGCGCAGTCCACACCGTCCTTTTTCAGCAAAACAACACGATGCACCGCCCCCCCACCACCCGCACCCGGCTGGATCCAGGGCTACGCCCAGCCGGCCACCAGCCGCGCCCGGCCCGGGAGCGCGCCCCGTACCCCCACTCCTCTGCAGGCGCCCCCGCTCCGGACGGTCCCAGTGTCCGGGCCACACACGGGTGGCGAGCGAGATCCAACCTCGCCTCTGCAGCCCAGTCGGGCCCTGCCCCTCCACCCTTCTCCCCAGCTGCAGAAGTGACAGGAGGGGCACGCACGGCGCGCGCGGGGCGTCCCGCGTTAACCGCCTCGGCGCCGGGGTCTGGAGCGACTGGAGGGCTGGAACTCACCGGAATGTGCACTCGCAGCGAACGTCGCTTCTGGCTGGGATTTTTCTTGCCGCCGCTCCCGCCGGGGCTGGAAGCCTCTTTCTTCTTCTTGGTGTCCATGGCCGCGCTTCCCATAACTTTAACCAGAAGTTAATTCCGGTGACTCGTCCCTGGGGTTCTGCCCCCTCCCGTCTCCCCCGGTCGCTGCCGTTGGACTGGAGCCGCGCGCTCTTTATGACTGTCCTTCCACCCTGAAGACACCTCGTGGGGACTTCCGCGGGGAGGGCGGGTGGAGCAGGTAACTCGCGCCGCGCCACCGGAGCGGATGGCGGTCGGCGGGGAGCGCTGAGTTGGAACGTGCTCTTTCCTACGGAATCATCGGGTGCAAAGTCAGAGTCAGAGCCAGAGCCCGTGCTGGTTCGGTTACGCGTGGCAGAGGTCTTCTGCTGGGTGACAAAGTTTTCTTCCTTTTGCAAAGCGAAGCAACATTTTCCACCCTCTTGGCTCCTCCCACAGATTCCCAGAGGTAATCTGAAAGGCAGGTGCTATTAAAAAAAAAAAAAACAATAATTTGAAAACAGCGCTCCTGTGCCTGTGCCTAGGTGGAGACCGTGGCGAGCCAGACAGTTTGTGCATATATACTTAACCCTCGGCCGCAGAATAAAGCAGCCTGGAGCCTGGAACCAGGGCCGTCCCCCTCTCTGGGCCAGAGGGAGGGCAGGAGGGGAAGAGGAGGTGCAAAGGCGAAGGCTCTTTGCAATTGGGCTACTGCGTGGCTGCAGGCAGAACTTCTGGAGGCTCGCAGGCCTGCGGGCCCGAGGGCGCGCCCGGAGCCCGGCTGAGCTGGGAGGGCAGGGCGCCCGCCCCCCGCCCACAGCCGTGCCGCGGTCCCCGGAGACTGAGAGGGACAGTGAGGAGCCGGGCCTGGCATCGGCGCAGGCTCGAGGAGCGCTGGGCGGTGGAAGGCGGCGCGTGTTGAACAGGAAGTGCGCGGCGTGCGGCGCCACTGCCCCACTCCCCGTCGCCCCCGGGTCGCCGCTCGCTGTCCCCTGCGGCCGAGGCCGCTGGGACTTTCTCCGAGAGCTGATTTCGGATCCATCGCGTCTCCCAGTGTCTCTATTTAGGCCTGACCCCCTGAAACACACAGATGCACACGCGTCTCGTCCCTGCTGCAGGGGACCCGGCAGCGGTGGGAACCCCCGGTTTTCGGTGGGCTGCACGTTGACCAGCACAGGCTTCACGGAAAACCGCCCACCTGGCGTTTGACCCCAATCCACAAGGAGAGCGGTCTGGGTCTCTGGGTGAGTGCAGGCTTTTCTCCCCCATCCACCCACCCACCCGTTCAGCTGTGCTTCATCAGGATTTGTGCAGTGGATCCGCGGTAAAGCTCACGTTCCCGCGTCGCGGAAAACGCAGTTCCTGAGACTGCGGGAAGAAATGGCTGAGAGAGGGCCTGAAAACCAGGGCCAGGGGGCTCCACGTGCTGCCACAGTCCTTTGGAGCCACTGGGCTGCGTAACTGGCACCGCCCGCTGCTGAGGCCCCGCCCCCAGGTGCTCTCCCGGATGGAACGACCTCAGCTCCCGGGGTTGGAAGTGGGGAGAGTGGGGTTCGCTTCCCCTCCTGCTTAGATAGAGGACGCGGTGACTCCAAATGTCACTCGAGCTTTCTGAATATAGACATCAGCTCGCTCCTTCTGTACTCAGTAATGCACGCATTCCATTCCAGAGGAAGAGCGCAGCCAGGGTCATTTTGGAGACACCTTGGGGGTCCACGAGAAGTTGGCCTTAATTCCTGTCCAGGTGCCGCCTCCGCACAGTCTTCTCTTGGGAGGAGGCGTGGTTAGCGCAAGGTAGTGAACGTGCCTTAGAAAAAGGCCACGTCTCGGGGCCCGGGGAGCCCTGTTTTGGCCAAGCTCAAGGTTTGCAGCCCAAGTTCTGAGGTAGATGGGTCCCTGGTCTTGGGGTGAGTTGAGGTCGGGTTACTTGTCTCCTTTCCCCTGCTCTCCAGCCCAGCGTGAAGCCGGACTGGAAGACCCCTCAGTCCCGCAGCAGCTCAGCCTAGTAGCTCAGGGTCCCTCTAAAAAGAGCTGTCTGGGGTGGACCACCAAGCTCCACCATGGCCCCCAGTGTGGTGTGGGATTTCTGGGTCTTTTCCTGGGTGGCTCCAGGTTAAAGGATTTCAGGGGACCCCGCAAGACCTTCTTATTTCACTAAGTGCTCAAATCTCTGGTTAGAAGTAGTAGAGGGGAGGCCTTCCGCTGCCAGTTGGAGTTAAATGACCAAGGGAGTCCACCCTCACCACTAAAAATCACTCCTGGATGTCATTTAAATGTCCCCTCTTTAGCTTAAAATGTTAGCCCCTGTCTCCATGATAACTTGCCGGGGGAGGGGTTGGAGTGGCATAAATCTTGCCATTGGATTAGAACTGGGTTTGGAAGGAAAGATGGAGCCACAGGAAGGGAGCCGGCTGAGCCGGAGGGAAGTCAGGGAGGAGCCACTGGGAAGAGCTCAGAAGGGGACTATACCATGTTTCTTATCATATCGTGTGTTTTCTCTATGGGGCAGTTTTTAGCAATTACTATACTGTGTACTTTTATCCATTGATTTCTATAAATTTGTACAATCCTTCATTGATGATTAGTTTATTCCCTGAGTTTATTTTATTGGAGTCCAAGTTTTAGTGCCTTGGAATTTTAAATTAAAACATTTCACGGTATTGCCTGCATTTTAACAGCATTCCCTCCCCCATTTTGTTACCATATGTTAATATTTCTGGAATTGGAGTGTTTCCTTTAGGTGATGTCAGAGGAAGGTTAACAGACATTTTTTTCTTCTCAAAAGATATTATTAAATTGATTATATGTCTTCTATCCAGACTGGAGGGAACACTGTAATTGTTTTGTTTTGGGGCACTTTCTGAAAACACCCCATTTTCTCCTACCTGTGGGTGTGCATATGGTTATTTCAGCCAGGAGCTGGCTACATGTGGTGTGCTCAAGCAGCTGTCCATGCCCCGATCCCTGCCATCCACATTGCTGAAGGCCCTGCCTATGACCTTCCCAAAAATAATGCAGTAAAATATGTGCTGAACAAAATACCAAAATGAAGATAGGATGACTGAGTTTTGCCTTTTGCCTCAGGCTCCAATGTTGCTTGGCTCATGGATCCTGCCTTAGGGCAAAATTCTGATTTTTAGGAAAGATTACATTAAAATATCCTTTATATTGCTGGCTGAGTTTTGGGCACACTCATAATATTTCCACCCAAGGCCAGAGCCTCATTCATCTCCCCCTTGCCTGCTCCGTCCTTCTGATTGATGGAAGGGTGAGAAAGAGCTTGCCGAGAACCATCCCACGTGCTCCAGGAGGACTACTGGAGTCCCACTCCTCACGGCCACTGCCACTGTGTGCCAGCGTTGCCATCGGGAAAAGGAGCGGGTGATCTTTACACAATTTCTAAAGCCTTTTGAACCAGGGCTTGTCTTTTGTCTGGATTATATTTTGTATGACTTCATCAATTTTATTGCTCTAGCAATTCACTTTTTCACAGAATTTTACAAAAGTACCATTCCACAATAAATCGGTAATTAAAAACAACAAAGATATAATGACGATAGACACACCCCAGGTCTTTGACCAGAGGTGGCTCAGGACAAGTCTTTCTGTGGAGGGGAGCGGGCATGCTGAGACGCTTCTCATTTGAATTGTGGTTGGTCTGGGCAGATGATGGTGAGTCTATAGTTAGTGCGCAGGCTGTTGGGGGTTTTGCGTGCTTCAGCATATCCAGTGAGCAGTACTGTTAACCCTGTTTCCCAGTCCCAAAATTGGTGACTGTGGGACTGCTATTCCAGGGCACTAGCATCACCCACACGGCTGGAGCACCCACTGCTGAGTGCGGTCAGCCCTCAGGGCTTCCGCTCAATTTCTTGGCCCATCATGATGGCGCCACCTCTTCCCAAACCAAGGCAATTCAGAGAAGATGATTAAACTGCTGCATCAAGGCCAAGGCCTATGACCGAGTCGGGAACTGCAAGACAAGGGATGTTAAGACTGTGAGTAAAGGAAACCTCCACCCAGGGCTTAGGGGTGGGTCCTGGTGCTTTAATTTCACTTAACCTAATTTTCCAAACTTACTTGTCTCTGCTTTTCCTACTTCTGCTTTTTCTTTGTCTATTAATATCTCACATAAAGGAAGATGATTTTGGAAGCCACAGGTCATCTCTGCAGAGCATTGACAACCTAGAAGGGTTCAGAATCGGTGGTGTGCTCATGGATTCAAAGTCCACACCTGCCCTGTGCCCTTGGAATGTCACCGATGGCAGGATTCTGGGGACTTATAAATGGATGTGTGTGTCTGATGAATCCCCCTCCTCATTGGCCGTGTCCCCATGTGGGAAAGGTGACAGGAAGCAACTCTTTGGTCACCATGCTGGGTAGCTCATATAAATTATCTCCTCTAATGACAATTAGCCCCCCTGAGAGAACGGCATATGCACTTCACGGTCTAGGGAAGCTGCATCCTAGTTGCTAGCAAGTGCTTTGCATCCATTAACTTATGTCCCTTGGTTCTCATTGCTGTTCCCTTTATGAAAACAGTACAGATTTGCCCCCCTCCTCTTTTAAAAGCTTTACGCAAGACTCAGAAGACTCTCTAGTAAATGCCTCCCAGGTGACTTAGATAAGCTACAGAACATCTCTGCTGCCTTGTTTCCAGACAGTGACACAGGATTGTGAGAGCAATGGCGTATACCTTCAGGACCCCAGGGACTCAATTCCATGCCAAATGCCACTCTTGGAAAAATGATCCAACAAGGTGTGGGCTCGGGGCCTCTGTAAATGCTGTGCTAACTCACTGGACACCAAGCTCGGGGCATGTACCTGACGATGACAACCAAGGCCAATAGGCACATTCCCTTTCAGCTTGGGCACTCACCGGTGCAAATGAAGCCACTAATGTTGATACCTGAGGGAAGAGAGGCGGGGGGCCCGGGTGAGTGGAACACTGCCCTGGGATGCCAAATCTCCTGACCACCCCCTTCATGGGTCCATTTTGATTTGGGGAGGCACCCAATTTGGCCTCTCCTCCATCTCCTTTCAGGCTGCCCTTGATCCATAATGCCTGTCAACCCCAGGCAGCCCCGATGGCGAGATCCGGGATGCACTTTGGGAGGAGGAAAGGGCGAACTCTGTAGCAATGTTCTCCCAAGGGTCAGAATTGCTGTTCACTTCTTCCCTTGGGGAGAAGCCTGGGTCTTTGCCAGCGCTGTGCCTAAAAGCACATTCAGCAGTTCTCCAGAACAACAGATTCAGCAAGCAGGGTGTGTGGAACCACGCTGTGGGGCACAGTGGAGAGCGTCTGTTTGCTAAATAAAAGGCAGGTAATCCCAGCAATCAGCTCCCTTCCTGACTAAGGGCCGTAGTCACGTAAACAGCATTAGCTGGGAATGAAGTCGTTGGTTCTGCCAACAGCTGCCTTCGTCACTGACCCACAGCATGCCCGTTCCAGCGATCTGCCTCACCTGCCATGGGGTGGAACGTCTGGGCTCCCCAGGTTGCAGAATGTGACTAAAGGTCTCTGTGTGTCAGCTCTAGACTTAGTTATTAGCATGCAATAAGCAGACCATCAACCCGGGAAGTTTGGAGTCCCATTGCAACCTGAATATGGCTCCTGACCGTTTTCTGACCTCTTGATCATCTGTCCATTGGTACGTGAGTAAATAATGCAAATTAATCATAATCATTTCCTGAGCAAACAAAGTTACTTTGGCAATTATACCAGCTCCAAAGTGCCTACACTGCAGGACAGTGTGGCCCTAACGAACATGGGAGGGTGTATCTGATCTCCTGGATGACCACTGACGACGTCCCCTCAGATAACATGTAGCTGACAGCCAGGCCTGGCCTCTAGAACATCATCAGGGCTTTTCATCAAGACTCCAGGAGAAAATAAATGCACATATCATCTGTGCCCTTGGCATGGGCAGCAAGGGTGACCTTGATTTTCAGGTGTGCACAGCTACCTTTGACCTTCAAGTCCCACTGGAGAGGCATAGGCACGATCCCCACGAAGAGGAAGCTGCCTGAGTCAGCCCCCGGCGACCTTGCCTCATCCACCATTGTCCTTGTGTCTTAGCACTTCAGTCTGCAATCAATCAATGCCCATTTGGTGCTCAGCAAATCCCACAGAGATGTTCAGTTCAAGGACTCCGGACGGACGTGCAGGACAGATCTCAAGGACATGGTGGTATTTGACAACTCTCCTTATGCCAATGTGGATCAAAAGGTATTTTGTACAATGTTCCTAAATATAACTCCTAAGCATTGCATGAGGTCTTGGAAGAGAACGGGAGACAGAGAAGCCTTCCAAGTGCGACTCTCGGTGGCTTACACAAGCTTCCTCAGCACCACACACAGGGCCAGCAGCACCACTGTGCTGAAAGCCTTGCTTTGCCTTTCTGTCCCCACTTACTGTAGCTTTTTACCTTCGAGGTCAAAGAGCAAAGTGTAATCACAAAGTTCATTGTCCACTAGCCTGTGTAAGAGGACATTTTCTTGTCACTGTAGCGCCTCTTCACCATGGCTCACGGTCTTCCCAACACTTGTGGGATGAATGCAGAAGTGTCTTTGGGTAATAACCTCAGGTTTCTGCTCAAAGATGCCTTCCCTGCCCCACCCTGCTCTGAACTGGGAACAACAGCCCCCGATCTCCTGCTGACTGGCGTCTGGCCAGGTTTGGCCAACTGGAGCCGGTGGGGGAGGCAGGAGCGGGAGGAGGAGGGAGGCAGAGGGTCTCCTGCTCTGGTTTCCCTCTGGGCAGCCCTGGACGTATGAGCACCAGTCGAGGCTGCGTGGGTGAGCCCAGTGGGCGGCTGGAGGACGAGGGTACCAGAAGCCGGAAAGGTGGCTTGCGGGGTTCCAAGTTTGGTGAGAGGAAGGTCAGGTAGGGCTCAGCCCTTCCATCAGTGAGGACTGGCTTTGACCCGAGTGAGGCCCGTCAGCTAGAAGAGCAGGGGTGTGTGCGAACAACACCTGGTATAGCGGGCGCCCGGGAAGGGGCAGGAGGGGTCCTCAGTGGACACCTGTGTCTGGGGGTGCCACTGAACACGGGAGTGACAGGGAGGAACGGGGTCAGCAGAGGGATCCTTCTAAGTCGTGGTATATCACCCATGTTGATGTGCTCAGGACCACACCCCAACCAGGCGGCAGGGGTGGATGATGCAGGAAGGAGGGAAAGGGCCGCGGAATCCTCCTATTCGAGGAGGATTGCAAGTTCAAGATCAGCTTTAGCAACTTAGTGAGGCCCTAGGGACTTAGTGAGAAGGAGGGAAAAGGGTCGCCTGGGGCTGACTCACACTGGAACAGGAGCAGAACCAGCGCACAGGAGCCAGCGCCTCGAACTCTGTGACGGGAGGGCCCAGCACGGGCTGGGAGACCAGGCTCTTTCCTGAGCGCTTGTTTTCCTGGGGCTAGGAAGCAGTGCCACCTGCTGATGAGAGGAAGGTGCCAGGAGAGCCATGGGAAGCATCTGGGGTGAGGGTGAGGGACACGCAGGTACTGGACTGCACAGAAAGAGGCCTGTATCTGGCTCAGCATTGAAGATTGTCCACGTCACGTCCTAGGTGGCCATATTGCTCCTGGGCTGGCTGAGTAGTAGTCCACTGTGTGCACACCACAGGATTGGTAGTGAGCACTGTTTACTTATTACATTCTATGTATGTAAGCAGCTTCCTGATGACAAGAGCCTCGGCTGCTTGGGCGCTGGGAAGCTCAGGCCCAGGGCACTTCACAAAATCAGGAGTGCTCTGCAGGGCAGCTGCTCAGCAAGGAACGTGCACATTGTGAATTTCGTCCTCCTGGAGGCTGGTCAACCCTCACAGCCAACATCACACCATCACACCTGTCTTTCTGCACCCACGGGAACACAACCTATTTCCAGGTTTTTGACATCTGCCAATCTGTTAGGTGCAATAGTGCCTCCTATTGTGATGAACGAAAGTCTCTGTACATTTGTTTGTTTGTTTTGGGTACTAGGGATTGAACTCAGGGGCACTCAACCACTGAGCCACATCCCCAGACTTATTTTGTATTTTTTTGTTTAGAGACAGGGTCTCACTGAGTTGTTTAGCGTTTCACTTTTGCTGAGGCTGCCTTTGAACTAGTGATCCTTCTGCCTCAGCTTGCCAAGCCACTGTGATTACCGGCATGCACCACTGCGCCCAGCCCTGTATATCTGTATTTACAGTTGCCTTTGTATGAATTGTCTCTTTGTGATTTCTTCCCCTAGGCTCCTGCTGGATTGTAGGTCTTTTTCTTACGTACTATAGGCATTCTTCAGATACTAAAAAAATAGACCCTTGTCAGGGCTGGGAGTTGCCAGTATTTTTTCCCCATTTATTATTTGTCTTTTGAATTTGTTTATCACCATTCTCCATGCAGAATTTTTCCTACTTAAATGGATTACTTTCTTAATTTTGGGGGGGGATATCAGGGTGAACCCAGGGCACTTAACCACTGAGCCACATCCCCAGCCCTTTTTATTTTTTTAAATTTTGAGACAGGGTCTCACTAAGTCCCTAGGGCCTCACTGAGTTGCTAAAGTTGGTCTTGAACTTGCAATCCTCCTGTCTCAGCCTCCCAAGTCACTGGGATTTCAGGCATGGGTCACTGCACCTGATATCAATTTATTTTTATGTCTTTTATGGGGTTTTCTGTCACACTTCGGGATGTCCTTCCTACTTCAAAATTATTTCTAAAACGTTTCCATATTTACTTCTGTAATTTTTATGCTTTCGTTCTTTGCATGCAAATCATTTTACATTTAAGACTTTGATCTTTCTGCTATTTATTTTGGAAAAGATTCAAAGTAGTGGAAGAAGGAGATAAACTTTCATAGTAGTTTTTGTTCTATTTACTAAGAGTGGAAGCCACTCTGGACAGGAGCCTGGGCCCTGGTCTGGGTGAGCTTGCACTCACCTGCCAAGCTGGGCAGACGGGCACCTCTTCAAGCGTTTTATCTGCAAAGGAAGACAGCTGGCTTGGATGACTTCCCAGGTGCTCTCCATTAGACAGGCGTTGAACCTGCCAAGGATGCTCCTTCTTTCTCTCTGAGTTCTTGGAAGGCTGAGATGGACACCAACAGACTGTGTGGTCAGTATAAGGAACCACTGCCTTTTCTTCCTGTGTTCAATTAATTAATACTTATCGAGTGCATGTTGTGATGAATCAGCAGAAACCTGACCCTGAGCACGTCAAGGGCCCAGCCTTCCAATGGCAAATTAGGAGCTCCAGCCCCCACGGGCTGCACTGAGGGTCGATTATATGTTGGACACACAGATGGGAAAACACTTGATAAGCTCACTCCAGTTGCAGAGTGAGAAACAATAAGCGTGTGAGTACTTCCTGTTTCATAGAGTGTTCGTAGATGAGCTCATTGAATTCTTAAACACTGCAAGGGTTGGAAGGCTGAGTGACTTATGTAGGGGATCTGTTGTGTCAGATGTAAAAATGAGTTTGTTGGTTTTTATAGGTGTTGGTTTTGAGTCTTTCTAGAATATTTTCTAGATTGCGGAGCTGGAGGCCTATAAATGCAATACCACCCAAGGAGCAGGTGGAAGAGATTTCTAGATAGAAGAAGGGTAGTGCAGGACTTGAGAAGGGTACTGCTTATGTGCTGGGCTTTGCACAGGGCTAAGGGGGGAGCAGGGAGGCAGCAGGTTTGGGGACAGAGCTCAGAGGAGGCACAAGACCACTGTGGGGCAGGCTGCTTCTATCTAGAATGTTCCAGCAGGACTCCTGAAACCCTGTTGGAAAGGACCCATCTTATTAGGGCCAGAGGTAAATGGTTGCTAGCTAATTCCGGGATTTGATCATTCAAGACATAAAAAAGACATATGCAAAGATCCCCAGAGAGAAATTCCTGTTTGGCCTTATATCCAGAATAGTTGTCTTGCTCCTGGATTCTGCCCTGTTTGCACCTTGTGGCACTGGGGTGGCTAGAACGTGGGACATCAGAGCTGTTGCCCTTAGTCGCAGTAACTCCTGCTGGAGTCCTACACGAATCTCTCAATCTTCCTTCGGGGGAACTTGCATTCAGGGCCAGTGGAGCTGCCAGTATCCCTCCCCCTGCTTCCACTCACACTGGGGACCTGGTCTTGGGTGACAGAGCTCTGGTCTGGGACTCCAGCTGGAGCAGACAGAGCCCAGTTAGTTCTTCTCCCAAGGCCGTTCGACCTCAGCCTGGAGCTGCCCCACTCTATGCCCAGCTAGCCTGCCAGCCTGGGTACAGCACCCAGAACACAGTACCCACAGCTGAATGCCCAGTTCCTCTTCTTCCTTTCCCTGTGAGTCAAGAAAATCCCCACATTGTCTTAAGCAAGAGTTGGATTTCTGTCTCTTGCAATCCAAAAGCCCTAGTTTCTCACTTTTAATTAACTTAATTATGTTTTTGTTTGTTTTGCCCCCCGTAAGTTTTTTTTTTTTTTTAACATTCTGGAGAGGAAAAAAAGGAAGCAGAAAAGAGAGAAGGAAAGAGATGTTCCTCAGGCAGAGTGAGTACTAATAGGAGCACCTGCTATTGATGTCCCTGCCTGCCCCTCTGTCGCCTGCTCCATGGCCACTCACCCCTCTGTGCTGCAGCCACCCCAAGCTCCTCACAGAGCCCATTCTGAGCATCTGTGGGGAAGGAAGTGGGGATGGGTGGGGACGGACGCAGGACCATTTCCCAGGCCAGGAACAGCAGAGACCTCGGGAAGATTTATCACTCTGGGAATTTAGATGAATAACTGAAGGCACCTGAGTGCCCAAATCATCTCCTACAGGAAAAGGACTTTTCCCTTTGTAATTAAGAAAGCCAGCCAAAGCTCACAAATAATTGGGATTAGCAATGTCCATCAATGATGTTTCAAGTTACCTGAGCAAGAAAAATACAGCGATCACGGAAGCCAAGACTCAGAACCATCAAGCCAGTGTTGCTCATTTGCTTTGACAAGCATAATTCAGGTTCAATTTATTTATGGTTAAACTCCCATGGCACTGTAACCAGATACCCCGGCTGGCAGGAGGGTGGAGGAGTGAGGAAAGGCGCCCACTTTCCTTTGGTTTTCTCTTACCTCTTCCTGAATTTTTTCTTTTGACCTAGCATCTCTTTCCATCTTTAAATTCAGATTCACAAAATGGTTGCTCCCAGGGCTACACAAGATTGCAAAACACTCTGCCTTGGATTCACTTCTCCGTTTTGCTTTCATTTCAAGAGAACATAGATAATAGCATTGTGATATTTCTTGGAGAAGGTCTACATTTATTCTAACCATTTTCTCATTGCTTAAAATATTTTGAAGCTCCCTTTTCAAAAGTTGATTTCGAGCCAGGTTTAGAGTGAGCTACAAAGATGCAGAAACGTCAGTGTCGGTAAGTTTATAACGGGACGTTTGTGAAGCCTGGCCATGTCGCCAGCACAGCATGGGAACATAAACGACCCTCCGCGGTTTCTCTGTAGGTCAAGGTGGAAGCCCTCGGTCACAGTCTCTGTGCACATCTCTCCAGACTGTGAATTTTGCTCTACTGACCCTTACCAATGAAAACATGGCCCTATTTCAGCTGATACACTGGCATCTCAGTCCACCTCTCTCCCTCACTGTCCCTCCGTCCTGCTGTATCGGTGTCAGCTGAAACTTCAGGGAAGCAGCTGCCCAGAGGGAACTAGACATGCAGGAGAGGTGATAGGGGAGGTGCTGGCGAGGGAAGAGGGCGGGAGTGGGCCTGACACTGGCAGGATGGGGCAGGAAGAGTCCCCGAGGGCAGCAGTGTTCTGAGAAAGCCCTGCCGGGCCAGGGGCAGCCACCAAGCAGAAGCCTTTAGTCAGAGGAGTCTCAGAAAGAGGAGGCGCTGCTCGGGGTTTGTGTTCACCGCAGAACAGCCAGGGAGAGTTGGACACCCACGGGGAGGTTCTGCTCCCAGTGGAGGATGACTGTGCTGCGGGTCCCTTGGAAGGAGTGCTGAGGACACCTCCAGGCCACAGCCCCCTGCACCACACACAGCCCCCCGCACCACACACAGCCCCCCGCACCACACACAGCCCCCCCGCACCACACACAGCCCCCCGCACCACACACAGCCCCCCGCACCACACACAGCACCCCTGCACCACACACAGCACCCCGCACCACACACAGCCCCCCGCACCACACACAGCCCCCCGCACCACACACAGCCCCCCTGCACCACACACAGCCCCCCCGCACCACACACAGCCCCCCGCACCACACACAGCCCCCCTGCACCACACACAGCACCCCTGCACCACACACAGCCCCCCGCACCACACACAGCCCCCCCGCACCACACACAGCCCCCCCGCACCACACACAGCCCCCCGCACCACACACAGCCCCCTGCACCACACACAGCCCCCCGCACCACACACAGCCCCCTTGCAGCTCCCCCTTCATCCTTGATCCTTTCATCTTGGAAGAAACTTAGAAGAGGGGCGTGGGACGAACCACGAGCCCTGGTGCTGCCACTGGCTGGGACCGCCAGGGGTTTGCTCCCATTCCCCACCTTCCTCCTGAGAGCCCTGAGCCTGGAGGACCACACCCTCCTCAGGACCGGTCACTCACATGGGGGAGGGGCCAAGCGGAGCTGGCTTCCACACACTCCTCCTGGACCCAGGTGCAAACCAGCCTGACCTCGGCTGGGGATGGAGGTCAGTGAATCCCTCCAAACAGAAACACTTTGTCCCACTCCTGTCCCCAGACACAGGCATCAAAGGATCCGGTGGCAGCTGTGACTTGTGGCTCACGGGGACTCCTGGTGATACCCCTCGTGGGATCAGGACTTCCAGCCCTACAGAGTCCAGAGTTGCAGGGACAGGAAGCCCAGTGGGTCACTGCAGTGACAGTGAGTGGGGCCATTCCTGTCTCCCCCCTGTGGCCCCTGGGCCCACGTGGGCGTCCTTGGGAGGCAAGTGCCTGCGTGGTGCCTGCCTGGTGCCTATGCTGTGTCTGAGGCGGCTCTCCTCATCCTTGTCCGTGTCACCTGGGGCTGCAGCCCTGTCCCCACCTGACCATCGTGGCCCTGGGTGAGACCGCCTTTCTGGAGGTGAGACCAGAAGACGCTCATCATGGCTCCTCTCAGGCCTCTTGGCCAGGTCCTCACGGGATGCTGCTCCATGGGGATCACGTGCCTGGGGGCCCCCGATACTGCTCTGTGGGCAGCAAAGCAAACACCCCTGGTGTAGGAGTCTGTTCTTGTGGGTCCTCCAGGAGATAAGGGACTTCACTTGCTTCTGAATAGATGGCTGGTGCCCTCAAGGAGCGGCGCCGTATCGGAGGCTCAGCTTGGCCTCAATTACTGGCTGATTGGAGACTCGGGGGTGGCCGTGTGTCATTGGGAGCGTGTGCTGTCAATCTCCTGTCTGGCCCTCCTCCCTGCCACTCTGGCTGCTCCATGCATGTGTCCTTTGGGGTTCCAGGATGGCTGGGGCACCGTTTTGTACACTGGGCTGTTCCAGGTGTCCTCCATGGTAGGTGCTCCCTGGTGGAAACTAATGTGTGACACAGAACGCCTCGTGCCCACTCCCACGGGTCCAACAGCTTGCCTCTACCAGGGCCTTTCCTGTAACCCTTTTGCTGCTGAGCCCTACCCTACTGGCCGCACCACTGACCCTAGAATCTGCACTTATCCTCAGCTCAGTCTGCTCCTCCTCCTACACAATAGGATGAACACGTGCCCTGTCCCCAGTCCTGCCCTCTCCGCTGCCATTCAGGGCTGTCTGTGAACACGATGTAATGTGTGGCTGCCGGACATTCTCATTTACCCCCTTAGAATGAGCATCTGGCAATCAAGTTTGGAATTCCCCATCTTCTTACACTGGCCCTGTGGGACCTCCCTCTCCCACACAGACGTAGGTGTCAGCTGATAAGGAGTGCTGGTGTGACCCTCGTAGGTGGCCTCGTGTAGGAACATCTGCTCGGCCAGCCTCCTCCTGCCTCCCGACTCTGCCTGGGCTGGTCTTCGATGCACCAGCTGATGGGCTGATGCTGAGCCATCCAACTTTGTGACCTGGTGGACCCCCAGATCCAGATCATAGCAAGCAGTTCCAGAAGGTCAACTGGTACCTCAAGGTCGAGTGATTGACCTTGGGGAGTCTGCTTCTCCAAGGATGCATAGTCCCTGCTGTAGCTGGCTCTGCGACAGTCCCCAGTGCCTACATAGGAATTGTCCCCTGAGCTGGATGTGACCACATCACACCTCCTCCCTCCATTAACACCACAGCACTGCAGCCACTTCTCTGGGAGGAGACCCCAGTGTCCACCACCAGGCTGTAGCAGCACCTCCCTCCTCCCGCAGCCTCGGGGCCTTCCTGCAGCCTCATCTGACAGTCAGGCAGCCTGGGCTCTTGGCCCAGATCCTGCTGATTATAAATTAAATTGTGTCCCTTAAAGAACATGTGGAAGCCCTTCCCCTGCCTGTGAGTGTCACTTATTCGGTGGTTCTGTTTTGTGGTATTTGTTTTGTTTTGATCCTGATGCCGAGGACAGGACCCATGTCTGCAGCCTGCTGAGGGCTGTCACGACCACCGAACTGTGTCCCCTGCCCCTCGTATTGGGAGATGGCCTTTGCAGAGGTGGTCAAGGTAAGAGGAGGTCGTATTGATGGCAGTGGATTTAATCCAGTATGACCGGGGTCCTTCAGAACAAGCACAGGCACAAACGCACAGAGAGAGCCCTGCTCAGACCCGGAGGCAGAGGAGGGAGCTTCAGGGGGAGGGAAGGACCCTCCCGGGAGCCCTCAGAGGGAGCCCGGCTCTGCCCGCACCCTGATTTCAGATGTGGGAGAGTCAGCTTCTGTTGTTGTTTTTTCCGGATTATTTTTTTAGTTGTCAATGGATCATTTATTTATTTATTTGTATGCGGTGCTGATGATGGCACCTGGGGCCTCCCCCATGCCAGGCAAGCGCTGTGCCGCTGAGCCCCCCTCCCCAGGTCTGTTGTTTTAAGCCCCCTGTTGGCAGCCCTGGGATGCAGCTGACCTGAGGACTGCCTCCAGCCTTTCTGGGCTGCCCCCTCCCCTCCCTGCCTTTGTCCAGGGGCCCCTGCCTGGACACCCTCTTCTCTCCTCTGCACCAGGGCTGCCAGGTCCAGGAGGCCCCACCCAATCTCACCCTGAGGCTCCGCTCCCTGGCCCCAGCCCTGGGCCCTCTCTGAACTGCCTCCCTTGATCTGTCTCCAGGTCCCACCAGGCTCCAGGAGAGGATTCGAGGCAATAGCTGCATTAAATAGCAAACCCCGGGGTTTGCTGAGCGGCTTGTTCCTGTTGAACCTTTTCAAGTCTGACTTGATTGCCTGGACTCGGAGCCCAGCAGTCTCGGACCCCAGACCCCAGCAAGGCCCCCTAGGTACAAGACCATGACCCCAGCTGTCCTCAAGGGACCTCGGTTCTCCTGACTCTAGGTAGTCATACCTGGTGCTTCTCCTCCACGGATCCCAGAAGACATTGGTCTCCAAGGACATCCCCTGTCATTTAACTGGCCATCAGGTCACGTAGATGAAAGAAAAAGTTATGAAAATGACAAGGGGCTGCAGGAAGGTGGGACAAATCCCCAAGTTTAACCACCCAGGCCTCAAAGCCCCCGAGTCCTTCAACAGCTCCCAATAGGAAAGAAAGAAATCGATTTCAGACCTTGCCACGTAAGAGTTACGCACAGAAAGGGGTCACGAGGGCCCACCCACTGTGCTTCCAAGACAGGTGGCACTCAGCATTCCAGCAGCCGCCTCTGGTCACCATGAGCTTCGAGCTCCGTTTCAATCTGGGCAGAGGAGCTCATCTCCAGTCAAGGCCAGGGAGCTACACAGTCTCTTGCCGTGCCGTGTAATTGGAGACGGCTTTCTCGGGAGCAGTTTGTGTGATGGGCTGTCTGGAGGCCAGCTGTGCCCTGGATGTGCCCAGTGGTCCCTTGTGGCCTCGGGGGAGGGGATCGTTCTGATCTGAGATGCAGGAGCCACCAGTGGCATAGTGACAGTCCCCATTACAGGATCCGGAGGAATCTCAGCAGCCCTCCACTCTAATCCCTCTGGGTTAATGAGGAAGACACCGAGTCCAGAGACCAAGGGGGACTCGGCCAAGGTCAAGGCCATCAGCTGCCAGTTTCTGCTGAGCTCACTGATCATGCCTCTTCCCAAAGCCATCGGGCCCTGGACGCCATCACCTGGCCACCCTACCTCCCAGCCACCCCAGCCCTGTCCACCGTGACAGGCCTCCTTGTGTGCACAAGATGCCACTGTATGCGGTTCTTGATTTAAGGCCTGGAGGAGGAAGTACATGAAACAGCAGTTTGTAAATGTGAAGCATGAACTTCTTATTTATTTTTTCTCCTTATAGCTGTTCACAACATTCGGATTTGTTGTCACATGCTCGTACATGCACACAAAGTGACAGTGTAATTTGGCCAATGTCAATCCCCAGTACCTTGGAATTTTTATGTCACTGTCCCATCCCACAAGTCAGACGAGCCTGCACAATGTCAAGGACACAAGTCCCCCCAGGAAATGTGCTCTGCTTCCTCGTGCCGCTAGGATGGGTGACTGGAGGCCACAAGGCAGCAGGAGGGTCAGGCTGGAGTGGGGAGAGGGGGAGGCTCGGCCCAGGTGTCTAGGGCCCAGGTGACCCTCTGGGTTTAGGACCGGGTGCATGTCGTGGCCTGGTGCCAGGGTCAGGCTGGCTTTATCTGTGCAGTTGTTACCTCCCTAGGCAGGAAAGGAGTCTCTGGGGATCCTCGTGGAAGGACAGTCCCCAGCTTCAGGCAAACCCATCCCCACGTTGGCTGGTGGGGCCTCAGAGACTGGCCTGTGTCCTTCCAGCCTGTCAGTAGGGGTGCTTAGGTAGGAAGGGCCCCCATGGGGCTCACTGTGCCATCCGTGGGCTTTGAGGACAGAGGGAACCACCCAGCTCTCAGGGGCTATTCCCAGTGACAACCCCCCACCGGGGTGACCTGTGTCCTTAACAAAATGGAAGCTGCCATGTCCCCAAACAGACGTTGTGTGTCATCCAGAGGAAGATGCTGCAAACCTGGGAGTGTCGCCTTCCAATGAGGCCTAAGGTGCGAGGCCTGCTGACAGCGCCACACTCTGGTTGGATTCCTCATTGTGTAAGCCTCATAGAACATGCGCACACACACCTGCACGGCGCAGGTCAGCCACCCTCTGTGGCTGGTTGTGCAGTCGGGATGGAGTAGACACAAGATGTGTGGGGCTCCTGTCCACCTAACAGGGCGGACTATTCATAGCTACCCTTTCTCTATGAGTAGAGTGCACTCTAAAATAGCAACGAAGTAGAGCATAGCAAATGCGTAAGCCACCAACATGGCTGTGTGCCCTTTCTGTAACAAAAATACCTGAGATAATTGACTTATGAAGAGAAAAGGTTCTGGAGGTTCCAGATGTCGATTGGTTGGTTCTGCTGCTTTTGGTAAGGCAGCACATCGCCGTGGGAGGGTGAGGCAGAGCCAAACTGCTATCCCATGGCCAGGGAGCAAGAAAGAGGAAGAGACTGGGGTCCCATTATCCCCTTCAAAAGCACACCCCTCAGTGACCTTCCCCTAGGCTCTACCTCTTAAGTTCCCACTGCCTTCTGATGGCACCAGGGCTGGGGACATGGGGACACTTACCGGAACCACAGCAGTATTTGTTTATGGTCCTCATGGAGCATTTTGGGCTGTGCCCACCTTTGTCTGGCGGAGCTGCAGGTTAGCTCACGCAGCCGCACACAGTCCAGCGGGTGGGGTGAGGCCTTGCGCTAGGACGTCACTGTGGCCACAGGGTACTGGGCAGGGCATCCCAGCCTCCTGATCCTGGAGCTCTCTGTGCCTCTGCTTATTTTACTGCCTCTGTTGTGCCTGTGCCTTTTCTGTACACTCGCTCACAGTCCCTTTCCTTCTGCAAATCACGTGATTCATTAAAACTGCAGCCAGGCTCAGGAGGCGGGGGCAGCCCAGGGGGAGAACACGGTGGGAAACCGGCTCATGTTCCTCCTAGTTTTGTTCTCTTCTTGGTTTGAAGGATCTCTCGGCTTATTCGGAGGCAAGTACTCATAGGTGGTTAATTATTCAACCAAAACGCACGCACTGCCTGAGTCGTTCCCACGTGGCCAGCAGGTCTGTGCCGGTTCCCAGGAGGACGCAAGGAAATCAGTGCAGGTCCTACTACGCCCATCAGCCACCGTCACCGTCACCGTGAAAAACGCCGTGATCGACCTAAGAAGAGGAAGGGTTTCTCCTGGGTCGCAGTTCGGGGGGGTTCCAGTGCCCAACTGGGTGGACCGGTTCTTTTGAGGCCACGGAGGGGTGCTCGATAGCAATGGCGGGGGGGCGGGGGCAAAGCCAGGAGAAACTGCCAGCTCATGGCCAGGGAGCCAGGGCGAGCAGCAGCCTGGGAGCGTCCTCTCAAGGGACACCCAACCTACAGCCAGAGGTCCCCGGCCCCACCTCCCAGAGGCACCCCCCAGAGGCAGCACCATCTCCCTGTAGCACTGAGCCAGGACGTTTGGGGACACTAAGATCCAAACCTTCGACCCACTGCACAGAGGAGAGCAGGCGGGCTCTCGGCCAGCACCCAGCCCATTGCCAGCTGGTCACTACAGGCGCTAACGCTCCTCGCCCACCCCTGACGGCAGCTGTGCTGGCAGCTTGAGATCCCCTTCTGACCTCCACACGTTCCTCAGGGTAGATGCTGTCACAGATGAAAACATGGAACTCAGGACGCTAGACACCGCAGCCAGCCAGTCAGATGCATGGCAGAGCCAGGAGCTCCACCCTCTCTGCTGGCCCAAAGTGGATGCCCAGCTTGGAGCTTTAGGGACAGCCTGGCCAGCGGAGGGCTCTAGACCATGGACCCCAGGCCCAAGCAACCCCTGTGCTGCCTGGAACCACAGCAGACTCCCAGCGCCGGCTCCGGGGACGGCCACTGCTGAGCTGTCTCTGTCATTCCCCCAGCACCCACGCACAGCACCGCCCCTTCCCACCCTCCAGATCCTCTCATGACCCCGTGCCCCCTCAGCCACCATGCCCTGTCTCTGGGCCCCTGTCCAGCCGAACTCCTGCTGAGTTCTCCTAAGCCTTCCTGTCTCCCAGGTTTCTCCTGATGCCTCCTTGCAGCCCCTTCTCCAATTGCTAGATCTTACCCCTCAAAGCTCTTGTCCCCACAACAGCCTTTGTGCTTTCTCTGCCACTCCTCTCTGGCCTCATCTCCCTCCCCTCATCTCTCTTTTGGCCAATCCAACGCCTGTGGCTCTGACGTGCCAGATTCCCCTACCTCAGGGCCTTTGCACTGGTGGTCTCTGCCTGGAGGATTCTTTTTTCTAGCTCCCTGGATGTTTTACTTTCCCCTTTTCTTCAACTGTCTTTCTCAAAGAACTCTTCTCAGTGAGCCCTTCCCAGACCACTATTTTAAAATAGAAATAGAGCCAGGTGTCGTGCCATGTGTCTAAGCCCCAGGTATTTGGGAGGCTGAGGAGGCAAGAGGGTCCCTTGGGCCCAGGGTTCCAGAGCAACGTCAAGAGCAGAGCAAGAGCCTGTCTGAGAAAGAAAAGGAAAGAAAGGAAGGAAGAGGGCATAAAAACATAAATGCCCTCTTCTAACCTCCCCTACGACCCCTTTGCTTATTTCTCGATGTGGCCCCTGTCGCCGCCTAACGCACGAGAACTTGCCTACGGGACTGCTCCACTGAGGCCCACCCCAAGGGCAGAGCTGTGTGCACGTCTTGTCCATCTGTTGCTGCAGGATCTAGTAAGAGCCCCGTCTTCAGGCGGTGCTTAATAAATGTTTATGAATGACAGCGGCGCAGCCCAAGAGCTACAGAGGGTGAAGGAAGGAGGGAGGCCCAAGCTAAGCTCTGCAGCCAGGAGTTCAGCGCCAAAGCTTCGTAAGGGGCTGGAGCTGTCTGAGGCCAGGCCAAGGCCAAGCAGTAACACCCGAATTGGGACAGAGAGTCAATAAGCCTCGTGAAACCTTAAGAACATTTTTTTCAGAGCTCCACTGTCAGGGAGGGGGAGGACGAGCGCTGGACAGGCCAGTGAGTGCTGTGGGGTTTGCAGTCCAGCTCAGGGGGCCAGGGCTCAGGCTCCTGGCTTCTGGGCACGGCAGTAAATAATCAGTTCTTACCCAAAGCTTCCTTTGGTGGCAAATCTCTTCTCTTGGCCTGATCAAGAAGGTGGGTGTGACTCAAGGGAGGGTACAAGTCCTGATTGTCTGATGCAGCATTGCAGGTATTTACGGAAGACTTGAAGAAGAAACAGAGATGTCCAGATAGTCACCAAGGGCTGTGCTCCTGTCTCCAGGCCTGGTGTCAGGCACCGCGTGAGGACCGCTCCATCCCCACAAAGCTGGGGCAGAGCTGCTGGAGGCAGAGGGGCGGCGGGCACTTCTCAACCTCAGCTCAACCCTGGAAGCTCCAGCCAAAAGCACAGACCCACCTTCAGGAGGGGAGAGTGGAGCGGGGTGTGTTCACAGCCCTCTCCAAAATAGTGTTCCCATCATGAGTGTGTGTCCCCCACCCCCCGCCCCTGCCGCCCTCCCTCCCTCATGTCCACACCCACCTTGCTTTGGCCAGATTCACTCACTCAGGATTTTTGGAATGCCCCGGGGAGAACAGTGTGTAGACAGAGAAACTGGGGGACTCAACAGCTTGGCGTGTTCTGGAAATCGCAGCATTTGGTTGGAGGGGGGAACTAGAGATATGGGGTGGGTTCAGGAGGGAGGACTGCAAGGTCCTGCAGACACAGGTGGACCTAGCCCCATCGCTGGTCAGCGGTGCTTCCGGCAAGTTCCATAGCCATCTCATGTCTATTCTTTCTGTAGAGAAAATGACACCACCTTGCAGGTATTTCAGGTGAGACCTGGATGAGGTCGAGCGGGAGAGAGCAGCGCTGAGCAGAGGGTAGATGGTCCACCCACAGCAGCGGCCGGGTGGTGGTCAGGAGGGTCTTCTATTCTGCTCAACGCATGCAGGTTCTGTCTGGCTGGTGGCGGGAGTCAGGGGAAGATTAAGCTGGAGAACAGCAGGTGCCATCGTTTGACAAATGATGAAGCTCCGGCACAGAGAGTTTAAGTAACTTGCAGTCGGTGGCAGAGCTGCATAAAACTCCAGCTCCTAAGCACCATTGTGACCACTCTTCCTCCAGCTGAGGAAAAGCCCTGGCCACGGTGGAAGAGCCCATGATACCCAAAGGGGAAACCGGACTTGGCTTTGCTTTCGACGTATCAGTGCAGGTGCTGAGGAAAGACTCGTGTAGGTATGCTGCGTATTCCTCAAGGGAACTTTAGCAAAAAGACCGCTCCTCCAGCTCTCTCCCTGGCTGGCTGGCCATTGTCAGGACTCCTATTCCAAGGGCTTTGCAAAACGGCAGGTGTCAGGTTCACCCATTCCCTGGGCTTGTGGCTTGGGAGAGGAAGGGCCAGCGCCAAGCAGCCCCACATCCTGTCCTGCAGTGTAGAGGAATCAGGGGATCCCAGGAGGAGGAGGTGCCTGTGTTGGGGCTCAGAAATGCTCACTGGAGCACATAGGCATAGTATCAGTGTTGGGAAAGCAGAACACTGAGTCCTACAGGTGGGAAGGCAGGAGTGTGTCCTGCCAGCAGCCCTAACTGTGGTGACCATGGTGGCCATAGGTCAGGTGCACTGTGCATACTCCAGCCAGACAGGATTTCACATAGGAACTGGTTACACCGATGACTGAATGATGGGAAGCCCAGAGGCGATGGGGAAAGCCAGAGATGGGCCAGGGTCCGAGCCCCTACCAGACCTGGTTGCACCATGTGGGCTTGGGCCAAGGGCGGCCCCTTTACAATTCTTCAGAATTGAAGATGGCAGAGCACGCCACGAGGCAGGGCCCTTACAGGTCTTCCTCCTCACTGATCTCATTTGTGTTTGTTGCTTTATGTTGAAACAACGTCAAGCACAGAGAAGAGCTGCCCATGCTGTGTCTTTAGCAGGGGATCAGATGCTGAGATGTCACCTCCCAGGAAACCTCAGTGGTTTAGGGGACAACAGGAGCCATAGGATGCTGTGGGTTTTAGCTGCACCCTGACAGGCCGTGCACCTTTGGATTTGGCCCGTCTCCAACGAAGTTCCTTTGATGGCGTGATGAGAGTGGTAACGGGCTTCCCCTGCCCTTAGCCGGGTAACTACCAGGGTTTCACAGAGACTTCTTGGGGAGTACTGGGCTTTTGACGTGTTCCCTTAAGACAGTAGGAACTTGGGGTGTCCTATCTTATCTGATGAGATGTGGTCCATTACTATCGCTATTTCAATTCCCAAATTGCCGCCATCTGGCCAGGACTCCTTCACCTGGACTCTGTCTCTGTCCATCCCATCATCCTTCAAGCACTTGCTCCTTTTCTGGAGTGCACAGGACCCCCAACCTCAGCTTGAGCTTTTCCTGCCCACCCTCGAACCATCGTGTCTCCAAGAATCCTGGTTCTTCTGGGGGGGAAATGGCGTTTGGAATCCAAGAGCCAGCACCAGACCTGTTCTTGTTATGGGTGTCACTCCTCCTCCCCTTTGAGCTGTCCCCTCTGAGGCCCACTCTGGATGACTACGGCCCTCCCCTGGCCCTTGGCAGTCGTGCCACTGTGCTCAGAGCCCTCCCCATGGTGTTTGGACTGAACTGCTCGGAGGAAGGAAGGAGGAAGTGGCCCGACGTGGATTCAGAAAACATGAGCTGTGTTTCATCTAAGAGGGGCAAACTGCAATGGGAAAGGCTATCCATGAACTCCCCTTCTGATAATCCACTCTTCAGAGTCAGGACTGGTGATGAAGACTCATGTAAGACAGGGTCCAGCTCAGATGTCCATCAATAAGAGGAGGAATACAAAAACCAACCGTGGTATAGTCAGGCACTGCGCAATCACTCACTAAGAGTATTAAAGATTCCTGATTCCTACAACGAATAGACGATGCCCACAGAAATTATGATGAGCCACAGAGACCAGACACAAGAGGATGCATCTGTGTTATTCCATGAAGTTCTAAAGTCAGCAAAACTAGGGTGGAGAAAAACCTCAGAAGAGGGATTGCCTCTGAGCCGTGGGGGAGGGGATTTAGGGGAAGGAGTGTGAGGGAACTTTCTCTGGGTGACAACAGGGGTCTACATGCAGGTGAGTGCAAGCAGCAAATTCAGCAAAGCTGCACTGGAGACCTGGATCTTCCGTTGCGTGTAAACTTTACATCAAAAGAAGTCAACAAGCTCTAGACCCTAGTAAGTGAATATGCGCGCTCACATATTTGGGGGCGTTTGCTGGGGTCTGTAATTTACTTTGAAAAGCATCAGAACAGATGGGCTGATGGTGGAATCCACGGGTGGATCTGGGTAAAGGAAGCACAGTCAAGTGCTCAGGTAGAATCCAGAGGTGCTCAGTGTTCACTCGGGTGTTCACCTTACAATCGTTCCAACTTTGCTCTGCACCTGACATTTTAGAAAAATAAAATGTTGGGGGTGGGGAGCAGTCCTGAGAGCCCACCCTTTCCCTAGTGGATGCCAGTGCTGATTGCTGGCCACGCCCTCCCCAAGTCCGGCTTCCTGTCTGTCCCTCTTCAGCAGGGACTGGGCGCCCTGCAGGGTGGCTCTGCCGCCCTTTCCTGCCTCCCTCCTTGCGTCATGGTCATCTCCAAGGGCGGCTTCACTTTCCCACACGGGGCGTCCTCACCATCTGTAAGAGGGGAGAAGAAACTCTTCCTGCTCTCCACCTCACAATCCAGACAGCACACTTTGAGACCTGATGTGTGCCAGTGTTTCCCCCACACAGGCTGGACACCCGCCGGGGTCCTCTAACTCAGTTCATTCTGGCGCCAGATCCTGCAGGGAAGGGCTCATCCCAGGACACTGCTGCCACTTCACTCACAGGTTACAAGTAGAGGTTGTCACCGAGGCTTCTGATTGACAGGCTGTAATTGAGGTTTCCTCTACCGGCTCCTTGGCTCATTCATTCCCCACCCTCCTGGCACGTCTGTGTTCAGTAGCCCGGAAGTTCATCCAGGCTCATCGTCCAGGAACGGGCTGGCCCTCCAGCTCCCGTCCCTGTCCTGGAGATTGGTGGGGGACAGAAAGTTCCAACCTTCCACTCTAGTCACTTGGGCTTCTGGTGACAGGTCCATGCTGAGGTGAGGACGGGTCCCACCCTAAGCCGGCTCATTAGCATAAGCTCAGGCGCAGCATAAAGGGGCTCATCAGGAATAACAGGAGACTCCACTGGAGTCTCTTGGAGGGCTCTCGGAGTGCTGGGACAGGAGCTGGAGATCAAGAGCAAGGACATTTCTCATTAGCCACTCAATCGAGAAGCCAGACAGCACTCCCACACTCTCCAGTCAGCTCCCTGCCTCTGTTGAAGAGGGGTGAGTGGGAGAGGAGACCCTTGTTAAGCACCAGTTATGCACTGAGCTTTGAGCTCGCTCCTAACCAACGAGGAACTTTGTCCCGGTGGGAGGGTACGGTGGCTGGGAGCAGGCGCAGGCAGTGACTCTGTGGGTCTTCGGCTGCAGAGTTCATGCCTGCCTGCCAGCTCTGGCTCGGGGATGCCAGCACAGTGACTCCTTAAGGTGCTGCAGAGCAAAGCCATCTGCAGAGCCAAAGTGGCCATGGAGGTCCCTGGTCACTAGTTCCTGGTGATCATGCTGGAAGGATTTCACGTGGCTCAGTGGGAGGCATGAGTTTATTAGAAGGGACAGGGACGGGGGTGGGGGGGAAGGAAGAGAGGGGGTCCTCAGGGAGAGGAGGACAGCATGTCCTGCTTGCCCTCCAGTTTTATTGGGATCCCAGGGAAATTTCCAGAGAGTCCTCCCCAGATCCAAGCCTTGGCTTTTGACTGATGGCAGGATGCCCTCAGACTTTCAGGTCCACTGTGCCTGGTCTGACCCACGGAGGTGAGAGCTCACCACGTCAACAACATGTTAAACACCCGGCAACTCCGAGTCGTCTTGGCCCCACCGACGGCTTCTGATTGGAACTTGTTCTCGCAGATTTCATGGTTGAGGGCTTTGCTTCTCATTATCCCGGCTCCTAGGTCCTGGAATCTGGGCTGTGGAAAAGTCACACGCCCCTACCCCCCTTTCAGGGTAACTTGCGTTCTTCTTTTTCGCAGGGAGGAGCCTTTTGGTTCTGCATTTTCCCTGCAGATCACAGGTTGTTGGCTGAGAAATGCGGCGTCCCCTCTTGTCTTCAGTCAGGCAGGACCAGGAAGCCTAGAAATCACCCTTCAAAGAAGGCGTATGGAGGTCAGCACAGCAGGCCCAGTCTGCAGAACCATCCCTGACCCAGTGTTCCCACATATCAAAGGGACAGACTGTGGCGGATTCCCTCAGCAGAGAACCTGGTGTGGCCTGAGCTACAAGTCACCATGTCCCCAGGTGTCACCATGTCTTGCAGGACTTGACCAATGAGCTGACATCCTCCTAGGATTCTCAGGGGCTGGACCACGGGCAACCTGAATATTCAAAATTTGATATTTCCTTGCTTTCAGGATACACATTTTCCTATGTCTGATATCAGTCTACACAATTCGTGTAATGATTTTCTCACACATGAAGCTGCTACAGTATTGATGATGTGCCTCTAATTGATGGCACCCAATCATGGAGAAATCATGGCATAGATTGTTTTCCTGATATTTAAATATGCGATTCTAACACAGCCATTTGTTGAACATGCAAAATTCCGTGGGATGCAGCAGGAATTTTCATTCTTTCCTATCACTTAAAATTCATTCAGCAAGCGTGTTCTTGTCTTCCCCTTGGGTGACACTTGGTTGGTCCCAAAGATTTCCTGGTCACTGTTCCATCACCATCCTCCCTCTCCTCATCTCTCAGCCCCTACTCACCATGAAACAGCCTCACTTCATAGTTGAAATGTCACTTCTCACGGAAGCAGCTGGTGCTCAGGACGGTGGCCTCAGTGTCTGCACAGCCAGCACGGGACTTCACTTGTGCCCACAGTGAGAGGGAGCGAGGACCCACTCTGTCTCCCTGCTGTTCCTCTTCCTCCCCTCACTAGCCCAGGTTTTAGACCCCTCCGAGGCTGGAGCAGGGCCGGAGGGAGAAGAGGCCTCTCTGATTTGGTTCCATCTGGAAATAGACTCAAAGCTGGCAGGCAGGGCCCTACGCAAGTGCTTGGGGGACAAGTCACGAGGAGGAGGGTGTAGAGGGAGAGGGAGGCTGTAAGGAGGCCTTGGTGGAGATGGTGGAGACCGTAGGGTGCCCTTCAGAATGACCTCAAATGGCACTGGATGTTGTACCCCGACATTGTCCAGTCTCTGGGTGTGGCTGACCTTGGAGAGGGACCAAGACCTTGGGTGAGGCAGCTGTCTTTGGCTGAGGGCGATCTCCAGAGGATGACTCACAACTCACGTGCCAGTCATCGGCAGCAACCTCCCAGCAGCTGGATATAGGGGTGCTTGGCCCTGGGGGGGGGGCGGGGGGAGAGCCGCCAGCATCCACAGCACCCACTGTGTGAGACAAGAGCCAGGAGAGGTTTGACTTGACTGGGGACACCCCAAAGTGGTGTTGTTGCTCTGGGATCAACATTCAGGGGATGCCGGGTGCCTTGAGGGCTTGGGATCGCTGCCGATGGGAAAATCCAAGTGCATGTCTCTCCATTGGACGTACGTTGGTGGCCCCTCCCAGCTCCAGGGTCCAACTGTCACCTTCCAGGGGTGGATGAAATGGTGCCCTCTCTGCTGGTTCATACGGCAGAGGACAAATCTCAAGTTAAGTGGCAGCCCAAGCCCCTCTCGTGGGATAAACACTCTTTTCTCTTTCACAGGAGGGGGTGTGGAGGCTTGACTTGGGGGTAACTCTGAAGGGCCCCCCAACTCCAGAGCATCCCACAGGATCAGCTGAGGTTCACTGGGTGCCCCACTGTCCACCCTCTACCCCTGCCTGGTGCCCCCAAGGTTCTCAGAGCCTGGGCAGCTGTCACCAAAAACGTTCTCTTCCCCTTTCACATCCCGAAGATGATCTGAGCGAACAGCCCCTAAGCTGTCCGGGCACCACCTCCTTTGCAGACCTCGGTTTCTGCTGGGAATGGCCCTCTCCACTCTGCTCTCAGCCTTGAAGGATTTTAGCCTGAGTTGAGGCACAAAGTCCCTCTGGAGCCTTCTGACCGGCCAACTTTGAGGGAGGGTTCTGGCCCCTGTTTCAGACAGAGAAAAACTGGGAAAGGAGAAGAGGGCATCAAGCCGTCAGGCAGGAGGGGCCGTGCCTCCTGCCCACCACCTGCTTCATTTCTAAAGCAGTTCTGCAAGGAGCCGCTGCTGTTGCCATTTAGTCCAGGAGAAAACAGACTCCGAGGTAAAACAAGTTGCCCAAATCCAGACGGGCACGTCAGAGCAGCGGTGAGCTGAAGCTCAGCCATGCTCTTTGTGCTACACCAACCCTGCTGCTTCCACAGGAAAAACCCAGTATTTGCAAGATACTGGGCAAGATGCTTGGAAGATTCGAAAACAAACAAAGTGTGAGCTCTGCCAATAAGTAGCTTGCTCTCTGGTAAGGGAGGAAGCCAGGCGAGCATTGTGATAACCATAGAAATGAGGGAACACCATGTCTGAGAGGACGTTCAGAGTGCAGGGAATGAACTCCTCCATTACTGGGAAAAATCAAGAAAAGCTTCATGAGCTCTCAGCTTAGGACACAGGAATTGCAGAAGGCTGGCCCCAGTGTCCCTGGGTCCTTGGTCCTTAGATTCAGCCAATGGTGGATTGAAAATGCTTTTGAAAATTGCATCTGTAGGCTAGGTGCAGAGGTGCGTGTCCGTGATCCCAGTGGCTCGCGAGGCTGAGGTAGGAGGATTGCGAGTTCAAAGCCAGCCTCAGCAACAGCAAGGTACTAAGCTACTCAGTGAGACCCTCTCTCTAAATACAATATAAAATAGGACTGGGGGATGTGGCATAGTGCTCAAGTGCCCCTGAGTTCAATCCCGTAAAAAATTTGCATCTGTACTGAACATGTATAGACATTTTTCCTGTCATTACTCCCTAAATAATGAGCATAACAGCAACTTACATAGCATTTGCATTGCATTATATTTTATAAGTAATCTAGAGATGATTTTTATGTGTAGGGGAGGGAGTGTGTAGTTTATTAATGCTAAGAGTATACCTTGGCTTTTTATTTTTCTTTTTCTTTTCTTTTTTTTTTTTTTTTTTGTACCAGGGAGTGAACCCAGAAGCACTTAACCACCGAGCAACATCTCTAGCCCTCTTTTTTATACTTATTTAGAGACAGGTCTTGCTGAGTTACTTAGGGCTGGCTTTGAACACATGATCCTCCTGCCTCAGCCTCCCAAGTTGCTGGAATTACAGACCTGCATCACCATGCCTGGCAGTGTACCGTTTTTAAATAAGGGATTTGAGCATTTGTGGACTTTGTTATCACTGAGGGTCCCGGAACCCATGTATGTGGACATTAGCAGATGGGAGGTTTTGGTGAACTTCTGAATGAAAGAGGAAAGAACTCTGAATTTAAGGACATGATGAGCAAGACCACTGAAGACTTCAACTCTACAAACACTAGCAGAGATTCTGGGTTAAAATAAGCAGAAAACATTAAACCAAGCACAGTAGCATGCACCTATAATCCCAGCAACCCAGGAGGCCAAGGCAGGAGGATTGCAAGTTCAAGGCAGCCTCAGCAACTTAGTGAGACCTGTCTCAAAATACAACATAAAAAGGACTGGGATGTGGTGAAGTGCCTCTGGGTTCCATCCCGAGTACCATGAATTAACAATTAATAAATCATATGAAATGGTTTTGGTAGGCAACTAAAGGAAGGAAAGAAAAATCCCTCAGTATTAGGAGCAAAGAGATCACCCAGAACTGGGCAGACAAAGGTGGATACTGACCCTGCAGGGAGGCCAGAGGGAGGCCAGAGGGAGGCCGACCCGGGAACCCCGCATTTCCCACCAGCACTCAGTGGTCACTTGCAATTAGAAGGCCGTCTCCCCCAGCTCAGGAAGGTCCTTTCTAGTTTGCTCTGTCCTCTAGTTTCTCTCCCCTCTTGTCTGCACTTCCTACGTGTTCAGCCACGTGAACTTGGAGGATCCACGTCACTGATCTCGTCATCTCTGATCTCTGCCTTTGTTGGAACCTGGCTTCAGATCTTCATCTCAACAAATCCCAGTGCCCTTCTCTGAAATGAAAAACTCCATGGTAACAGCAATCAGATGTTATCTCTTTAAAGAAACAAAGGCCGGTGCCGAGGCGCATGTCTGAAATCCCAGCGGCTTGGGAGGCTGAGGCAGGAGGATCATGAGTTCAAAGCCAGCCTGAGCAAGGCCCTAAGCAATTTGGTAAGGCTGTCTCTAAATGAGACATCAAAAGGTCTGGGGATGTGGCCCCGTGGTTAAGTGCCCCTGGGTTCTATCTCCAGTGCCAAAATCATAAATAACTAAATGAGCCCCAACAAAGTCATTAAAGTAAGAGAGGCAGTCTCACCAAATTCTAGGTAGACCAAGAATTATTCACATTGAGAGTCAAGATTCTCTTTTGACAATATAATCATCCACCTGGGAAACAGATTAAAATTGACCCAAAAAACTCTTAGAACAGGGACATTCCATAAAGTGACCCAAAACTTGGGCTTTTCTTATAAAACTATAGCCAGATAGAAAAGGGAATAGAAAAGGGAGGGCGAGATTCACCAACAAGCCGTCAGCACTGCCCTGGAAGACAAGGCGGCACGCGTGTCAGGCTGAAGACCAGTGGACAGACGGCAGGCAGTCACGTGGGTGTCCTAGACGCTTCCCGTCGACGGTGCAGCGTCTGAAGTGACCAGAAGTGGTTACTCCGCCCACGGGAGTCTTGGGAGTTCAAATGTTTTCTCTCAAAGTTCTCCAAAAGGATCATACAGGAGAAAGCCTTGAGGGCTGGGGGCAGGATGTCCCGGGCAGAGCAGGTTACCCACCTGCACAGCGGGGTGTGGCCTGGGACCACAGGGGACAGAGAGCCCAGCCCACAGTGAAGACAGAGGCACCTCACACCAGGGCAGTCAGTGATAAATGACAGAACACAACAGTGTGGCTGTCACAGAAATTCACATATACGACCGCGTTCTAGTGTGTGGCAGGGCGCTGGCCACCGTCACTATCCACTGCCACAGCCCGACGCTGAGACTCCAAAGGCAGCAGGAGGGAGGGAAGGGGAAGCCTCTGGCTCGGGGAGACCCAGGAGACAGGCTGGCGGGAGGCCCCGCTCTTCATCCATTGAAGTCTACGGAGGCAATATCATAGGTGCATGACGTGGAGGTCAGCACCTGAAGACTCATTTAAAGAATGTTTTTAAAACTGCTCCTGGGAGTTGCAGGCTTTCATGAGTCTCTGTTCCAAATTTTAACTCTAAACTGTTTGGGTTTTTAACCTATTGAAGCCGTCAAGCTATGCTTGTGTGTAATTATGATAAAAATTAAAACGAACTCAAAACCTGCAGAGTCTCTTCCCACCTCCCAGGTTCTGTGGCTTCTGGTCCCAGTCACAGGTCTGTCCTGGCCTTCGCTCTGCCTCCTGGCCTCAGTGCTGGGGTCTGAAGGCTGAGGAGGAGCATCACAGTGTCCTGGGGGGGCGGAAGTGTGGGGGTGCTGGCCGAGCCACCAGGAAACCCCACTTTCTCTCTAAAGTGAAGAGCGAAAACGTTGGCAGGACCAACCTGGCAGGAACTCCGGGGCTGGAGCCGCCAGGTGGGAGGGAGGATGTGGCTGGGGCTTTGTTTAGTTTTCAAGCTGATTCCCTGAGCTCCAGAGATGTCGCCCCACGGCCCACTGTGGGTCGATTTCCAGCCAAGGCGCTACATGCAAGGAGCAGCCCACGGGGAGCATCCTGGCCCTATTTCCCCTCTCCAGCTCAGCCCTGTGATTGGCTACCGCTGGATTTTAAAAAAGAGGGAGAGACACAAATGCTCCCTCTGTCTCGGGGATGCCTGCACCACCCTGCAGCAGCGCCAGCAAGAAGCCCGTCACCAGACGCAGCCCTCCGTCCGGCGTCCAGAACCGTAAGCCCACGTGCACTTTGTCTCCTTGAAACGTGCCCAGGCTGAAGCCCTCCTCACCCGCAACAGAAACAGCACCGCTCCCCCGAGCTCGGCTCCGAGCCCCCGCTTCAGGAAGAGCTGGGCTTTTACCAAGTGCCTCTGTGTTCCAGCTGCGTCTCACCCACACGGAGCATCTGGCCCTCCAGGACAGGGGACGATAGGGGGCTCTTCTTTGACTTCACCGTTGGCCACACACTTGGATTGTTTTACTATTTCTGGACCTTTTTGATCCGTAAAGCCCCTTCTTTCCCTTCCACTTTGCTTGTTATTATCAGCCGCATGTATTCGTGCTTGCATTTCTTCTATTTTAACCTTTATTTCTAAGGTAGCTATTTCTAGTTTTTCTTTATTTCTGCAGTTTTCTAATTTTGACTTATTTTGTTACTTTGCATCTTAGGTGATTTTCTTAATGCCTTTAGCTAATAAAAAAAATGCATTCTATTAATCCTACTGCCAGTACATATTCCAGGTATAACCCCTTCCTTCTAGAGAAGGGCCTGTAAATATGAAGGGGTATGGTTCCGATGATTAGATTCCATTTTATGGCAGAGGTGATGGGTTTTGCAAATGCGATTAGGGTCTGTAATCAACTGGCTTTAAGATAATCAAGAAGACCTGGGTGGGCCTGTCCTAATCAGAGGACTCCTTAAACTGAGGGTCTAGAGGACAGAGGAAGAGAGAAAAGTCAGGGAGGGTCAAAGGAGCAGCAACACTCTCCTCCCGGCCTCGAGGAAGCAAACTGTCAGGAAGGGGGTTATGGCAGGGAATAGTGAGTGGCCCCAGGAGCGAAAGTCTTTGTTCTATAATCACAAGGAAGTGAATCCTTCCAAGAACCAGGACCCAGGGCCTCAGATGAGATCCCAGACCCGGCCAACATCTTAACTTCAGCCTCACGAGACCCTAAGCAGAGGACCCAGCTAGTCCGTCCTCATCTCCAACTCTAGGGTAGCACGAAAATCTCCAGGGGCTGCGTCTGCGGGACTTGCTTTGCAGACAGCGAGCAAACTTGGCACGTGGTGGGTTTGCTCCCTGATTTAGTCGGCTTTGTCATTGCCATGACCAGATTGCTCCGGACCCAGGTGAGGAGGAAGAGAGTGGTGAGAAGCGCATCCTGGGACTTGGCACCAGGAAGCAGAGAGAGAGACTGCTCCACTCACAGGGACGACATGTGGGCTCCCAGGCCACGCCCCAGGGACCCACCTCCTCCAGCCACAGCCCACCTGCCCCGGCTTCCACCCAGTTGATCCACTGATGTGGATAATGCACGGATGGCGTAAGGCTCTACTCTGAGCCTCCTTGCATTGTCTGACCCGGAGCTTCTGGGGCCACCCCACTTCCAAGCCGCCTCAGTCTTCCCGCCGTGCCTCCATGTTGGGGGGTGGGGTGGCCTTCACTCCTCTTCTTTTTCTAAACAGGACCTTTGTATGGGATTTGGCCTTAATGTTCTTCTGCCATCCTGCCTGTGTCCGAAGGCTTGTTCTAATACCTTTTAGAACCTTAGCAGAGACCGCTCTGCTGTGTTCCTGAAGCAGCTCGCTGGCCGGCACTGCCTGGCTTCTCCACCGCAGATCTCCTGATCTGCACTTTCTGCTTCCTGGGCTCCATCTTGATCTCTCCCCAGCCTGAGGCCCTCTGTGGGCCAGGGCCCGGGTGGGCCAGTTTCAGAGTCTGGAAGGTGGGCCCCTCCCAGCCCAAGGCTCCTTTCTGCCGTGAGCAAAGCCCCTCCAGGTGCCACCAGGGTCCTGTGTCCTGCCCTACTAGGGCAGAGCAGGTTCGGGCATCTCGGGCTTTGTCCCTGCTGCTTGCATCTTGGAGCTCACCGAGGCCCCTGGCCTGTCCATCTCATGAACGTGCCTGTTGACTCTCCTCCCATCTGCCCTGTCTCTTCTTGCTATGTCCTAAGATGCAAAGACCCTGCCGCTGCCGTCCTGTAGCATCTCCCTGGAATTGCCCCCACCTCTCTTTTTTATGACCTGAGAAAACTTGATTCGGAGAGAGGTTAAGGAGTTTAAGTCATAGAGCTAGCGAGTGGGAGAGCAGCATTTGAATCTGGTCTGAATTTCACTGGCCTTATTTTTATATCAAGTAACTGCTTTGTCTATAACAATTCCTGACTTTACAACTTAAAGTCGATTTCATTCCCTAAGCCAGTCAAGATCTCTAGCACCCAAGCTTCAGCTGCCTCTCCAGTCCCACTCCTTCAAACACACCCTGTCCTGGCCCCAAAGCCATCCCACCCCCCTTGATCCTCTACCTGATCCTCACCCTTAACCTCTTCTTCAAAGTCCAAGTCGAGTTCCCCTCTGACAATCGATCCCTAGTGACTCCACTAATTTTTTCACTCATGCTTTTGAGGGGCTGGTGTATAGCTGAACCTGTCTGCGTTGATGTCCCAGGGCTGCTGTGACAGAACCTCACACCTCGGGCCTGAACTCCAGAGGTGTGGCCTCGTGGTCATAAAGGCTGGCCATCAGAATCAAGGTGCTGGCAGGCCCACGTCCACCCAGACCCGGGGTCTGTCTTTCCTTGCTCTTCAGCGTTGCCAGCGTCCTCTGCCGTCCCTTGCCCTGTAGCCCGGCTCCCACCCTGCATCCCTGTGGGTGTGCTCCCTGTGTATCTGTCTCCCTCTCCCCTCTTCCTAAGGCCACTGGTCCTGTTGGCTCAAGGCACTGCCCTGCTCTGGCGGCCCCATTGAATGAATGACATCTGCCAGGTCCTGTTTCCTGTCAAGGTCACAGTCTCAAACAGCCATCTCCACTTTCAGGAAGACACAGCCCGGCCCTGCCCCTGCGCCTTCCTTTCTCCCATTAAGCAGGCAACCTGCCTTTTGCGGTTTGCTCCAGGGGTGGGAGGGGAGGGCCAGCAAGCCCTTTGGGTGTGTGTTTCCTAGAAACCTGAAGATCAGGAAGACGTGGGTATAGCCATGGTCAGAGGCAGGGAACTCCTAGAGGCTTCTCCCCAGACTTGAAACACACATCCCAGCAGCTGGCCAGGGCAGCCAGGTCCCAAGCGGGTGGCTGCACTGCCCCACCAAGCTCATGTTGCCCTGGCCTGTGTGCCCCTGGTCCCCTGCAGCCAGCAGCCCCGGGAGCTCCAGGTCTGCAGATTTCCAAGCCACCCCAGGGCATGTCTCAGGCCTTTGGTTTCCTCCCTGTGGCCCCAGAGCCAACGTGTCTAGCCCGTGGGTAACGGGAAAGTGGGACACGAGAACCTGAACACCAGGGGAAGGCCGGGGACCACCGTGTGAGCCGGGCCTTTGGCACGGGGCCTCAGTGCCCTCTAGGCCAGGAAGATGACCCCCTCGGAGCACTTCTGTGGGAACGGGACATGCAGGTTCCCTGCACTGGGCGTCCCGTGGGTGGTGAGCCTCAGAAGCCCCTCTCCCCCACCGCCTCGCTCAGCCTCCGCTCCTGATCCGTCCTACGGAGATACCGAAGTCTTACCACAGAGTTGTTCTGAGGTTTTTAGAAAATGCACAAAACATCTAAAAAAATAATAGCTGTGGCCATCCAGAGCTGCTCAGTTACCATTTCCCACGGGCGGGCGACTCGTTTAAGGAGGAAGCTTCACCCTCCAGGTAGCCAGGGACACAACGGGACAGGAGTGCAACGTCCCTCCATGGGGCCAGTGGCCAGGGGCCCTTTCAGCCAACACAAGCTCCGTGGGGACAGTCCTTCCCAACCAGCTTCTCCTCAACCTGTACTTGCCAGGGTCCCTTGTGTGACAGGAGGACTCACTTTGTGGCCTTTGTTTATTAGACTGGCCCCCCGGGCCTCCGCCCGGTCTCCACCCTGAGGGCTCGGCACACCAGGCCCACGTACATCCCCGCACACGGAGTCCTGCTGGCATGTTCCTTGGCCTTCCTGGACTGCTTTGAACCCAGCTGATCCTGGAGCCTGTCCCCTGACAGTCCCACCATGTCCTCAGTGGCATCTCGCCTGTTGTCCGACCTTCTTCGATGTGTGCCCTTCTCCCATGGCGTGTGGAGGTCCTTCTGTGGCCTCCCTCCCTGGCAGGTGTTGGCCGGGGGCGGTCGTGGGCATGTAGGGGCTGAAGAGCAGCCACAGCCCCTCCACCCCTGCCACCTCTCCAGGACCCCAGGCTTGAGCTGCAGGGGTCACACTGCAGCCGTGGTGTGGCCTTGCACACTCCCAGAGCCCGCGGGTGCGCTGGTCATCTGAAGGTGTAGAGGCTCATCAAACCATGCGCCCCTCCTAGGAGTCACCTCCCAGGGCAAGACCTGTGGGAGGAATCCTAGTAGGCCTCGCCCTTTGTCACACCTAGCGCCATTGTTTCATTGACTTGCAAGAAGGAACCCCAACAGCTAGACCGTGACTCGCATTCGACTCTAAGACATCCTGATTTGGGAGTTGTTGGAATTCTGAAAAAAGTGTATCTGAGAACGGGGAACGCACACAGAGACCGTGCCCCATTGTGAAGAATCGTAACCTTACTGGGGAGAAGGCACACGGTCAACGGTGGACGGCATCTGCAGCTGCAGGGATTGGGACTGGTGGGGGAGGGGTGCACTAAGAGTGGAGATGGGGAAGCACTTGTCGGTTAGATCCTGATGTTCAGGGTGGGACAGTATCATCCAGGTGGAGTTGAGGAAGGTCAAGAGATGAGGGGAAGTGCAGGCACAGGAAGAGCAAGGTTGAGGAAGGAAGGAAGGAAGGAAAGATGGAAGGGAGGGAGGGAGGGAGGGAGGGGTCAAGTTGGGGGAGTAGAAAATAATGAGGCAGGACAGGCAACCTGACTTCTAGATCATGCTCATCCCTAAGGAATGTGGATAATATCCCTTAAGCAGTGGGGAGCCATAGAGAGTTTTAGAGCAGGGGAGGACCACACCAGGCAGGCCTTGAGGAATATTAATCAGGTGGTAACACACCCAATACGTGGAAGGCTACTGTGGGCGGGAGAGAGACTGTTGGAGACGTCATCAGAAGCCCAGGTATGCAGCAAAGAAGAATGGCAGAGAAATGGAAAGGGAACCATGATGGGAAGGTCATAGAGAAGAAAATAAACAAGCAGGACTTCGGCAGAAGAGGGACGCATCCAGACTTCGTCCAAGCAGCCTAGGTGGCTGCAGAAGTGTCACCAGGAGGGTGGCCCGGATGGCACTACGCAGGCCAGGGTCCCGGCATGGCTGTCAGGGTTTCCTCTTCTCTAAAGTGCGTCTAGGGACACGGACGTCTTTAAGGACCCTGCTGGGGAATCAGCGCACATCCTGTCCACCTGAGCAGTGACATCTCCCAAGCATTAGGTGCCACAGCACTCCTGTGTGGCAAAGAAGGGCAGGTTTGGCCCTGTGCAGCCAGAAACCAAATGATCTTTATAAAAATCACGCGAGTCAACAGCAAACCTGAGATTCCGTCCCAGTCTCCACATCGTGTCTGGGTGCACGTGTGCCTGGACCTTGATGCCATCAGAGAAACATGTAGACAGTAGGCACCGGGTACATTCCAGGCAGTGCCTCTGCTTGGCCTGGGACAGATGCTCAGTCCCAGGGAAAGGTTTTCCACCTTGGCTTGCGCCCCCACGAGCAGGTGGAGAAGATGCAGCTGGCCTGCAGTGGGGACAGAGGGCTACCATCCACGGTGGCCATGCCCTTGACTGTGTGTGGTCCTGAGGTTTATCTTTTTTTCTGGGGGGAGGGGCAGTACCAGGTATTGAGCTCAGGGGCACTTGACCGCTGAGCCACATCCCCAGCCCTATTTGGTATTTTATTTAGAGACAGCGTCTCTCTGAGTTGCTTAGCAGCCTCACCATTGCTGAGGCTGGTTTTGAATTTGAGATCCTCCTGTCTCAGTCTCCCAAGCTGCTGGGATTAGAGGCATGCGCCACCGTGCCTGGACTGAGGTTTATCTTGATGGTGCAACTCTCGGAGGACACATAACGTCTCAGGTCGAGGTCTGGAGAAAGCCCTGTGGAAGCTGCTTTCTCCTTCTGTCCTGAGTGGGCCTTAGGTATAAGGGCTACGCGTCCAGCTCCACAGGATCTGTCCTTAATGGGCTCTTAGGTTTGTCCATTAGTAAAGAAATGAATAACTGAGAGCTTCAACCTAACAGAGCCCAGGCCCTGTTCCAGAGGGTGGGACTGCCGGGGGAGGAGTCTCTGTCCTCAGGAAGCTCTCCAGAGAGGGAGAGACACTAATGCAAGTAAACAAGTAAAGGCCATTTTGGACCCCGAGAGGGCTATGAAGGCTTGTGGTGACACAGCGCAGGGGGCAGGGGCCGTGCTGGTCAGGAGAGCAGAGTGATGAGGAGGGCCCTGGAGGCCAGGCCAACTAAGCCAGAGCAGGGGACAGAGAAAAGGCCAGAACAGGAGGAGGGCAGCAAGTGGCAGTGCAGGGCCTGCCATCTGACATCAAGAGTGCCCCTTTGCCCAAGTCCATCAGAGAGACCAGTTCTGCAGGTTTCTCTGTCACTGCAGCAGCTGTGTATGCAGGGAAATGAGCAGAAGCCAGACACAGGAAGTGGTCTAGGTGGTGACCCAGGAGAGGCTTCAGGGTCCAGACCAGGGGTGAAGGTGACCTGGACATTGCATTTTAGTCGGTGAACCTATGGTGTGAGGGAATGCGATGCGTTTTGGCTGGGAAATCACCTGGGGTTCATTTAGTAAGGACCCGCCCGGCCTGCAGGGACAGGTTTTGAGGCATTCAGCAGTTCTCTCTGGGCCATGTTCAGTTTGACAAAACTTTTGACATCCAGATGGTGACACTAAGCAGTCGGTACGGGACTCCTGTGTGGGAGTCAGACACTAGGTTTTCAGAAGAGGCGGTGGGTGACACTGTGAGGCCACCGTATTGATCTCCCAGGCTGCTGTAATAACACACCTCAACTGGGGCCTTGAAACCACAAGTATGTACTGTCTCACCTTCTGGAGGCCAGAGGCCCAAGATGGAGGTGTCTGAGGCTCCTGCAGAGGGTCCTCCCTGCCTCCTCCCAGCTCTGGCCAGTCCCTGGCAGCACTGCCCTCTGGGCTCTGCTCTGATGCCGATGGCGCTCCTGCCCCCGCCCTGTCCATGTCCAAGTCGCCATCTCCTTATGAGGACGACCATGGGATCAGGGCCTGGGACTAGTCGAAGTCATCGCCCCCCTTTGTGATCACATCCACAAAGACCCTATTTCCAAGGTGCTGGTGGACATGCCCTTTGGGGGGACACTATTTGACAAGGAGCGTGGGTGAAGAAGAAAGCTGACAAGTGCAGGGACTCAGGGCTCCTGATGTTCAGAGCCCAGAGGGAGGAGCAGCCCAGGGATGGGGCAGGAGGGGACGCGGCCAGGACTCTATCTAACGAGCCCAGAGAAGCATTGTTTTGACAAAAGAATGCACAGCCATGTCACGCTGCTGAGAGGCGAGGGCAGACGGGCCTCTGGTCTTCGACACAGTGAGATCCACGACGGGCAACTCCAGAGACTTCTCAGTGAAAGGTGTGGCCGAGGCATGCGGGTGGGTGGAGGACACTGGGGGCTGTGACCAAACAGCAGCACACAGACATGTCCCTTTCTCTGGGACGTTACAGCAGAGGAGGACTGGGACTAAACGGACCAAGGTGCCACCATGCATGTGGATAAGGACCATGGGCAGCACCATCTAGCAGCAAGACAGTCCTCAGGGTCAAGAGAAGGCAGTGCTGGGCAGGTGCGGGCAGGACTCCAGAGGTACCTCTGGGGAAACTGGCCTCACATGGAGCAGGGTCAGGGTTAGGCTGTAACAGGAGGGCAAAGGGAAGAAAGGCCAGATTCACCACCAGAGGCTGGGGAGGGAACCTCTGTCACCAGGCTCTGGGCACCTGCAGGGTCCTGCTGCACAGGGCCAGAAGCCAGCACCCAAGCAGAGAGTGGCAACCAGGCAGACCTCCCCCCAGGACCTCCCACAGCGGGAGACAGGAGCCCAGCCAAGGGAGAGTCTGAAATCCCATTAGAAAGGGGAGTGTGAGCAGGGATGACGGAGCCGGACAGAAGGAAAGCCAACAGAAACAGGATCCTAACGATCCACCAACCGCCATCGCAAAATGGCAAAATGTACCACAGGTTTATAGTTTCCGAGACCCTGCCGACTCTTCATTTAAGTTGGACGCTCATTTTCACTTATTTTGTTATGATCACTGAACTTGAAACATAAAAGCATTTTAGTGGATAAGATTCCATTGGGGAACCAAGGCTTCTTCAAAGGTGGAATTTTAAATGTTGACCAATGAAGTTCTTGAAGAAATTAGAGGTGACACTGACGGGAGCGTGTGACTTGCAAGGGGACTCTTGGGCCACTTTCTAGCTCTCTTGCCTCCTGGTGACCAACTGTCCTTAGGTTTTTTCCCACTGTACTCTTAGGCCTTCCCTGATGGACAAGGGTAGCTTGAATTTTTTTTCCCTCTTGTTTCTACCTTTAAGACCTTGCCCCATGTTCCTGGTTAATAGTGGTTGCTGGAAACAGAGAAGGAGCAATCAGAGCTGGGAGGGTTAGAAATGCTGGGCAAACCCTGTGAGCACCTGCCTTCCACTGTGCAAAGAGCCAGTCAAGGTGCAGGGATGTCAGATAACTTGCTCTTAAAGCCTGGGAAGGGCAGGACTGAGAGTCAGGCCCAAGCCTGCCCACCCAGAGGTCAAGCCTTTCCCACTGAGCCTGCTGCCTCGACCCCACAGGGATGGCAGGTTCTGGCTCATTCATCGGTGACCTTGGCCGTTCCTCAGAGATGAGAGGACTCAGTGCCGTGTGGGTGTCCAGACTCTTTTCTTTCTTTCTTGTCCTGCAAATACTTACGGAACATCTGCTCTGTACCAGGCACTGTGCTCAGAGCCCGGACTACAGACAGGAAGGACCTCAAACTGTCACAGTCTGGAAGGGAGGCAGACGGCCAAGTTCAAGGCCAAGTGGTGAGTGCTGTGAAGAACATGTGGACGGGTGGCCTACGGCAGACCCATTCCAGACCTAAGGGGGTTGGGGGAACTGGAAACAGCTCAACTGCTAAATAAGAGAGAAGCCGCTGCCGTGGCTGCATGGGAGCCACACTTGGGTATGTAAAACGATGCTCCTGAGAAGGACCCAGCACGGAGAAGGCTGCTGTGGAACTGACACCAACTCCGACCCCTGATGTTTTCATGAACTCAAATCCCGCTGGAGGTGACCAGATGCACCGAATGTCTCCTGTGACTCTGCAGATCACCTGCCCTCCTCCCCGTGCTCTGCCTCTGGGGTGCTGACCTCGCTGGGCTACATCAATGGGCACCGTGACCTCTGGGTGTTTGGACCAGTGGAAAACACACCAAAGGACTGGACTGAGGAGGGGGGGTGGAGTTGGGAAAGTGTCCCCTTGCCCTCCCTGTGGGTGGCCTCCCTGGCTAGGTTCCTCTCCCTGCTCTGAGCTCCTCCCGGTTCTGGTGGCTGCCCCCTTCACCTCTTCAGGCTGAGAGAGCCAAGACAGCTCCATGTCACCAACTCCAGGTCCTGCACTGCCCTCCAGGTCCCCCTAACACTTGCCCTCACCCTGACAAACAGCTCGTCATCCATCTTCCCTCCAATGCTAAAATTGCAGGTTCCGTTACTTCCAGACCCTGATGAATAAGCATCTGGTTTGTGGGACAAGGGGTCATTTTGGTCCTCTCCTGTGATTTGCTAGTTTTCTATAAAAACCTTCTTTGGGGGATGTGTGGCCAACTCATGGCTCCTCGTTTTCTCTCTCACACAGCAAACCCAGCACCCAGATTTGTGCCCAAGGCCCACAGTTGATTGGGCTGGAGGCCAAAGGTGGGCTGGACTACACAGGCCCACTCCTGGAGTCCCCAGTCAGGACTGAAGAGGGCCTGGCCAGCCCTAGAGGATAGATGTCCTGCAAATGAAGAAAGAACAAAGGCCAATTGGCAGAGGTTCAAAAAGAAAATCTGACCAAGAGTTGGCTTTAAAGAGCCAGGCCCTGCAGGCAGGCCCAGCTCCAGCCTTCCTAAGCATCCTGGCCACGTCCACCGACCGAAACTCCAGCTCTGGAGCCTCGTCACCCCTCCCCACTTTTGGCATAAGTCAGATTGGAACCAAATGACTCCTGAAGAATATGACCATGAATACTTTCACAAGTAGAAAATAATCATTTAAAAAGATATTTATTTTTAACTTTGAATTTTTAAGTTACTATAGACTCATTATAAGTACCAAACAGTGCAGAGTCCTGGTAGAGTTCACCAGAATCCCCCCAACAGCGTGTCCTAGGTCACCGCAGTGCAACATCAACACCGGGGAACTGGTACTGCTGTACTGTGACAAACTAGGCTTCTCAGTTCTCACCATCCTCAAACCTGTGTCTGTACTGGGGATAGGGAGGTGTGTGTGTGTGTGTGTGTGTGTGTGTGTGTGTGTGTGTGTGTGTGTGTCTGTCTGTTTTTATGAAGTTTTACCCAAGAATAGACACATGAGTCCACTCTCCCAATCAAAACAGAACTACCCCAGCATCAGAAAAGAAGTCCCTTAAGCTAACTCTTCATATTTGCACAATCCATCACCATGGCACCCCCTGGAAACCACCAATCTCTTCTCCTTGTCCATACTTTCATTTAGAGAATGTGGTATAATGGGATCATATTGAGACTCCCATCCCATAATGATATTTTGGTCAACTGCATGTGTGACAGTGGTCCGATAAGATATAATGGAATTGAAAAATTCCAATAGCCTAGTGTTTTGACTGTGCCTTTTCTTATATGCACAAATATCTACCCCTGTGTCGCCATCACCTGCAGTATCCACTACAATGTCAGGCTGTGCAGGTCCATAGGCTGAGAGCCCGAGGCCACGCCATGGAGCCCAGATGTATCACAGGCCACACCATCTAGGTTTGCGTAAGGAAGCTCCCCAGCATTTGTGTGAGGAAATCTCCTACAACGCACTTCTCACAATGCTTCCCTGTTGTTCATTGACACATGACAACTATCACATGTAGCATGACTATTGTGTCTAGTGTGACTATCAGGTGTAACTTGTTGAGATTGATTCCTTTTCACCCAGCCTCACGTCCATCCATGTCATTGTTTGTCCCCGTAATTCAGTCCTCCTTCTTCCTGATTAATGTCCAATTACATGGATATACCAGAGTTCAGCCTTTTGCCCATAAAAAGACATTTGCGTTGTTTCTAGTATTTTGCTAAAATGAATCAAACTCTATGAGCATTCAGTGTGGGGTTTTGCATGAACACACGTCTTATTCTCACTGGAACAAACGCCCAGGGTGACTTCTGGATCATAGTTTATTAAGAAGCTGCCTGACTCTTGTCCACAGTGGTCATCACGTCGGCCATTGCTCACACCAACTACGTCCCACCAGCACATGTGACAAGACATTTTCCATTCCTCAGTCTCCCCTTTCTGGTCTTTTCTGGTTTAGTGTTTTCTGAGATGGAAAGTCAGCCAAGTGGAGAAGAAGCATAAGAGGCAGTCAGCCTACTGAGCAGGAAGCCCGGGCGGGGGGACACACTGGGGTCCTCTGCACAGGATGAGGTCTGACACCACAGGACAAAGCCACCTAGGGAGAGTGAAAGTGGCTGGGGGCTGGGGGGGGGACCCTGAGTGAGGCACGTGCTCACTTGAGGAGCGGCAGGGTGGGCCTGGGGTGGGGACAAAGGAGCCATTAGGAAGGGGAGTGGAAGAGAAGCTGCCCGAGGTTTCATCAGATGCACTTGCAACTTTGTCATTAGGATACCAGCGCCAAATTGCTACAGTGTTATGACCTAGTTACAATGTAGCACTGTAGGGTGTCAGCTTCGGTACTGTTATAAGCTAGTTACAATGTAGCCTTATGGCTTCCCGGCGTGACAGCCTTCTTCCTGGTCATGAGATGTGCCTTTACAGCCGAGTTTCAATGATTGCAGCATTTTTCACTGTGTGGTCACAATCGAGACTTATGTCTTTCAAGTGTTTCTTGTAGGACCATTCAGGACCCAAGTCAGGCATCTTGGTGCGTGTGTTGTGGAGATTTCCGCCCTCGTTTGGAACTCAGGGCTAAGTGGCTCTGCATTAGCCTCCCTGTGGCTTGCATGTCCCAGCTTTCCTTGAAGTCTGTCCTGCACTCATGGATGGACTCTGTGGGCTCCTCCACCCTCAGGATATCATTTGTATGGGGCCATCACACAATCTCATCCATAAAAATGAATCTTGCTTCAGTCTGGCTCCGTGCCAGGCCCTGTCTCCTCGTGTCACAGCACCATCGAGAGTGGCCTTCAGGACACGGTGTGAAGAACCTTATTACCTCCTCTCAGTTCAGGATACCATCTCAGAGAGGGCGAGCAGTTTGTTTGCCTAAGAGCAGCTGGTCCAGGCAGAGCTGAGCCGCCCTGGGTGTGCTCACTCGGGGTCCTCACACAAATGCTGGCTTCCTGCGACTCCTGTTGTTCTGTCCCTCCTGGTTTGAAGACAATAATTCTTGATAGAATCAAAGCCAAATAAGACTTCAGAGCTCTGTTTTTTCATCTGGTCCGTTTCACCATCTGTCCCAAGCAGGGAGCCTCTTTCTTGTTCCTGTTTCTATGAGCAAAACAAAAATAAATCTTCTGAGAAGCTGACACAGCATGATTTGTGGGGCTCAGTCAGGTGGCCCTGGCTTTCTCCAGTGGCTCAGCTGTGGCCCTGTCTCCTGTGCATCCTGGGTGATGGCCAGCCTAGCAGCAGGTGAGGAGGGGGCATGAAGTCTGGCTGATACTGAGTTTGCATCTTGAATCTTGACAATATGCTACGTACCAGCTGTGGAAAGCAAGTGACCCCGTGTCTCTGTGCCTCAGTTTCCCTCTGTGAACACTCCCACTCTCATGTCCACATCCCTAGTATCCCTCCCACTCTATCTGGGCTGGCCTAGGACTCAGTTACGAGCACAAAGCAGTGGGCAGGCTGCTATGTCACTCCCAATCCAGTCTCCACTCAGACGCTTGGAGGAGCTCTGTGTCACCCTGGAAGGAGCTGGGCTGCCCTGCTACAAACCCAGTGGAGACTCTACATGGAGAAGCCTGAAGAAGAGGGAGGGGCCCGGCCAGCCCAGAATCCCAGCTAAGCCTGGCTCCCAGGCCCCAGTGAGCCAGGCCAGATGCTCCAGTACAGGCCAGGCCTCAGGAGGCCATGGCCTCAGGGGACAGCGTGCTGGACAGAAGAATGTCCGCCTGAGTCAAGTCGACCCACAGATTCAGGGACAGAGTGAATGGCTGTTACTTAACCCACATATTTTAATCCACAATAGACACTAGGAACATTAAGAGTGTGTGTGGTGGTGCCCCTGGTGTCCAGCATGGGGCCCACCAGGAGATGGTTTCCCGTGTGGAGGGGACTTTTGACTTTGCCAAAACCCCATGCCTGTGTTTCAGACTAATCTCCTGAGCCTCGTCCCTTGCACGTGTTCTCTTGATAGGAAGATCTAGGTGACTGAATCTTTGTTCTATGTCCCTCCAGGGCTGTGACCAGGTAGGAGTCACTCTCACCCTCCCGTGGAGGGCACTAAGTTGGCAGTCAGGGAAGAGCCGGGCAGGGCGGGGCTGAACCCACTGTCACGATGCTGTTTGGTCTCTGACACCCACACTGCTGCTTCTGCCCAGCCAGTGCGGGGCTCCCATGGCTGGGGGCCTCTAGCCAGAAGCCTCTGGTGGTTCTGAGCCCTAGAAGGTGACCCTCTTACAGAACAGCCATCCATCCCTGCAGGAGCCAGGGAGTGGCAGCCTGTCTTACCTGGGCAGAGGGACAGGCAGGGCTCAACCTGCCCCTTGGCCTCACAGAGCTTTTCTACTCCATGAGTGAGGTCAACCCTTCCATCGGCTGGGCTCTGGGTCTGGGAGAAGGTGGAGCCAGGCAGCCTGACAGGTGGTAGTGATGGGTACACTGGGGTGCTGCCCTCCATCTGGGACCATAGATAAGACTGGAGGATGAGTCTACACAACAAGCCGGGAACTGTCCCCTGACATGTGGGGTCAGGGTAAATCACTGCAGTCATGTTAAATTACTTGGTAACTATAAAGATAAAACTCCTCTTTGAAAGTGATATTGTGTCATTAAAAGTTAGTTTTGTGAAGAAGGCATTGCTTTCTGAGATGCATTGAGACTTTGATGCCCTGTGGAGGGGGACAGGCCTTGAGTTTTCCCCAAGCTCCTGAAGAACGGACAACAGCAGCCCCGAGGCCTAACCAGTAGGCAGCAAGTAAGGAAGGCCAGGACTTTAAGTAAGGCCCAGTGACGGGGCCACTGAGCAAGCAGGTTCCCCAGCAGCGTGGGCATGTTGACCCGGAGACAAGGTGAAAGCAGCAGTAAGCCAGCAGAGTCAGGGAGCACCGTCTTCAAAGCCGCCTGAACACACCACTTCCAGGTCCACCGAGTTCCCTGACAACCTGTGCCGACATAGACCGTGCAGTCACTGACAACCAGGCTCAGCACTTAATTCCTGCCCCTTAGCCCAGTGCTTAGATGCCACTTCAATGTAGGTTTCAATGTTGCCCTGGTGCTGACTTTTTAAGATGGTAAAAACATCCCAATTAAACTGGCATTTCTGACTGCTTGCTGGCAGAACTGGCTTAAATGGGATGGATGACCACATCTAACCAAGACTACATCAATGATGACGTTTTGTACAATATACTGATACAAAAAGACATTCTCTACCTTTATATTAAAGCCCAAAATACTTAAGCAGATTCAACATTACACCTGACCTCAGGCTGTGTTATTTTCTTTGCTATTTAAACAAACATTAGGGATTTCATCTCTGCTAATGAGCTCCGTCCCCACACTAAGCTCTACAGTGTTTGAGACTTGGTTTGTCAATCTGTTTTCCTAGCAGAGTAAGTGAAAGGATTTCAAACATTCACATAATCGAAGCACTTGGCTTCTGTGTCTTTAAAGTGCTGTTACAACGAGAGTCATGCAATTCTACAGCAGGAGTGCACGTGAGGTCAGGGCTCATGTGCAGGAGGGTGGCAGAGGGTAGAGTAGGAAGGGGAAGTGTCACGGCCACAATGTCCCCTGGGCCCCTGAGCTGCTCCAGGGGGCTGATTGCTGACAATGAGAATATTGTGCCACTTTGTCCATCATATGGAGGAGGCTAGAGTCCAGGGGCCTGAGCACAAAGGCTGTCCTTGCTGTCCCCATCAGGACCACTCACACTTCCTGGACAGCTGGGGACAGCCTGGGGTGCAGGCTGGCGTTAGGCAAGAGGATGCACAGGAGCAAATGATGCTGGGATTCAGGGCCCCGCCCATTTTTTTATCCTAAAGAACTAGCAGTGGGACACTCCTGTGTCAGGTGTGTCCTGGCTGCGGGAGTGCCATGGGAGAGACACAGACTGTCCTCTCCAACCCTGATCTATTCATTCAGCAAAGGATGTAAGAGCAGGCTCTCAGCTCTGTGGGTTACCTAGGTGGAGGGGACACAGGTGCCTTTCTCGAGAGCCACCCAAGAAACAGACACAGGAAGTGACTGCAGGACAGAGGCCAGAAGACTCAGAGGAGGAGCCAGACCTGGGCAGGGGCCACTGAGTTGTGGGAAGTGCTGTTGGGGACCGTGGGGAGTGGCGGGAAGGGAGAGAGGCCAAGGAGTTTGGTTTCCCACACCCGCTGACAAGTCTGACTCTTCTCCCCACCAGCAAAGGGCGCCACGGGAGGACGGTAGGCAGGGAGTTCTCAGCCTGATGTTCGGGGAGGAGGAAGAGTCGGGCTGGCGGATGGACCTCGTTTCTCTATCCCAGGAAATACTTTGTACTCACTCAATACGTATTAGCTTACTTGGTAGACACCCAATAAAGATGAATTCCCAAGAATCATTTGGTGGACGACACTCAATGAATATCTTCCTTTCCCCTTCAGAGAATGAACACCACTTGTATAGAAAATATCTTCTTTTTCTTCCTTTTAACTCTTCCTTCTACTCAGAATATTTTCACACCCTTCGTGTCTTCATACCTGTACTTCGGGTAATGATGTCTGACTCATTCCACCGCCATTCCTACCCCTCTGCCCCTCCCTTCCCCTCCCTCCCCTTTGCCCTACCTAAAGTTCCTCCGTTCCTCCCATGTTCCTGCCTCCGATCGCCATTATGTGTCAGCCTCCTCAGATCAAAGAAAACATTTAGCTTTTGGTTTGGGGGATTGGCTAACTTCACTTAGCATTATCTCCTCCAACTCCATCCATTTACCTGCAAATGCCATGATTTTATTCTCTTTTAATGCTGAGTAATGTTCCATTGTGTATGTATGCCAAAGTTTCCCCATCCATCCATCTACGGAAGGGCATCTGGGCTGGTTCCACAATTTAGCTGTTGTGAATTGAGCTGCTATAAACATTGATGTGGCTGTGTCTCTGTAGTATGCTGTTTTTAAGTCCTTTGGGTATAAATCAAGGAGTGGGATAGCTGGGTTGATCTGTGATTCCATCCCAGTTTTCCAAGGACTCTCCATACTGCTTTCCAGATTGCTTTGCACCAATTTGCAGTCCCACCAGCAGTGTATGAGTGTGCCTTTCCCCCACATCCTTGCCAACACTTATTGTTGTGTGTATTCTTGATAGCTGCCATTCTGACTGGAGTGAGATGAAATCTTAGAGTAGTTTTGATTTGCATTTCTCTAATTGCTAGAGATTTGAACATTTTTTCATATATTTGTTGATTGATTGTATATCCTCTTCTGAGAAGTGTCTGTTCAGTTCCTTGGCCCATTTATTGATTGGATTTTTTTTTTTTTTGGTGTTAAGGTTTTTGAGTGCTTTATATATCCTGGAAATTGGCTCTCTATCTGATGTGTATGTGGTAAAAATTTGCTCCCATTCTGTAGGCTTTCTATTCACCTCACTGATTGTTTCTTTCACTGAGAAGAAGCTTTTTAGTTTGAATTCATCTCATTTATTGATTGTTGGTTTTAATTCTTGTGCTAAAGAAATTTTATTAAGAAAGTAGGCGTCTAATCTAATATGATAGAGATTTGGGCTTACTTTTTCTTCCATTAGGCACAAGGTCTCCGGTTTAATTCCTAGGTCCTTGATCCACTTTGAGTTCAGTTTTGTGCATGGTGAGAGGGTTTAATTTCATTTTGTTACATGTGGATTTCCAGTTTCCCCAGCACTATTTGTTGAAGAGGCTATCTTTTCCCCAATATATGTTTTTTGCACCTTTGTCTAATATGAGATAACTGTATTTATGTGGGTTTGCCTCTGTGTCCTCTATTCTGTACCATTGGTCTACAAGTCTATTTTGGTGCCAATGCCATGCTGGTTTTGTTACTGTTGCTCTGTAGTATAGTTTAAGGTTTGGTACTGTGATGCTACTTGCTTCACTCTTCTTGCTCAGGATTGCTTTGGCTATTCTGGGTCTCTTATTTTTCTAGATGAATTTCATGATTACTTTTTCTGTTTCTATGAGGAGTGGCTTTAGGATTTTTGATTGGAATTGCATTGAATCTGTATAGTGCTTTTGGTAACATGGTCATTTTGACAATGTTAATTCTGCCTATTCAGGAACAAGGGAGATCTTTCCATCGTCTAAGGTCTTCTTTAATTTCTTTCTTTAGCATGTTGTAGTTTTCACTGTAGAGGTCTTTCACCTCTTTCATTAAATTTATTCCCAATGTGTTTTTTTTTTTAAGTCTATTGTAAATGAGGTGGTTTTTCTAGTTTAGTTTTCGGCAAATTTGTCACTGATATACAGAAATGCCTTTGATTTATGGGTGTTGACTTTATATCCAGCTACTTTGCTGAATTCATTTATTAGTTCTAGGAGATTTCTGGTGGAATGTTTTGAATCTTCTAGGCATAGAATCATATGGTCTGCAAATAGTGATAATTTGAGTTCTTCTTTTCCTATTTGTATCCCTTTAATTTCTTTCTTCTGTCTAATTGCTGTGACTAGAGTTTCAAGAACTATGTTAAATAGAAGTGGAGACAGAAGCCATCCCTGGCTTGTTCCAGTTTTTAGAGGAAACGCTTTCAATTTTTCTCCATTTAGAATGATGTTGGCCTGGGGCTTAGCATAGATAGCCTTTACAATGTTGAGGTATGTTCTTGTTATCCCTAGTTTTTCAAGCGTTTTGAACATGAAGGCGTGCTATATTTTATCAAATGCTTTCTCAGCATGTATTGAGATAATCATATGATTTTATCTTTGAGAGTAAGATCAATTTCTACCTGTTAAGTTCACTGTGCCAGAGAGCAGAATAGTCAGGCATGGAAAGTGAGAGGATTAAATATGCTGCAATTGAGGAATTGAACTAAGGAGCACAACTCTACACGATGCTCCAGGAATGGAGACAGGGTCCAGGGAAAAGAGCTAGGACAAAGGTAGCACTCTGTAGTCCACATGCCCCCAGGCCCCTCTCTGCCTGCCAGGCATTGCTAATCGATCACAGCACTTTCTCTCAGAACCCTGTGCTGCAGAAGTCAAAGGAAAAGGATTTCTAGAAGTAGAGATGGTCAACAGGGTTAAATATTGCAGGAAGATCAAACAGATTCAAGTCTGAAATAGACTGGTGGGTTGACATTTTGGAAGGTGTTGACAGTTTTTTCTCTCTCTTAAAGGAACGATTTTGTATTGCTTTAATGTTGTATAACATTTTATAAGTTTAAGCTTGAAAATTTTGAAAACATAAGTAATTTAAAGAAAATAATAGTCCCCTATAATTTTACTGTTACTGATAATATTTTGATGCATTTATTTCCAGGCTTTTTTTTTCTACACGTCTATAAATTTATATTCTTAGAGTTCGGTTATACACACAACATGCATCCTGAGTTTTCACTTAATATGGTATCATTTCCAGATTTGTATTTACCTTCTCTTCACTGTGAAACATGGGTAGTTTCCAAATTTTGTTATTATAGTAATGATTATAATAAACTCTTTTAAAACATAATCTTCATTTAAATTTTAATATTTACTTAGTGTGGATTTCTAGAAGAGTCAGAATACTTAAACATGTTAAGTCTCTTGATACAATAAAATGTGTTTCAGAAACATCACATCAGCATACCCATTAGCAAAGTATTTAAATGAATATACAGTTTTAAACTATTGTGTTATTGTTTTCTTAAGCTGTTATAAGTCTTTTCAGAAACAAGATTAATATAATAGTACAAATATCAATACAGGTACCTATACATGTATTTTACTTATGAATATGTGTATACACACATGTACATACAAATTTTTTCTCCAAATAATCTTAATGATAAATAAATAAATAAATGCAAAAAGCTCTTATCACCCTTTATACATGACAGTGATAATGAAACTGTCTCCTTTCTCTCTTGCTTAGGGAAAGGGGAAAAGATACTAGCTTATAATAACTTGCAAATTATTGAGCTGGTATACCAGGAGGTCTTAAAAATGAATTGATGAAAGAGACAGCCTACTAGGGCTTATTTTATTCTTAAAGCACTAGTGCATAGGTAATACTATCCCAGTTTTGTGCCAAGGAAGGAAACTGAGGCTTAATGATGTTAATGAGCTTGCCCAAGGCCATGTAATGAGTAGGCAGTGGACCTGGACTACATGCCCACGCCTGTCCTAGCTGGAGTTCTGCACTTCCTGTCCACTGATCCACATTACAGGGTTGGGACAGGGAGTTGAGCATAGAGCACCCCAAACAGCAGACAGTCTAGGGTCTTTGGAAGGACTCACTCCTGGGTCTTGCTTGGGTCTTTCTGAGACTCGCTCCTGGTTCTGGTGGGTTGGTCTTGGGCAAAGGCCTTCAAGAACACCACCCTCTATGTCCTCAGCCGGCCTGAGGAGGAGAGCCAGCTTCCAGGTCGTGTTCATCAGGATCCTGTAACAAAATGCTCCCATCGAGAATGAGGTACCGAGAATTCTTCAGGCTGAGGCGTTCCTGTGGTAAAATGTCCATTGAGGAAGTCTGCGTTCTAGAACCTAGAACCCGGAACCTGGCTTGGGCTGCAGAATCCACCTGCCTCTGAGGTTAAAATTAGAATGGGATAGGGTTCCTTCTGCCCGGGGCTTTTCTCTGTTTCCCTCCCTCTCTGTCTTCCTTGCTTCCTTCCTTCCTTCCTTCCCTCCTTCCTTCCCTCCCTCCCTCCCTCCTTCCCTCCTTCCCTCCTTCCCTCCTTCCCTCCTTCCCTCCTTCCTTCCTTCCCTTCTACCCTCCTTCCCTCCTTCCCTCCTTCCTTCCTTCCCTCCTTCCCTCCTTCCTCCTTCCCTCCTTCCCTCCCTCCCTCCTTCCCTCCTTCCCTCCCTCCCTCCTTCCCTCCTTCCCTCCTTCCCTTCTTCCCTCCTTCCTTCCTTCCCTCCCTCCCTCCCTCCTTCCCTCCTTCCCTCCTTCCTTCCTTCCCTCCTTCCCTCCCTCCCTCTTCCCTCCTTCCTTCCTTCCCTCCTTCCTTCCTTCCCTCCTTCCCTCCCTCCCTCCTTCCCTCCCTCCCTCCTTCCTTCCTTCCCTCCTTCCTTCCTTCCCTCCTTCCTTCCTTCCCTCCTTCCCTCCTTCCTTCCCTCCTTCCTTCCTTCCCTCCTTCCCTCTTTCCCTCCCTCCCTCCTTCCTTCCTTCCCTCCTTCCTTCCTTCCCTCCTTCTCTCCCTCCATCCTTCCCTCCCTCCCTCCCTCCCTTGCTGCTTCTCTCTCACTCCCTCTTTCCCTCTCCCCCCCCCATGCCCTGCTCTCACCCCTCTTTCTCACTCTCTTTCCCACCCATCCCCCCTCAGGTGTACCTGATTCTGGTCACCTGGGAAGGTATGCTGTACCTTGCTGGTTTGGGTGTTGCTATCCTTAGCATCTGGAATGTTCCCCAAGCCCCAGGCATGGGGACTTGTGCTGTTGGGGTGGGGGTGGAAACCTTAGGAGGCATGGCATCGTGCAGGATTTAGGTCATTCAGGACAGGCCCTTGAAGGCCATAGTGGGACCTGGATCCCTTCCTCCCTCTCTTTACTTTCTGGATGCCATGAGGTGGACAGCTTCCTATGCCATACCCTCCACCCTTGAAGTGCCTCACCACAGGCACAAAAGCAGCAGCACGATTCTGCCTGAGCCTTGGACACTGTGAGCTAAAATAAACCTTTCCTTTTTCATGTTGATTTTCTCAGGCATTTTATTACTGTAAAAGCAGATCGGCACAGGTGGTGAGAAGGAGGGCACCTCAGCCCGAGGCCTTCCTGACTCTTCCCTCGCTCTCTGTGACCCACTTTTCTGGGACACTTGGGCCTGCCAGGCAGTTTCCCACACTTCGTCCTGACATGTATTGGTTCTCGGCTTCTCTTGGCATCCACGTAACAGATTACACTTGGGGGGCCTAGACGGGGGAGGAAGGGGCAAAGTGACTCATCCTGGGCCAGACAGGGCTCCGGCCTGGGGAGGGCCATGATGGCTCCGCCTGTCCCTGATGCCTCAGGACTTGGTGCTCTGCAGTCCCCATGGGGACACACGGGGGCTGACTGTCTCCACTCTTTTTTCCCTATTTCAGACTGTGGTAAGATTAAGATATTTTAACATAAAAGTCGCCGTTTTAACCCCTTTCCACACACAGCTCCGGGGGTGACGTGCAGTGCTGTTCAGCCGTCACCACGCCTCCCTTCTCTGAAACCTCCCTGTCAGACAAAACTCCCGTCCTTCCTCCCCGGCCCCTGGCAACCGTCCCCCCGCCCACTTGCTGCCTCTGTGAATCTGACAACCAGGGGCCCCCGGACACCTCTCTCTGTGACTTGGCACGATGTCCTCAAGGTTCGCCACGTTGCAGCACAGGTCAGAATGTCCCCTCTAGTCCCCTTTAGGTCGCCCTCACGTGCACACACCACTTACTGCTTTTTCACTTGGCTTCAGCGTTAATTTAGCAAATATTTTTCACGCGCCAGCAGTGTAGCAAGCACAGTGTTTGCCAGTGGTGACATGATTGTCACTCACCCAGAGGAGAAAGCTCCGTCAGACCTTGGGTGCCACTAAGTAGCAATGGCCCAAAGTGAGGCAGCTTCCTCCTGCCTCAGGGACCACGGCTGAGCAGATGATTCTCATGCATGTGTCCTGCTCAATTTTTCATAATAAGAATAAGAAAATGAATAAAATAAATTGCAAAAATATCAGTGGGAAATCTCGGAAAGCAGCGTGGACAGCTTCAGTCTTTGAGGGGCGCTGCTAATGGTAATCTAAACTGCAGATCTCACGTGGCCACGTCGCCCTGTTCGACCTGGTTCTGGCTCCAGTGACTGTGAGCTGCAGCTGTGTGAGCAGCTCGCTGTGTTCCCGGGATGAGGGTGGAGTTCCTGGCTTCCTGGTTTCCTGTGCCCTCCCTTGGAGGAGGGGACCCCAGTGCCCACAGCGCTACCAGACACACCTGGTGTGTTTACCAAGCCTGACTTCCTTTCCTCTTGAAGCTGTGTATTATTTACTCTGCAAACAATCAGTTAAATTGTATTTTTAAAGCCCTCTTCAGTTTGCTAGTGTACCTGGGATGGAGTCCAGGATGCGGGGAGAGGGCTCGGCCTCCCTCTCCAGAGCCATGCCAGCAGCCACCCACACCTGCCGGCCACAGCACTCAGAGCTTCCTGGACTTCAGTGTCCTGATTGTACCTGGGAATTATTCTAGGTCTCCCTCTTGTGGGCCATCAATGAAATAAAGCAAAATTGTAATAGATAAGATGAGGAATCTTACAGGTTATCAGGAATCCGTTTCTGTGAATTCAGTTGTGAACATATAATGCGCATAGAGCATAATATAAAAATATCCAGGGGGCTGGGGCTGTAGCTCAGTGGCAGAGCGCTTGCCTAGCAATAAAAAAATAAATAAAAACAAACAAATAAAATAAAGGCATTCTGTCCTTCTACAACTACAAAGAAAATAATAAAAAAACCTGGGCATCCACAAACCAGCCTTAGCCAATTTTAAAACTTTCCCCATAAATACAGATGAGGGTCCCTGTGACCCCTCCCTGAGGACACCCCTCCCCCGTGATCTCGATTCCAGATCTGCATTTAGTACTCCCAGAGGAACTTTCATACTTCTCTACAGGACCCATGTCAATGTGACACAAACTGTCCCTTCAATGGCTTTAACCCTCACCAGAGGACATCACTGTGCTGTACGCACTGTTCTGTAATCTGCCTTTCTTCTTTGAAGTTACAGTTTTGAGGTTCATTCATGTGGTTCTGTGGCTCATGAGCTCTGCACATTTCCTGATGAAATGTCCCCTCCCGGTTTTTAAGTAAAAGAAGGCGTCTCGCGTCTCCGATTCTGAGCCTCAGCAGAGCCCGCCTCTCATTGCCCACGACACATCTGTTGGAACTGAAGGGTAAAGTACGGCTGGACTTACACGGGCCACCTCTCAGTGGCCCTTTACTTGGAAAGGAAAATGGCTTCCGAAACACAGCAGCTGCCACAAACAAGAAGTAGAAGTCAAAAGTGCCACAGGAAGTCAGAGGACGCGAGAAGTGCCAACGTGGAAGTGAAACCACTTTGCACAAGCACACCAAGAGCACAGCCGGCGAGAGGAGCTTCCTCCGTGAATTCAAGGGCCTGGGTCATCTCCTGTGTTCTCATGTGGTGAAAATATAAGTGTGCACCGTGAGCATACGATTGATGGTTTGATGAAGTGGGAAAGGGAAAGGAGCAGGGTGATCCATGCTTCCTTCCACTTCATCCAGAGGGGCTCCTGCACCTCCACCGGGTGACCCGTCTCATTTCCCAAGGTTGGCACCTGTCATTTCCCCCCTTTGCATGCCCTTTGCTGATTGCCCTTCCCCTCAGAATTTTACCTACCAGGGATTCCAAGACACAAACTGGTTTTTTTGTTTCTTTTTAGTTATACACCACAGTAGAATCCATTCTGATATAATTTTACAAGCATGGAATATATGTCATTTCTAATTAGGACCCCATGCTATGAATGCACATGACCATGGGATTCACCGTGGTGTATTCATGTAAAGAAAGACCCACGAATAGCTAAGCCACACTTGCCGTAGGAGGAATTAAGATAACATAAAACCAAGTACAGATGATGGAACAAGAGGAACAGGAGCTCAGAGAGAGACCTACTGTACATGGGAGTCATTGTACAATAAAGACAGCCCAGAAGAGGGAGAAGAGATGAATTGTTTGTAGATATTTGGAAGCTGTTTCAGTGTGTGGAGGGAGAAGAATTCAACATCATATTCAAAGGATTGCTCAAAGGGATTCAATAAAGAATATGAGTAGCAAAAAGATTAAGTTGATAGAATTAAATGTAGGCTAATTTCTTTTGATCCAAGGGTGGGGAAGGACCTCTTAAATAAAACTTCAAAAGCACAAACCACATGACAAAGAAGAAAAATTTAATGACGATTTTTTTTTTTTACATTAAAATTCGATTTCTGATCAACCAAGGGCCCATGGACACAGTTAGCAGGTGGAGAACAGAATGAGCAAACACACCCACAGCATCCCAAACTGCCTGGGAATAGTGTCAAGAGCTCACGCAAAGGAACCAGCAAAAGACGACCGCTCCGGCGAGGACCAGCTCAGTGAGCAGTGCTTGCCTGGCCGGCATAGAGCCCTGGTTCCAAGCCCCGCACCAGGCGCGAGGTCGGGAGAAGCAAAGACAGGACGCAAGGACGATTCGTGGAAGAGGCCCCCAGAGCACCACCGTGAAGGGAAGTCATTGAAGATGCTTTCAGACTTGTGATCCCTGTTCTCAGAAAGGAATTAGTCTCTCCAGGGGTTGGCTGGGCCTGAGAGGTTATCGAGGCCCCGTGAGACTGAGAAGGGCCCTTCTCACTGGGAACATAGTCAGTCTTCAAGCTTAGATGTTAGAAAACTCAGAGAATGAAGAACATCCTTGGAAATGCTCCTTCGCTGAGGAATGCTCCTTACACTTGCCCTCAGTCTCCCCGTGTGCAAAATGACCTCCAGAGGTCAAACTGACTCCCAGAGTTCTCCTCTGGCTTGCACAGTTATTTTAACTAAAAGCCAGAGAAGATTTAAAAGTGTGATGGAAATGTGATCATTTTAATAAAATGTCAGTGGAGGATGGAGATTCATTTCAGCTTTCAATCAGATTTCATCAAATCAGGCAAAAGCAGTGCAACGATCAAAGACAGTGATGGCTTCAGGGGTCGTTAGAATGATATTTGGCCACCTCCCCCCAGACCAGCCCTCACAGGCCAAGAGCTCACGTTAACTTTTAAAACACTTCATCTTGGGGACAATTCCCAAGAACTTATGTATCAATTCCATCATTTCCCTTCATTTGTTTGATTTCTCAAAAGCTGCTTGAAAAGATTACGATTTGGCATGTGAACTAAGCTGCCGACATCAAAAGTCTTCAAACAGACAGTTTCTCATTAAATCGTAAATGTTCTGAGGCCCCGAGGCCCCAGGGCTTATGTGATTTGTATCTTTAGAGCATCTTCATTCAGCTGATGCTCCTGTCATCCCAGAACAGAGGTTTTTCTGGATTTTCATTAATTGAAGACAAAACTGATCATTCACTCAAGGGGCTACTGATTAACATCTACCCCTTCCCCCCAAATTTAATGCTAATTATCTAGAACAACTGCTTCACTTCACTCAATTCATTCATGGGAATTGAATCAAAAAGTTTGCTTTGAAAAAAAATGTCTTCTTCCCTGCTGAAGACATAAGCAGCCCTAGCATGGGACTTGGACAGCTCAGTACCAGTGCCATTAGTTGCTTCAGCCTAATTGAAGGTAGCATTCGAAAAAATAAAGCACCTGCCCCCATTTCTTACAAGCTCCTTTTTTATTGTCCTGAGTGCTATAACCTTATGTCAAATAGACAAAACTCTAGTTTAGAATACAAGTAATCAACACTTGGTATACCGTGAGGTCATCCTCCTTGGATATTGTTGACCAATCCAAACTCAGAAACGACAAAAGTAAAAATCACTGTATGGGCGGGGGGCAGGTGTCTCAGGAATTGCAATTCAGAGACACACATGTGCAGAGCTCTGGATCTGCTCCCAAAGGAGGGCAGCAAAAGCAGGAGCTCCTCTCGGCTATGGATGTTGAAAAGGAGCAGAGCCGACGTGGCCCAGGGAAGATAAAGGAAAGAACACATAAACAGAATAGAAACATCCATAAAGCAAGAGTTCCACAACCTTTGGAAATGCATCCGGACTGTCCAGACAAAAGTAACTGTCCAGTTGCTCTGGTTGGTCCAGTCAAAGGGTGGAAGTGACCAAGGTTCACGTCCCAGGCAGCAGTCAGAATCCCCTGTAGGTCCTCCCAGCAGCCTCTCAGCCTGTTTTGAAAAGCTCTTTCAATACTGTTCTGCTTTGATTTCCACAGTAGCAAAGGGAAGGCCTCTGCCTGACATCTATCACCAGATCCTCCTCCTCCCCAGCCCCACACCCAGCCCTAGGTCAAAGACAGCCGTAGTCCTGCCAGTTTCCTGAGTCGAGACCCTTCTCCAGGGGAAAAGCTTACCACCTGGTTCTGGGGGGAGGAGGGGAATTACTTATACCCCAAGATGATCAGATTCCAAATGATGGGTGGCATTGCGAGTTTGAGTGGGTGTGTAACCAGAGAGGACGGGGACTGGATTCTCCCAAAGGGAGAAAGAGAAAGGGCACAGGTTGGCAAAGTTGCTGGCTGCCCTAGGGAGGAACCTGGGTAGAAGTGTGCATGGGAACATAGAGGTCTGCAGATTTTTCTCACTGGAGCAAAGAATCCAACAGAACCAGTTGGAATTTTTGCATAGATGAACCAAATTCGGCTGGTTAGAGGAAGCCAGGACTAAAGTCAAGGTCACTTTATTGACTTTTGTTTCCATTCTCTCCCCAAAGGCATTGGCATTTTGGCATTGCTTACCGATTTCTTTGGTCTTTTCCCAAGAGTAAGAATTATTTGAGAATTTAATGTTCAGCGAGCGAACGCCTATTAGCACCTATTACACATCGGGTAGTGTCGTGGAACACGGTGTCCAGAGAAAATCAGGATGATTTAGCTGAGAGGTCTTAATTTTGCTGTTCTAGAACTGGGCAACACTTTGTCCCATGGAATTCGAGTAAGTGTTCCAGTGGGCTGAGCCGAGGGGACGGGTTCTACAGACAGAGAAGGACTGGAAAAATGGAAGCAAAGAAAAACAGCGGGCGTCATTTCAAAGTCACTTGACTTATAAGACAGGGGAGGGGGAGAGACCAATAAGAAAATAACTGGTGGCTAGCGTCCAGTTTCTTTGGGTCACTCTTTGCCTGGTTAGGGATGTGAAGACTGAAGCAGGGGACCCCACCACCATGCCCGTTGAAATGGGCCTCTCAGGAGCCCCGCCCGGCGCCTCGCTCTTGCTTTCTGGGAAAGCCAGGCGAGGACTTGGTTTTGGTTTGAGGGTGTGGAACTTTAGCAGGAGAGACTCCATTCTGACTTTGGGGGCCCAGTGCTGGTGCTGGTCCCAAGCAGTGGTCTCCATAATCTCTACTTAAGGGTGGCGTAAAACACCAGGAAATCGTTCTCTCATAGTTTTGAGGCCAGAAGTTGAGACGCAGGTGTCAGCAGGGCTGTGCTGAGGTCTGGGCAGAACCCCTCCTGGCCACTGTCAGCTGCGGGTGTGTGGCAGTCCTTGGTGTCCAGGTCTGGCAGGCACAGCCCTCCTGTCTGTCTCCATCGTCACGTGACATCTGCCTGTGTGTCCCTTCAGGTGAGAAGACGAGTCTGAGGTCCTGCTGCCCAAAGCCAGCAACCCTCAAAAAGGCTTGGGGAGTATTGTAGTTGGAACCGGGAATGTCCCCAGCTGGGGCGCTACTGGGACCCAGTGGTGGCAGCTTTAGGAAGGGGGGGGGGGGCTGGTAGGAGCTCTGTAGGTCGCTGGGGAGTGCCCTGATCGGGAATAAAGAATTGCTGTTTGAACCCACAAAGCTGTGTGGTGGCTCGTGATTCTGTGCCAAGCCGAGACATTGGTATTTGGCACTCTCCCAGGTTTCCCCTCAAGACGGTTGCTCAGTTTTACCCCTCAGCCAGCCCTCTTGGAATTGTTCTGCGGTTCCCCTCTTGTGGGTTTGTAAGAACGACAACGCTCCTGAAGAGATCTCCAAGACTTCACCTCCACCACCGTCACCTCACAGATGACAGGACGGCAGTGACTTTGGTGGCAATAGTCCAGTGGAATGGGGGGGATGGGGCAGGATGTGAATGGTTTCAGGAGTAGTTACGGAGCATTTTAGGCTATTCTGGGGTAACAAGTTGTCCCCCAAGCCTCAGGGGCCCAATATAACAGATGTTGTGCAGATTATGCAGACACAACTCGTTAAGTAAATGAGCGCGCTGTGGCCTGGCATCTTGTGGCTCTGCCTCGTGCTCCACTTTACAGGTCACCCACAGAAAAAGAGCCCCCCTGGGCCACAGCCCTTTGCCCAGATGGAGCAGCATGGCCCACCGAACTGCAAAGAGCAGTCCCCCTGCGGCCGGGACTGAGCAATGAGGGGACCCCGAGTCAAGGAAGGGTGTCCTAAAGATGCTCGTGCAAAAGATCCGGAAGAGGCGAAACTGGTGATCGGGAATTCAAGACAAACAGAGAATTGACCTCAGCCCCTGAGAAAGAGGAGAGGACGGATGCCAAGCAGGAGAGGGGCTACAGCAGGGCCCTCCTTGTCCAGCAGAGGGAACTCTGCGAGCATGGTCGTGGGGGTTGTGGTGGGGATAAAGGGGAGCCCTCCTCATCTGAGAGCTTCCGCATGCCCAGCAACTAGCTGAGAACAGGGCAGGAGAAACAGGAGGCTGGCGCTGGAGGCCAGAGAACGAGGGGAGGTTGGCTGGATGGCTGGATGTCACTACTCCAGCAGCCTTCTGTTTGGGGTCCCTCACTTCCGACCCTCTCGGCCACACCCAGCCTCCTGCTGGCTGCCAAGGAGATGACTGGGCCCAGCACGGGGTGTTATCCTCTTGTCCCTCTCGTGTCCTGCCCTGGGAGCTCCCCTGAGTGCTGGCAAGTCCCCAGCTCAGAAGCCTGGGGGAGCTGGCAGTCCTTCGTCCAGGAGAAAGAAGAGCTGGTGGCACGTCCCCCTGCTCTGTGGACGATCCCCACAGGCACTGACGCGCTTCTCATGTGTCTCGCTTGGCCACAGCAGCTCAATGACACGGCCATCTTGGCTGTACCCCATCCTGCTGCCTTCCTCTTGGCCCTCAATGACGTAATTTCGTTTTTCTCTGTGGCCCAGGAGGATTTTCTTTGTCCTCACCGTCGATGGACACCCAGGCTGTTCTGCTGTGAACTGGCCTGCTGTACACGTGGGTGTTTCTCTATCACTTACCTGTGGAGGGAGGTGACCCTAATTCTTCAGGGTAGACACCCAGGAGTGGTGGAGCTGGGCTCTATGGTGTTCCCAGGTCTGACCTTTGGGGGAATTCCATCCTGATTTCCATGGTGGTTGTTCTAATTTACAACCCCACCAATAGCGGACGTGTTCCTTTCTCCTCTTCAGCACTTACTGCTATTTGATTCTTGATAACCGCCATTCTGACAGGTGTGAGGTGAAATCTCAGTATAGCTGTGATTTGCATTTCCCTAATGCTAATGATAGTGAGCATTTTTTATATATTTGTGGCCATTTGTATTTCTTCTTTGGAGAAGAGTCTGTTCAGTTCATTTGCCCATTTATTAGTTGGGTTATTCGACTTTTATCAAAAAGGTTTTTGAGCTCTGTATATATTCTAGATATCAATCCTCTGACAGAAGAGTAGCTAGCAAAGATTTTCTCCCATTCTGTAGGTTCTCTCTTCACGTTCCTGTTTGCTTTGCTGTGCAGGAGCTTTTGAATTTAATACCATCTCATTTATTATCTCTCAGCATTATTACCTGAGCTTTAGAGGTCCTGCTGTGAAAGTCCTAGCCCATGCCTGTATGCTGGAGTGTTGACCCTGTGTTTTCTTCTAGGAGTTGTACAGTCTCTGGTCTAATTCCTAGGTTTTTTGATCCATTTTGAGTTGATTTTGTGCAGGGTGGGAGATAAAGCTCATCTCATTCTACATTATAGAGAACCAGTTGTCCCAGCACCATTTGTTAAAAAGTTGTTTTTTCTCCAATGTATGCTTTTGGCAACTTTGTCAACAATCAGATAAGTGAGGTTGTGAGGATTTGTCTCTATGTCTTCTATTCTGTACCATTGGTCTATGTGTTTTATGCTAGTACCATGCAGTTTTTGTTACTATAGCTCTCTGGAACATAATTTGAAGTCAGGTATTGTGATGCCTTCAATATTGCTTTTGGCTTACAATTATTTTGGCTATTCTGGGTCTTTTATTCTTCCAGATGAATTTTAGGACTAATTCTGTGAAGAATGTAATTGGTATTTTGATGGGAACTGCACTGATTCTGAATATTAATTTTGGTAGTATAGCTACTTTAACAATATTCTGTCTATCCATGAACGTAGGAGGTTTTTCTACCTTCTTTTGTCTTCTTCTATTTATTTCTCCAGTGTTCTATAGTTTTCATTACGGAGGTCTTTCATCTCCTTGGTTAGATTTATTCCTTGAGTTTTATTTATTATCTGTCTATTGTGAATAGACTTGTTTTGCCAATTTCTTTTCAGGAGATTTATTATTGGTACATAGGAAAGCTCCTGATTTTTGTATGTTTATTTTATAAACTGCTACTTTGCCAAATTTGTTTATTAGCTCTAGAAATCTTTCGGTAGAGGTTTGTTTGTTTGTTTGTTTGTTTGTTTTTTGGATCTTCTAGGTATAGGATCATATTATCTGCAGACAGTGATAATTTGATTTCTTCCTTTCCATTTTTTATCCCTTTTATTTTCTTCTCTTCCTTAATTGCTCTCCTAGAGATTTCTAGCACTATATTAAATAGGAGCGAACTTCCTTGTCTTGTCCCAGATTTTGAAGGAAATGCTTTCAGTGTTTCCCCATTTACTGTGAGGTTGGCTTTAGATTTTTCATGTACAGCCTTTATGATGTTCAGGTAGGTTCCTTCTATCCCTAGTTTCTTCAGTGTTTTTATCATGAATGGGTGCTGCATTTTGTTGAAGGCTTCCTCTGCATCTACTGAGATGATCATGTGATTTTGTCCTTAATTCTATTTATGTGACAAATTACATTTATTGATTTTTTAAAAATATTTTGTTTTAGTTGTAGATGGACACAATACCTTTATTTTATTTGCTTATTTTTATTGGTGCCAGAGATCAAACCCAGTGCCTCAGGCATGCTAGGCAAGTGCTCTACCACTGAGCCACAACCCCAGTCCCCATTTATTGATTTGTTTATATTAAATCATCCATGCATCTCTGGAATAACCAACTTGGTCGTGGAGTACAATCTTCTTAATATATTGTCGAGCACAATTTGTTAAGATTTCATCAAATATTTTTGCATCTAATTCATCAGGCACATTGGGGTTTACATAAGTATGCAATGGTCCAGTTGAGAAATGAACCAATAAGATATATCTATTAAAAACGTACTGTCAGTTGTTGGTCTGCACACATGGTGGAGGCCAGCTAGGCAATCCACATGCCACAGGCAGCCCAAGGAAAGGCAGTTAATAAATCATTTCCCTCTCTCTTGGGAAAAATCTTGGAAATAAAAACCTTGTGATGCAGCTACTTTGGAAAACAGTCTGGAAATTATTCAAAAAATTAAGGACAGAGTTACCATACACAGTTTCACTCCCAGGTAGGTACTCAGGAGAATTGAAAGCTCATGTCCACATAAAAACCTCTGCATGAATATTCAGGGCAGCACCATTCATAATAGTCAAAAAGTAGAGATGACATAAAATGTTTACCAGTTGATGAATAGTTAAACAAAATGCAGCATTTCTGGGGCTGTGGCTGTGGCTCAGTGGTAGAACATGGGCCTAGCATGTGTGACACACTGGGTTTGAGTCTCAGCACTGCATATAAATAAATGAACAAAATAAACCACAATCCCAGCCCCAAGTTGTGTTGACTTTTTTTTCTCCTTAACTTTGTCAGACATGATAGCACCACTGAAGCAGGTGAACAGTTCACCTTCAGTGAACAGTTCCCGATGCCTCTTCTAGATCAGGCATACACAGAACATTCTGGCACTTGAGAGGCTCAGCCCTGGCCCCTCTCTGTACCTAGTGCCACCCCCAAAGGTCTGATATCACTCCAGACGGATTTGCCTTTTCTTGACGTCATATAAACAGCATCGTGCACGCCTGGGTCTTGCTTCTAACCCTGGACCTTTTGTCTGAGGTGCATCCGCGTTGCTGTAGTTCAGGATTCTTCGTTGCTGTTTGCGTTCCGTTATATTAATATGCCACCATTTATCCATTCTACTATCAATGACACTTCAATTGTTTCCTGTTTGAGACTATTGTGAATAAAAACTTACACTTTCCTTCTTTCTTTTTTTTCTTCTTTTTATTTCCTCAGTGCTGGAGACCCATCCCAGGGCTTGGTATGTGCTCTACCCCTGAGTGACATTCCCCGCCCCCAGAGTAACACTAACTGTTACTGTTACAGAAAGCAGACACACCTTTCCCTGCAGCCTGACTGGAGGAGGCTCATGAGTGGGGGCCTGGAAGTCCCTGCCCATCCTGCCTGCCCCAGGGAAGAAATAGAAGGGCCCCGGCCACCCCTTCCTCTAGCAAACCTGAAGCAGACCACTGGGTCAGCCTCCTCAGGAAGCATAAATCCACTCAGACTCATAAGGGACAAAGTTTCCCAAGCATTTGGCTGAACTCAGGTACTAAAATCTAAATGTAGAGTAATATATTGGAAAGTGAAAAACTGAAAGGCAGTCAGATAACCCCTTAGCTTGTCTTGAAGTTTCGTGAGGTATTCTGAAAGCTTGTATCTTTCTTAAGTTTATTTCAGAAAAGCTAAACCGTAGGCCTAATCTAGAGAAGGGTTTGGCCTTGACCCTCACGAGGCTCTCCGTGTTTCTCCAGTGGAGGTACCAGGCTGCCCGTCTCTGTAGAAGCCTCCTTTGACCTCTTGAACTCCTGGACTCCACCTGCTAGTTGGAGCTCATGGGGAGGGGCCTCTGGGAGGTGGCCATGCCCTGTGATGTCACCAGGCTTTGTGAGGTGACCTAGTGCTGCATTTTAAGCACCACTGTATAGCCGGGACCACCTAGGATAATCCAGCACCATACAATCTGCCATCCAGAAAGTTCCACCTTTCAGTCCAGTCCCCCAGGCTCCCACCTAATTTTGCCTATGACTCCACTTGGCAAATCCAACACTGTCAAAGCAGAGGATGCAGGGAGTGTGACCTCAATGGTAGGTGGAGGGAGCTGGTGTGCTAGAAAGGGGAGGACCAAGATGTGGGGGGAGTCCCCCTTCCAGGGAACCCTGACATTATCCTAATGCTGAGGAATCGGGAAGAAGATGTCTTCAAATCTCCAAAGGGCAGCATGCATCCAGGCTAGTTATGTCACCCTAGAGAGGGAGGAATGGGAGTAGCGACGGCTTTCGTTCTTGAAGAACAGCCCGGTCTTCTCTATATACTCCTTTGAGATCTTAACATGTCTATAAATGAATGTGTTATTATTTAAAATATTCAGTAAGGGGAAAAAACCTTTAAAGTATCAGAGAGGTGTAGCCCTTACGTGGAGATCAGTGTTAACATTGTCCCAGGAAGGCCAGGAGTTAAAAAATACTAATTATCTACTTAAAAATTAGTCATGGCATTATTTAAAGCAAGGTCATCTTTTCCTAACTCTAAAATCTCACATTTCAAAACAAACTCAATGTCTGTAAATCCAGATTCCCCCATGTGTGTATCTGTGCCTGTGCGTATGAGTGTGCACACTCGCACATGTCGATGGTAATTAATTGCCTTCTTTTCTTCTTTACGGGATCCTTTTAGGTAGTTCCTGATTCTCTTTAGTGTACTTAACATTTTATTAACTTAACATTTCAACATATAAATCATTGTTGAAATAGGTTTTAAAAATCAATTCTGTGTCCTTCTATCATGTAAATTATATTTTAGTGAAGAAAATAACTGAACATGATTTTCTTCTGAAGTTAATAAAAAAAAAAAAAAACCAATCACAGGCCTCTTAGACCTATCCCTTAGATGAGAGGTTTCCTGCATTTCGTGGGAGTGGTGGAGGGTGGGTTGGGAGGAGAAATGAACACTCCAGAGAACCAGGGTGAGCTCTGTTTAAGAGAATGGACCACGAGGATTGATCTTGGTAAAATAAGAAAACCAGAGAGGGACTGTTTCCACAAGTGTTTGCCCCTTAAGAGAAATCCCTCCAAGTTTTTTTAAAAATTAGAATCCTTGAGAACATGGACTTGTTTTTCTGTAATAATCTGAGCCTATAAATACACTAACTCTGACCGTAAGATCTGGTTACGCGTCTTGTGTATTTTGTCATTTGGGTTTTGGAGAACGTTAACACAGAATTTTCTCAAAATTTATACATTTAATAGGAATGTGGAAATAATATAAATTAAGACAGCATCCTTCCTTTTTCGGTTTTTGGTTGATTTATTGATTTGTTTGATTCATTGTTGGTTCTGAGGCTAGAGCCCCAGGCCTCACCCCAGCTAAGTAAGTGCCCTCTCTCTGAGCTCCACCCCCAGCTCTCTGTGTTTTAATCCACCATTTCCCTGGGTTAGAATTTTCCCCATCTATTATACATTTGTTATTCTTTCTTTGCATAATCAAATATTTCATTTGTAAAGTATTGTTCATTCAGCCAAAGAATGTTTATTGTGCGTCCAGTATCTCTGCCAAGTGTTAGCCCTGTGTCCTGGGAGAACACTCCTGTACTGCGAAGCACTCTCTATTCTAACCTTAGACTCTCCCACCTTGATGCAGCCTCCTCAGGGACTCAGCCCCCACAGGTGGCCCTGCCCCTGCTGGTTGGCCATAACTGACCTACAGCCCCTGGATATGAGTTCTCCTCCCTCTCTTAGCAGCCCAGCACTTCCCAGCTGGGGTATGTTGTGACCCCAGGTACTGATCTGGTGGTCAGAAGGTGGGAATGTTTGCCCAGCACAGGAACGTGATAGGTAGAACACACTATATTTGTATATGTCGTTTGTATGCATTGTTTACACACGGGTGCATCTGTAAACAGTGGCACTGCTTCTTGTGTTTTGCAAATTCACATCATGTTCTGCTTGCACATTATGATTTTTAGGTTTCACAATATTAGTGCATGTAGTTTCAGTTGATTTATTCCATCAGCAAATGAAGAGCCTCACTTTGCCACTTCTATTGAGAAAAGGCTAAATTGAATCTCATTTTAAACCAATATCCACATTACTTCAATTAGCATTCTTGTAAATGTCTCATGATGGACAGCTTCTTTACCTTATGTATATATCTTCTTTACCTTATGTATATATTGCCAAAAGAGTTATGCAAATTTGTAGTCCCTTTGGGAGCGGACCATAGTTCTCATTATCCATATTCTCTGTAGCATGTGACACTGCATGTCTTTACATTTTTAACTTTTTGACTGGTGACATATCAGATTTTTTACAGATGTACACTATCTTTGCAAAATGGGTTGGGCATGGAGATGAGTGAGGCATTTTTCACATTATTTCACTCAGGAGTAGGGGCTGAGGACTTTAAATATGTGCTATTTCTGAATGTTAAATAACCTTGTAAACATCTATTTTAAGATTTTTTTGCTAATTAGAAAAGCAATATGCTTTATGTATATGATAAGGACTGATATCAAGACGGTTATGTTTTTTTAAACACTGGAAAGCGGATTTAACTAAAGTAGATGAAATCATTGAAATATCTAACACTGTTTCTCTTAAATTTTCTGATTTAGGAAACTGAAGAACTGACATTCAAAAATGCTAGGTTTACACTGAGAAATATCTTAATCCAGTGTTTGTTCTGTGCATTCCTGTTGTTTGGGATCTGGATACCTCCGTTATTCATATATTTCCACCATCACCATGAGAGCTACCAGAATAATACCCAGGAGTCTGAATCACTCTTGTCCCTTGAAAAATATGGGCATCAACAAATCCTCCACAACCCAGGACAAATACCAAGACCCCAGGTAGTAACTAATCCTTCCGACAAAGAGGAGCCTAAAAGCCCCAGTCTTCTTTCTCTGAAATGTAAGTATTTTGATTTTTTTTCTGTTAGGCCTTTAAGGGGGAAAATACACCACACATCTAACATGTGGGTCCAGGGGGAAGACAGCAGGTTCGAGGACGGCATGCCCCAGGTGTTCCTCTGCTCAGATCCAAGTAGCAGTACTGCTCCTCGGTGAGGTGGTGATTGAGGGAATTCACTGACATTCAACACTGGACAGTAAAGTAATCACAGACACAGAAATTCAGGAGCTCTAAACACAAAACAAGAAACAATATGATAGAGACACACCGAGTTGGCTGATGTTGGTCGCACTGTCCCTGCCAGTCCACTGCAGGGAGCACAGGAGGAGAGGCTGGGGAGAACCTGTGGAGTAGAACCTTAGACCCAGAGATGGTGGGGCAGGTTGAGGATTGAAACTGATCAGAATCTCAGCCTGCCAGCCAGGTCAGGGTGGGAACCAACTGCAGGTGGCCGCAGGGCAGCATGCAGAGGTGAGAGACCAGGAGCTGATAACAGGTGTCTCCACAATGGTTGGCAGCTTGGTGAGAAACACAGAGAAGTCAGATTTAACAAGCCCCGGTCCCATACCTGTGGTGGAGTTCAGACCCGTGTGGCTGAAACAGGTGCAGGGAGGATTGTGCCTGTGGTGACTGAGGCTGGGGAACTGAGGGGAGAGAGGCCCGAGTCCCCTTTGTTGCTGGTCACCCACAGCTTGGAAGAGGCCAGAAACTGGTCAGAAGGCACTTCTGCACTCCAGGTCTGACTCTGGGAAACTCACACCCATGGTGGTGGAATATGTAAGACCTGCAGAGAATGAGATTTCCTGCTCTGAGAATGGGTTGGGGAGGTTCCTGAGATCCAGACATCCAGCAGAGATGAGCATCTACTCAGCAACACGGCATGTATGTTTAACCTCGAATCCTTCCAACAAAGTTCCTAAGACAGCCGGAACCAAGCCCCAGCCACAGGACTTCCCATTTAGATCTCCCCATCAGGCCCACTCTGGGGTAGACTATCCAGACAAAACTCCGATTTTCAGTCCTCCTCAGTCTATCCCATCTTACGCTGTGAGCCAGGAAGCTGGGAGGTATTACCACCAGCTTTGGTTCAGACCCCAATGGCTGGCAGCTTGGTGAGAAACACAAAGAAGTCGGGTTTAACAAGCCCTGGTCCGTGGTCCAACGGGTACACAGCCCCAAAATAAATGCAAAGAATGGCCCAAAAGTGTAAGAAATAAACATCCACCCCTGCCATCACTTTAAAACACCATAATCCCTTCATTTTTTATTAAATTTTCCCCCTTTTTTAAAAAAAAGAATATATTTAAAAAAATTTTTCCATTCTGTGTGTGTAGGTTCTGGTCATGCTAATAGATTCAAGGATACAGATGTATTCATATAATTTTTCTTTCATTTTAATTGCTTTTTCTTCACCCATTTGTTATGTAGCCTGTTTTGAATTTGAAGGGTAGGTTTTATATGGGGTTCTTGGGTTTTGTTTTTTTTTTTTTTTGGTGGTGCTGGGGATTGAACCCAGGTCCTTGTGCATGCAAGGCAAGCACTCTACCAACTGAACTACATCCCCATCCCTGTATCTTTGTTTTTGTTTCTCTTATCACTCCTTCTTCTTTAAGGAGAAAATACACCACAACTCTGACATGTGGGTAGACTGTCAAATTTCCTCGTTCCTTCTTCCCCTCTCTTTTTTCCTCTTAGACTTTTATTTATTTATTACTCCTCCTTCTCTATGGCTGTCATCTGCTACCTCTCTCCTGCACCCTTGCCTTCCTACTTCATTTCACCTTCTTTACTTGCCTTCCTACTTCATTTCACCTAAGGAAATGTAATTATGCTACCTTTTAGAACAATTTGTTTGATATAATTCCTACTCCCCACCATCAGCGTTGGTGTGGTTATTAACACAGTGGATGATGTAGTTGACAATTACTGTTCAATATTAGATCTGATTCACAATTGTTTGTTGTTGGTGCTGATGTTAAATACTGACCCCACCATTTCTCTTTTTATGGCAACTAGTCTTACAGATTTCATAGTAGACAACAGACATTTATCTTAATCCATCTCAATAGGTGTGCTAGTCCAAGACCTCTGAGAACATGAGGAAACAGGCAAACAAGTCTTCCCCCCAGCTACAATCCCCCAACAAAGTAACCCATAGCTAGGGAAATGGATGAAATTCCAGAGAATTGCTATAAAAATTCAGTTAATAAAATGTTCAGTGAGCTAAAACAAGATCTAAGGAATGAGTTAAGAGAGCAAATACAGAAACTGAAAGACAATTTCAATAAAGAGACCAATCAGAATTCCTGGAAATGAAAGACTACTGAATGAAGTTTAAAATCCACTTAAAATTATCAACAAAGATTGTATTATGTAGCAAATAGAACTTCAGACCTTGAAGACAGTGTATATAAACTTGACTACTCAGTATGCAATAAAGAAAAAAATAAAAGACCACAATCAGAATATACAAGAGCTCTGGGACAACATCAGGAGACCAAACCTGAGAGTCATTGGGATATATAGGAACATGGAGTCAAGGGAACATATGGATATAATGACCAAAGGCATTAAGAAGCTTTTCAGTGAAACAACAGCAGAAAATTTTCCTAACCTTAGAAATGAGATGGACATGCACATACAGGATGTATATAGAACCTCAAATAGACAAGATTTTTTTAAAAAAAAAAAAGGTCTCTAAGACATATCATAATTAAAAAGCCAACCATAGAAAATAAGGGAAGAATATTAAAATCTAAAGAGAAAAAATATTGGCTCACACTTCTTTAAGTGAGCCAATAAGGCTCACTTCTGACTTCTCAAATTGGATACTAAAATAAGATATTCCAAGCCATAAAAGACCACAATGGTCAGTCAAGATTGCTATAATACAGCAAAGCTATCTTTCAGATTTGAAGAAGAAATAAAACTGTTCCATGATGATAAGGATAAACTAAAAATACTCATGATCACTAAACCAGCATTAAAAAAATACTTGAAGATATGCTACACACAGAAGAACTCAAAAATAAATCCCAAAACTCTCAAATTGATGAAGCTTTCTAAAAGAGCAATTAGCTAAGTGAAAATTAAGACCTAATTATTTAATTTGCTTTATTTAAAGCAAACACACAAAAATGACAGGAAAAAATAAGCATCTACCCTTAACACTGAATGTAAATGGCTTCAACCCCCCAATTAAAAGACATAGATTCACAGAATGGATTAAAAAACAAGATCCAACTACATGCAAAGACATCCACCAACTGAAAGTATAAGGATGGAAAAGGATATTCTATAAAAATGGAGTTCAAAAACAAGCAGGAGTAGCTACTCTCATATCTGACAAAGCAAGCTACTCTCATATCTGACAAAGCAGATGTCAACAAAATAATCAGAAGACACAAAGAGGGCTGCTATATACTGGTAAAGAGAACAATCAAAGAGAAGATATAATGACTGTAAATGATTATGCCCCAAATGTTGGTGTACATAATTACACACACACACACACACACACAAACACAAACACACAAACACACTCCTCCTGAAAATTGATCCCAGATAGACCTGAATACAATAATATTGGGTGATTTCAACACAGCACTTTCACCAAGAGACAGTTCATCTAATAAAGAGACTTCTAATCTAAATAATATTATATATTATATCTAAATAATATTATAAGTCAAATGGATATCCACATAATATTTTGTCCAATGGACATCTACAGAATATTTCACATCAAATTGAATTCACTTTCTTCTCAGCAGCTCATGGGACCTTTTCCAAAATAGACCGTATTCTAGATCACAATGTAAATCTTAGCAAATACAAAAAGCTCAATATAATCCCATGCATTTTATTAGACCATAATGGAATGAAATTAGAAATCAACAGCAAGAAAAGCTATAGAAGCTATATAAACACATGGAGATTGAACAAAGAATACTTTTTTGATATAGTAGGGATTAAACCCAGGGGCACTTTACAATTGAACTACATCCCAGTCCTTTTATATTATTTTTAAATTTGAGACAGTGTTGTGCTAAGTTGCTTAGAACCTCATCAAGTTGCTGAGGCTGGCCTCAAACTTGAAATCCTCCTGCCTCAGCCTGTCAGGTCACTGGGATTACAGGCACCCCATGAACAATACTCTCTTAAATGAGGAATGGATCATAGAAGAAATAAGAAAAGAAATCAAGAAATTCTTAGAAACAAATGAGAACAGATACAACATATCAAAATCTCTGGCACAGTACAAAAATAGTTCTAAAAGGAAAGTTTATAGCATTGAATGCATATATTAAACAAGAAAAACTACTGGTATGACTACACCATGTACAACAGAGGAATGAAAAGTTGTGCTCCATTTGTGTACAATATGTCAAAATGCAGATGCAGACTATTGTCCTATATAACTAATTAGAAAATTTTTTTAAAACCAACAAAAAGATCCCAAATAAACAATAAATAATGCAATCAGTAAATGGGGGGAAAAAAACATGAACAGACATTTCTCCAAAGAAGAAATACAAATGGAGAAATACAAATGGCCAACAAATACATAAAAAAAATATTTAACATTCCTTGCAAACAGGGAAATGCAAATCAAAACTACATTGAGATTTCATCTCCCTCCAGTTGGAATGGCAGCCAACAAGACTATAAATGCTGGAGAGAATGTGGAAGTAAAGGTAACTCATACGTTGTTGGTGGAACTACAAATTAGCACGATCACTTTGGAAAACAGTATGGAGATTCCTCAAAAGACTAGGAATGGAACTCCATATGACCCAGCTGTCCTACTCCTTGCTATTTATCCAAAAGAACTAAAATCAGCATGCAATAATGTTCAGGTACATCAGTGCTTGTATCAGCACAATTCACAATAGCCAAGTTATAAAACCCAGGTGCCTGTCAACAGATGAGTGAATTAAGAAAATGAATAAATACACAGTGGAGTTTAACTCAGCCATAAAGGAGAATGGTAAAGTGATGGGAGCAGAGAACATTGTGCTGAGTGAAATAAGCCAGACTCCTTGAATTGGACCACATTATGCCATGTACGTGTTTGAATATTCCAGAATGAATTCCACCTTTATTATACCAATAAAACACCAATTAAAAAAAATTAATAGGAGGAAGACCAGTAGAGTGGAGGAAGGGAAATGAGGGGGTGGGAATAGGAAGTACGGGGGATGAAGGGGAGAAAATTATATTCCATGCATGTGTGATTATGCCTAATTATAAGGAATTAATAAAAAACTTAAATTTAATATTTGAAACAGTAAGAGAATGTCCTTTTAAAGGCAACTTAATTTTTAAATTATAAAATATTTAATATGCATATATACTCATCACAGAAAATAACAAAATAAGCATGCATGCATTTACTACCTAAATTTAACTTCTTTTTATAGTTTGATGTATCCACCTCAGGTAGCCTTCTGTTCTTCAAAGGAGTAAATTTCAACAATACAGTCAAAACCTGCCCCCCTCTTTTCTTCCCCACCCTCCAGCCTCAAGGGGAACACCACTAAATTGAGGAACAGGTGCCTCTGCACGATTTTACCTTTGCTATTTCTTAAAGGTGTGTTTCTATTGCCAAATTCTTACTTTTTCTTCATTTGAGAATGTCTGTATTCTTCCATAATTACTGAAGGATATTTTTGGTGGATATGGAATTTGCTGTGGTCAGCAGTTCTTTTCTTTGAACATTTGGAAGTGTTTTGCCATTTCTGTCTGTTCCCTGTGGTTCTCCTCCATTCAAATTGGTGTTTGTCAGCTGGGCCGGGGTGCACACCTGTACTCCCCAGCACTTGGGAGGGCAAGGCTGGAGGATCACCTGAGCCCACAAGTTCAAGACCAGCCTGGACAGCATCGCAAGACCCTGTCTCAAAGAGCAAACAAACGAGCACAAATTCATGTCTCTAAGTATCACATCACCTCCCCTTGGTTGTCAGGGTTTTCCTTGTCTTCAGTTCTCACCCATTTAATTGTGCTGCATCTCGATGGGATTTCCTTGGTTTGTCCTCTTTGAGGGGTTGCTCCGCTTCTTCAATCTGTAGATTTCCATATTTCACCAAATTGGGGGACTTTTCAGTCATTATTCCTTTGAGCACTTTCCAATCCTATTTTGCCCCCTTTCCTCTGTAGCTCCCATGATGCAAAGTGAGCTGCCCTTTCATCTGGCAGATCCCTGACCCTCACTCCAATTCTTTTCCAGTTAATTTTCTCTCTATTGTTCAGATCAGGCAAATCCCACTGATCTGTCCTGGTGGATCCTGTCCTTTGTCATCACCAGTCTATCTAGCCCATTCAGAGAGTTTACTTAGATCACCTTTAGTCCTCTCCTTTCCGTTTGGTTTTTGATTGTAACTTCCGTTTCTTTGCTGAGATTCTCTCTTTTTTCTGTTTGTTTCTAGCACTGTTACGATGACTGCTTGAACATCTCATCTGATAATTCAGCCTGGTTCTTCTCGGGTTGGTCTCTCTGGGTTGTCTTCTTTCATTCAATTTGAGATCTCCCTTATTCTTGGCATGACTAGTGGATTTTTGTACTGGATCCTAGAATTGTTGATATTGTGAGACTTCATAGGTATCGTGAGCTCCTTTTGCAGGCAGCAGTACCCCTGTTGAGGTGTAGCACAAGGCCAGATGAGAGTGTGTGTGTGTGTGTGTGTGTGTGTGTGTGTGTGTGACTTCCTGCTGGGCCCAGGGGCACCACCCAGGCTACTTGGCCTGTAGGTGGTCTCACTGCAGATGGGTGGGGTAAAGTCCAGCTCTCTCTCAGAGCCCACCTACACCTTACCAGTAACTGGGGTAGCAGTGGGTCTGTTGTCCTGCCTGCCTTCCCTTATTCTTCTGCCCCACTGACACCGGGTGGGAGAGATGCGGCTCCCCACCAGGCCTTGCTGGCACAGGGAAGAAGCGGAGCGTCAGTTGTTTGGACTCACACCATCTGTTTCTCTCTCTTCCTAGCTCCCAGGTGTGATGGAGGTTCAGCTGGGGAATGGGGAATGGGGAATGCTGCTGAGCCCCTACTCATAACAGTTTCTGGTGAACCAGCCCGGAGGCTAGGGAAGGAGCATTTTTACGCAAATTAACACTAAGGCTCATCTCCTAGGTGGAGCTGTTAAAATGTTTCAGACTTTGCCTCCTTCAGAAATAAGTTTCTAATTCCTGAAGTTCAAGTTCCTTGATGGGATCTGCACACCGATTCAGTAATGGACTTCCAGTCAGATGACATGGAGCCCCAATTACCTCCAGATTGAGAGATCAAGTAAATGGGGAATTTGAAACAGCCCCCCTTTGAAATGAAAAGCTCCAAATTGCTCTAACTTCTGAACTGCCTCCCACTGAGAAATCTTCCTCATGCTGAAGACAAATACCAAGGAAATTAAAACTGACATATTTTCTGATTAGCACAGCCTAACTAAATCTACGTATGTATATCACTAGCCCTTTGTGTCTATAAACTAGCCGTGCTTCTGCGGGACCAGGAATCAAGCCGCTTCTTCCTAGTTTGATCAAATTGCATAAAATTCCTTTTTCTACCATTTGCCCATTTCTTATGGTATGGACAGATGAATCCAGCAAGCCCAGGATCCAAGTAGTGTCTCTGGGCAAGTTTTAGTAACAGTACCACCGGATAATTCTTGTTGCTGCCAGCTGAGACTGAAGGCTCAGAATGGCCCTGGCACTACCTTAGTACACTCAGCCCCTGTTTCACTTGGTGAGGTTGCAGAAGACCAGCTCCCTGATTGCAATGCTAGATTCGTGGGTAGACCTCCAGGAGCCGAATCTGATGCAGTCACACAAGAGTCTTTATTGCAAGCTCGAGCTGGACTCACCACTGTTTCCAACGCAGCGGTCCCAGGGAGTGAGTCCTGACCCTTAGTTCAGTGAGGAATCATAGGTTTTTTGGGGGGATACTCTCAGCATCAGCAAACCATTTCGCATGGTGGGAAAATCAAACAACAACTCTTTTTTTTTTTTTTTTTTTAAAGAGAGAGTGAGAGGAGAGAGAGAATTTTTAATATTTATTTTTTAGTTCTCGGCGGACATAACATCTTTGTTTGTATGTGGTGCTGAGGATTGAACCTGGGCCGCACGCATGCCAGGCGAGCACGCTACCACTTGAGCCACATCCCCAGCCCCAAACAACAACTCTTAACATTGATTAGCACATTCACTGGCGGGAACAAGGTGGGTAAGGGTGATTGGTTGGTTCAAGAGGTGGATTCATTTGAACTGACTGGTTAAACTTGCAGGGTTGCCTAATCATCTTATCAATCACCGAAACTACTGGGAGGGTCACCTGGCATTTCAGATATTTTCCCTGTCTCATGCTGATTGGGGGCTGCTAGGGGGTTGCTATGGGTCCTCACCTAGAGTAACTGAGTCAGGGACACCTGGAGCCACAGATCTCTCCTGTTATTTACAGACAAACAACTCAGCAGGGTGGGTACGTGCCTAGGAGGTTCTGTGGGTCTTTCTAAGGACAGGGGTCATGTCCCCTCCCTCTGGACAAGCCTTGAGGGTAGAAGCTGGTTTCCCAAAAATGGAGTCATATCAGTTTCTGGTGATCAGCTTGTTGACGTCACCGGGAGGGAATCAGTACGCCACCTACTTCTCAGTGGGCCATTGGTTTCTGCCAGCCACACTGTCAGCTTCTGCGGAGCAGGCGGTAGAATGAAAGTTCTCTGTTGAAGAGGATATTCCTGAAGGCTTTCTGTAATCAGGCCACCCTTTCCCTAGTTGCTGACCGGGGAAAGGTTATTTGAAGCTGTTTTTATCTGTGCCTGTTGGTGGTTTCAGATAGAGGCTTCCACAGTGGACTGAGAGGCACAGGAAGCAACAAAGAATTCCAAAGAGCTCTGGGTGTCCTTCATCAAGCCCCGAGGCAATCCTGCTGCATCTCTCAAAGTCCTCCTGTGCTTATCTGTTCTGTTGGGTACAAGAGGATCTGGGAGGAATGGGGATGCTCTTGACCAGAACCCCCTTTGTATGCAGCTTTTTATTCCGATTTTGGAAAATACTCTCTGGGCACGGGGTAGGGAGATACTATTGAAGACAAAGCACAACATAGTTCCACCAAGGAAACAATTATATTTTTCAAGATTTATTCTCTGATTCCAAGTGTTCTTAAAATATCCTGCTACTATTATTTGTGAAAATGCATGATGATATTTCCATTTTTGAAGTGTTCTGTTGCAGTACTATTTGATATGATTAATACAAGCTCATTACTGTTGAATCTCTAATGCAACTTAGAGCTTAGTATAAAATGACTCTCTCCATGCTCCTTCCAGTGAACTGTATGATTTTTTAAATGAGATTTTGACCCTCTATGTTATTTGCTCATGCTTTTGCTTTTAACCATTTTAGTTCATTTTGTTTATCTTTTATTACTGAATTTTGGTTTTTATTCCCACTGAGTTTTTATCTTTTGATAGGAAAATTGACCCAACTTCATTTACTGTTACGTTTGGCACGTTGGAATTGTCCTCTGTTACCAAGCTTCGTTCTCTCTAATGGGATTTTGGGCGAGGGATTTGGGGTTTCATCCTCCCACCTTCCCCAAATCTCCCCCCTCCCCCGTTACTGTAATTTTACACTGTAGTTGAGAATTGTCATAGCACCTGGAACCTGAGCAGCTTCCTTCCACAGAAAACTAAATGACTAAAGAATCCACTTTGATTTGTGTAATCCCTGTGCTCCCCACTGTGGCCTTGTCATCTGGGAAATCAGGTTCCAAGAAAATGACTCTGCCTCATTATAAAAGGAGTCCAGGAGAGAGTTCCTTTTTTACCCTGCTTCAGCACGACAGTTTTGAGTCTTTACTTACGTGTCTCTAATTATCTTTTCTTGCAGATAACGATTTTAACTTTTCAGACCCAGAACTTACTAGCGGACTTTTAAAATATGGACTTAATATTATAGTCAGCAAAAGTTTGGGCTACCAGAGAGATGTGCCGGATAGCAGAAATGCCATGTATGTTCCTTCTCCATTTTTTTTTAAATACTAATTAACCAGATTTTAATTCCAGCATAATAGAAGTCTAGTAGTGCAGATTCTTATTTTTAGGATGGGGAGCTAGACAGTGTCAAGATCCTATTTCAAGAGTCCGAAGTGCATAGAGTATGGTCCCCATTGGCACAGCATGCACTCTAGAGGTTTCTGAACATGAAGATGCTCATGGTTCTTTTTATTCAGTCACCAGTAAGAGCTTCTGGCCAAAGGTGTGTTCATCCTCAATATAAAACTGGTGGTAACATCCATATAAAATTTAACTTCTAGCCATTTTTAAATGTACAATTCAGTAGCATTAACAACTCTTCCATCATTCCAAACTGAAACTCCACATTGTAGCATCTATACATTAACACCTCTTTCATATCATTTAGATTCTAATGGTTTCCAGCAAAGGGGTCTGATATTCTCCTTTAACCAAAAGAAGAGTCCCTGAGTTAAGGAATACAGACTTCTACCAGTAACACAGAGAGAAGCTCCAAGTCCCAGGAAGCAGGGGAATGGGGGGCCACGTTGTCTTGTTGTGACCTGTATGCACCACAAATGTTTGAAACCACCTATAAATGGCCCTGCTGATATGACATACCCAAGAGATATAGCCTTTGCCCAGATGACATAGCCTATCTGGGTCATCATAAAGGAAAAGGATAAATGTACTTGGTCTGAATTTAGAGGACAATTTTTTAAATCAACTGAATATTTAACTATCCACAAAGGATGGTCAATACTTTTGAATGCCATTGAGTTATGATTTTCTCCCCATAATTTCTTTATGGGGAGATGGGAACTTGATTGATTCCACATCTTGATCGTGAACTTGGGAGTGCAGCTGTCTTCTCAATATACTGACTTTCTACTCTTTGGATATATCTCCCAAAGTGGGATAGCCACTCATCTGAAATAGTACAAATGTCTTTGCTACCCTTCTACCACCACTTATTATTTATTAAGAAAAAGCTGAAAGTTTAGAGAGATTTGTCTAAAAGAGAAGTAAACTTGGCAGATTTGGTATTTAAAATGTTAACCTATTTAGTAGGAAATTCAGTTCTAACAAAGAACCCCACTCTGTTGGAGAAGAAACCCTTTAACACTAGGAATGACTACCTTACCCAAAGTCCAAGCTAATTTCCAGCCCTTATTGTAGTAACCACATTATTATTCCATTAAATAGAACTTGGATTTCAGTTTTGCTTTTATTTTAAAAATGTAATCTAAATTTTTTACATTGAAAATTAAAATTGTATACATCTATGATGCTTTGAAATATGCACACGCACATATTGTGGAAAGGCTAAATCAAGCTATTTGACACAGGTACTATCTCATACACTTTTTTTTTGAAGGGGTAAACAAACACTTCAATTCTACTCTTTTAGCAGTTTTCAGGTCCACGTTACATTAACTTAGTCACCACGCTATTCAACAGCTCTCTTGAACTTATTCTTCCTGACAATTTGTAAACTTGACCAACATTTTCCCACCTCCCTCCTTTACCCCTCCCCAGCCTCCCCCTCACTCTCTGCCCCTGTGAGTTCAATCACACAGGAGTGAGGTCATGTGGCATTTGTCTTTCTGTTCCTGGCTTCTTTTCACTTAACATAAGGTCCTCGACCAGGTTTCCTTCTTCACTGGAGCTGAATAGGATTCTGCTGCAGGCATCTGCCACATTTTCGCCATTCCTTCATCGATGGGCACTTGGTTGATTCCACATCTTGATGGTGAACTTGGGAGTGCAGCTGTCTTCTCAGTACACTGACTTCCTTGGATATATCTCCCCAAGTGGGATAGCCAGGTCCTGCTGTTCTCCACAGTGACCGTGCCCTCTCCCAAGAGTGGGCAAGTTTCTCTCTCTCCAAATCTTGTCAGACTTGTTAATGTTCATCTTTCTGATAACGACCCTTTTAACATATATGAGGTAATTTCTCACTGTACTTTTATTGTGGGGGGTGGATACCGGGGACTGAACTCAGGGGCACTTGACCACTGAGCCACATCCCCAGCCCTATTTTGTATTTTATTTAGAGACAGGGTCTCACTGAGTTTTGCTTGCCACCTGGCTTTTGCTGAGGCTGGTTTTGAATTTTGGATCCTTTTGCCTCAGCCTCCCTGGGATTACAGGTGTGTGCCACCACACCCGGCCTCATTGTACTTTTAATTTGATTTTCCCTGACAATTAGAGATGTTGAGCATTTTTTATGTGCCCATTGACATTTGTTTGCCCTCATTTAAAAATGTTCAGATTTTTTTTGTCAGTTATTTAATTATATCACTTGTTTTCTTATTGAGTTGTTTGAGCTCCTTGCATGATTTGGATTTTAATTCCTTATCGGACATGTGATTTGAAAATATTTTCTCCTAACCTGTAGGTCATCTCTCCACCCTGTTGATTAATTTCTTTGCTGTGCAGAAGATTTTTTAGTCTGATACCACCCCATCTGTTTATTTTTGTTTTTGTTGCTATTCTTGCAGGGTCGTAGCTAAAGAAAAGCCCATGCCAATGTTGTCTCCTAGTCATTTTGTAGTTAGGTCTTATGTTTAAGTGTTTGATCATTTTGAGTTATTTTTGAGTATGGTTTGACATAAGGGTCTAATTCCATTCATGTGTGGATATCAGTTTTCCCAGTACAAATTATTATTAGAGAGACTGTACTTCCTCTGACACATTCTTGGCATCTTTCTTGAAAGTTCATTGAGCATAAATGCATTGATTTACTTTGGTATCTCTCTTCTGGTCCATTGGCCTGTGTGTCTGTTTTCATGACCCTGTGGTGCTATTTTGATTATTTTGGCTTCATAGCAGATTTGGAAATCAGGTGATGTGATGTCTTGACTTTATTCCTTAAACTCAAGATTGTTTTGGCTGTTTGAGATCTTTTGTGTTTGCACATAACATTTACATTTTTTTTTCTGTTTCTGTGAAAAATGTCTCTGAAATACTTAAAGAAATTGTGTTAACTCTATAGTCATTTCAGTAGCATAGATGATGATACTTCTAAGCCATGAACATGGAGTATCTTTTCATTTGTGTCTTCAATTTCTTTTATAAATGTCTTGTAATTTTCAATGCATAGATTTTTCATGTCCTTGGTTAAATTTTCTCCTTGGTGGTTGTTTTTTTGTTTGTGTTCTAAATAGAACTGTTTTCTTACTTTCTTTTTTGAATGGTTCATCGTCAGTGTATAGAGAAGCGACTTGATTTCTGTATGTTGGTTTTATATCCTACAACTTTACTGAATTTATTAGTTCTAACAATTTTTTGGTGGAGTATTTAGAATTTTCTACATATAAGATCATACTGTCTACAAACAGAAACAATGTAATTTCTTCCTTTCTGCTTGTAATACCTTTTGTTAATTTATCTTGTATTGTTATTATTATTATGTTCAATAAAAGTGACAGGAATGGGCATCCTTATCTTGTTCCTGATCTTAGAGAAAAAGCTCTCAACTTCTTGCTGTCGGGTAGGACGTGTGCTGAGGGCTTGGGAGGATGGATGTACATGCTTTCCACATACCTAACCTGCTGATGTAGGATTCTGTCCAGTGCAGCTTCTGCCCCTCTCAGATGATCACATCACCTTTGTCCCTCATTCTGTAGATACGGTATTTCACACTTATGAATTTGCATATGTTTGACCGTCTTTGTATCCCAGAAATAAATTCCACTCGAGCGTGGCAAGTGGGCCATTGAATTTGTTTTGTTAGTATTTTATTGATGATCTTTACAAACTTTTGCAACTGTGTTCATCTGGAATATTAGCCAATAATTTTCTTTTATTGTAGTGTCTTTGTCTGGCTTTGATATCGGGGTAATGCTTGCCTTTTAAATTTAGTTTGGAAGTGTTCCATCCTTTTCTTTCTTTCTTTTTTGTTTTTTTTTTTTTTTTAGAATTTGAGAAAGGTCATGCTCTTCAAATGTTTGGTAGAACATAAAACATTTGAGTATTAAGCCATCTGGTCCTGGGATTTTCTTCAACTGCAGAATTTTATTACTGATTCAATGTCCTCGTTATTGGTCTATTCAGATTTTCTTTCTTCTTGACTTAATCTTGGTAGCTTGTCTGTGTCTTGGAACTCACCCATTTCTTTTAGACTATCTAATTTGTTGACTGTAGTGTTCATGGTAGTTTCATGATTCTTTTTGTACTGTGTTGTAAACTTGAAGGTCTCCTTTTTGTTTTTTGATTCCACTTATTTGAGTCGACTCTGTCTTTTTATTACTGTACCTAAAAGTTTGTCAATTTTGTTTATTTTTTCAAAAAAAAAAACAGCTCTTGGGCTGAGGATGTGGCTCTGTGGTACAGCGCTTGCCTAGCATGCATGGGGCCCTGGATTCCATCCCCAACACCACAAAAACAACAAAACACCTCTTTGTTTTGTTCATCTTTTCTATTCTCTCCCAATCTCTATTTGAAGTATGCATGCTCTGGTCTTTATCATTTCCTTCCTTTTACTAACTGAACTTCATTTTCTCTTCTTTTCTTAGATTCTTGGGATTTAATATGACACTGTTCATTCAGAATCTTTCTTCCTTTTCATTATTAGGTAATAATCACCTTTGTGCATATATATATATATATGTGTGTGTGTGTGTGTGTGTGTGTGTGTGTGTGTATGTGTGTGTGTATGTGCTTGTGTTCACATTTATGGAGGAAAGACGTCGGAAATTGCTCATCCCTGGGGTCATTCTTCTTCGCTGGGAGAAGTATTCACATAGGGGTGCACTACGATTTGTTTATTGCTCTACTTACCTGTTGATAAGCCATTGGATTGTTGCCAGTTTCCGTCTGTTAGAAACAATGCTGGTTTGAACATTCTTAGACAAGTTTGGTGTAGCGAGATGATCTTTTTCCCTCTTGGGTAAGTACTTGGAAATGCAAAGGCTGGAGCTTATGGTGTGTGCTTGACCTGGTCCCAGTGCAGGCATATCCTGTGCCTTCTCCTCAGAGCACTGGCAGTTCAGTGTCTGCCTCCTGAGGAATGGTGTTGAGCATCTTTTCATCTGTTCACTTGCCATCTGTGTGTCTCCTTTGTTGAAGTTCAAGTATCTTTGTCCATTTTTAAATTGTGTCATTTGCTTTCTTATTCTTGGGTTTGGGGAGTTCTTTATGGATTCCAGATGGAGGGCCTCTCTCCTCAGCTTGCAGATGGTCATCTTTGGCCTCTGTCTACTCACAGTGTCTCTCCTCCGCATGTGAGTCACTGTATCCAAATCTCCGCTCTGTATAAGGACATGGCCACCTTGCACTGGGTGCATCTTACTAATTACCTCTGGGATAACCCTGTCTCCCTGTCAGGCCACCTTCTGATGACCTGGGGATGGGGACTTCAACAGGGCTGGGGGCAGGGACTCACTTCAACCATAGGGTCCAGCTTTAAGTACACTGTGTGGATCTCAGTGATAGGCTAATAGCAGATGGGCCCGCCAGGATGACCAAACACAGGCTTTGTCCAAATTACTTTACCCTTAATTTATTCAGATCAAAAAAGTTTTCTGGAAAGAAATATCAAAGCAAAGTTTGTTGATTAATATTAGAGAAGTGTGTGAGCGTGCACATACACACACACACACACCAGGCTCTCCTGGAGGCCTGTCACCTGTCCTCATATGACAGGATTCAGGCTCCTTCACCATCATCCCACCGGAGGGACAGAGCTCAGCTTTGCTTAAACTGACACATGAGACTGCAGATGCAGTTCACCCTGAACCACCCTGATTCTAGGTGAGAACCTCCCATGAATTCAGCCTGGCTTCACGGCCTCATCCTCTCTCCCTCCCGCCCTCCCACTTCTTCTTCTCGTCACTCAGTAGCCCGACTGCAGCTTAGGCCTTTGGGTTCTTCTGCATGCTCCCCAAAGCCACGTCTCCTCAATGCTTCAGCCGAGTGTGGGGAGGACTCGCTGGCTCTTCCTCTCTGCGGGGCCTTTCCTGGCCTCTGTCGTCTCGTGGAGTCTCCGTCCCCTGAGCGCGTCTCCAGCCTCTCTTCAGCAAGCACACCTTGCCCATCTCCACCTGGTCCAGATGAGGCCTCTCCCCCCCGTGGTGCCTTCAGGGCTTGATTGTCCTGGAGGCACTGTCCAGGGCTCCTGGAGCTTTGCTCCTCCCGGCCTCCTTTCCCGATTTTCCCCAGGAAGCATGGACCTCTTCACAAGGTTGCAGGGAGGACGACGATTTTCTATTTGCTCCCACTGGCTGCCCCAGTTGATCAGCTCAGGGCTGGCCCCTGAGCCAGGCGGAGCCTGTGACCCCTTGTCCTGTAAAGTTGGATCTTGCTAAAGAAAAGTCTCTTATTCACCCTCGGTGCTGGCCTATGGCTGGTGCCAAGCACATCTCTCACTCTGTGGAGTTGAACAGGTGGAAACACACCCCACTGCAGAGGAGAATCACAGTCACAGAAGGAACGTTGCACAAGCACATCTGTCACTTACTGAACCTCCCTTTGATGGAGAGTATGTTGCTTTTCCTTATCATTATTAGTCTCAGATGTAAAGACAAGAGTGGAGAGGGAAGGCCTGTCCAGACGGGCCTCTAGCGTTAGTTCTTTGAGGCTCCAGCTGCCTTCCTATGACTGGGTCCTGTACAACGTACCTCCTTAGCTAACTTAAGCTCCACTGGATTTCTGTAATTTACAACCAAAAGATTTCAAAATATAACCAAATAGTAATATAACCATCCAAACAAAAATAGTCAATAACGCACATTTACTCGAGTTCTGTTTTCCCCTCATTTGCACAAGATAAAATAAAACCTTTTTGTCAAATAGTTAGAAGAAATTCAGTTACACCATAATCTACTGCACTTTTTGCTACACCAGACAACAATGTTGAAAGAGTTTTCTTTGAAGATAGTCTAAATAAACTTAGTGGGACCCTTTCAACATGCGTATGAGTTCAATGATTCATTTTTACAATGAAAGCTAAAATGAGGGTATAATTTGTGCTTATATTTAGAGTAGAACTAAGACCATCAAAACAGTGTCAGAGCAATCATGGGGAAATGATCTCCAAAACTTAGCACGATGTCAGAAGTCAAGGAAAGGTTTGGATCTTAATTTTTGCACTTGGAGATTCCTGTCGTCCTATTGTCATAATCGTCAATAAAGGAGTAAAGGGTGGTGGTTGGAAATGGGGAAGGGTGTCTGAAGGAGGCCCCAAAGCATTCGGGGCTTTTGGATGAGTCACTTTCTCCCTATTATTTATTCCTGCAGATGTCTGGGGAAACAATACCCAACGAACCTGCCCACTGCCAGCGTCGTCATTTGCTTCTATAATGAGGAGTTTCACGTCTTGTTCCGGACAGTGTCCAGTGTCATATATCTCACCCCATCGCACCTCCTGGAGGAGATTATTTTGGTGGACGACCATAGCGAGTATGGTAAGATGGACGTGGGTTGTCTGACCTGCCGTGAAGGTGTAGCCTCCCTCGGGACACTGGAGTGATTCACCCAGCAATGCTCTTGGCGGGTGCCTAGGCAGGCACTGCGCGGGGTACCATGGGTGCCTATGGTGGATCTGGAGGACCTGGCCCCTGTCCTGATGGGCTTCCGCAGAGCCTGCATGGGAGCACCAGCCTCGTCCTTGGAGACCACTTCAGGATGAAATGGCCTCTAAGCAAATGTCACTCCAAAATATGGGGAGCGATTGAGGCTTCAGTGCAGGGAAAGGACCTGGCCCAAGCCCTTCATGTGGAGCATTCCAATTGGACCAGCTCAGCTAAGTGCTTGTTTTCCATGCGTACTGGTTTTTAAGGACCAAATCTGGTTAAAACCCCTTAGAATCTGAAATGAGGTGTCTGCTTACAACCGAGAACAAACCGTCGGTGAGCCAGGCATGCTGAAGCAACATTGCCAACATGAAACAGGCTAGGCGGGAAGTCCACCCGCCCCACTGAGTCTGACCTGCTATGGTGCACTCCGTCCCCTTCATAAGAAACTAGAGGGGTCACTGCTGAGGGCCAAGACCTGGGGGTGCTGCCAGACCAGACACCTTTACTCCTCCTCAACCTGGGCTTTGGACCCCAGTAGAACCTCAAACACAGGGCCCAGGGCCTGGGTCCCGATGGAGCTCAGGACTGAGACACCCTGCCTTGACTTCACAATGGCTGCGTCACAGATGGTCGGGCAGTGTGCTGAACTAAAGCCTGTCTGACTCCCATGGGCGCTGCCAATGGCTACCCTCCACCTTTCCTACCGCCCTGTCCCACCAACCACATGACTGTCTTCTGAAATGTCCAAGCCCCAGCCACTTGGGGTCAGTGATCATGCTGCCAGTTTTGTGCTTTTCCGCCCCAAGTCTGGGCTCCCAGAGCCCCTGTGCCCTGGGTGCTAGAGAGTTTTGCAGAGAGCTGAACTGAGATGCCTCTGACAGGGCCCTGGCCATCTTTAGAGAGAGGAGGGACACACTGCCTTCGCCACTGTCACTGAACCTGCTCCCACTGATCCCAGCTCCACATCCATGCACCGAGCTGAGGAATCTAGTGCTCTACCACACCTGTGTCCACCCATCCCTCCGGAGCTGCCGCTCACGTCACCATGCTAGCCTCTAACACTGAGTGACTTCTAGGTGCCAGGTTCTGTGCGGGGCGATCTCTTCCTCTCACTAGAGGAACGTGGTGGGCATCCCTTCTCACAGATGAGCAAACGGGGACTGGAGTGTGTTGGCAACTTGCCCAAGAGTCACCACAGGGTGAGAAGCCTAGCTGATCACGGTACAATCTGGTCGATGAGTAGCAAAGTGCCGTAACTTATGCTTTTTCTGTTAAAATTTTAATAGTGATTGATTAAAGCAGAGGTGTTTTATTGGTGATTTTGATGATGAATCACTTGTCTTTCTCTCCCTTACAGAAGACAAAATTTTAAAGTCAAAACTTTTGTGGAATAGTACTGTTTTTAGGAACCCATCCATAATGATGATAAGTTGCTTTAATTTCTACAGTTGCTGTTTATAAATTGTCAGGTGTTGGATATTTTTCTAGATGATTTGAAAGAAAAACTAGACGGCTACCTGGAAACTTTTCGGGGGAAGATCAAACTAATTAGAAACAAGGAGAGAGAGGGGCTGATTCGATCCAGAATGATTGGAGCAGGACATGCTTCAGGTATGGACGTCCCTCAGGACACGAGCCACAGTGTGCCTTGCAGCTCCCTCCCTCTGTCAGCGGGTTCAAGCCTTAGACCCTCTGTTGGCTCTGAAAGTGTTCTGCTTCCAAATGTTATGTTATTTCAAATGGAAGATATTCTTTTGCAAAATCCTGAATGCCAAGCCCTGTTACCGACCCAGTTCCCCTGGGTACAAATTCTGAGTCTTTTCGGTGTGGGCCACCCAGTGGGAAAACACCTGTACAGGGTTCAGGTTTCTGGCCTGGCACATGTGCAGGAAGAGAGGGATGGAGGGAGGTTGGCACTGAAGAGCTTGGGATTGCAGTGTGGCTCTCAGAGAGGCTAATGGGCTGGTTGCCTTGAAGGATCCTGAATGGCCGGAATGACCCGTCTCTGGGTCCCCTTCCTACACACGCACACATGCGTACACACACACACACACACACACACACACACACACACACACACACACACTGTGCTCAGTCACTCTGGGAATGCCCTGAGGGGAACGTGACCTTGACTGAACCGCCGTAGACCCCAAAGCTTGGGCAGCATGGAGGTGTCCAATCTACATGTTCTCCTGAAGGGTGATCTGAGCAGCACAGGCCCAGGGCCAATGAGAGAGGTCCCAGATCCAGGTAGGGGAACCAGACGTGGACCAGTGATCAGAGATGAGCCCCTCACCCGCAGCAGGTCATCACAACACACTCGGTAGCCATGGTCGGCCAAGGGCATCAGCCACCCACACTGCTGGGCAGCTGAGCCCGGCGAGATCCGAGCACCTCCCCAGAGGCGCCTCCTCCTCAAGCTTCCCGCCAAACCTGCCTGATCACAGGGTGTTTGTAGAACAGGAAACGAGAAAAGAAGAGAGGTCCCTTTTAAGGACATTTTATCAGTCCACACTGCAATTGGATGTCCCTGCTCCCTAGCAGGAAGTACCTTCTTGTTGAATGAAAGGCCAAATAAAAGTAAATTTTGATTCTCTTTTTTTTTATACTCTTTTTCTAAGTTGGACTGATCAGTGGAGATGTTCTCTTAACTACAAAGATAATACATACTCATTATTCAGAACTCAATACAAACCACCAACACAATGTAGTCCGTTGGAGCATCAAAACCAACTTTATACAGTTGTCACCCTTAATCCACAAGATAGTTCAAGACTCCCCAGTGACCTGAATCTACATATTCATGAGGACTGTGTTTCCAGGGTTCATCTGTCTTTCGCTACCTTTGTGCTCTGAGGCTATCATTAAATAAAATAAGGGTTCCCTGAACACAAGTTCTGTGACACCACAACTACCCTCTGAAACCCAAGAAAGCTACTCCTCCTAACTTGCAGATGTCATGTACAGCATGAATACACTGCACAAAGGGATGTTAGGTGCTGGGTGGGCAGAAAGGGGTAGGTGAGATTTCTTCACCCTCCTGGGAGTAGTGTGCCCTTGAAAACTTATGAATTGCTTATTTCTGCAAGTTTCCAGTTAGTATTTTCACACTGTAGTTGACAACAGGTAACGAAAACACAAACTCAACCTCAGATCAGAGGGGAACACTGTCTGAAAGAGCAAACCCCCACTCCTCTCTGTCCTCCTTACTCCAGTTTCTTTTTCTTCATACTGTTTATTGCTATCTGTCCCTTTGGTGGGGGTCAGTTTGCTGGCCAGTTGCCCATAGATTACAGGATGGACACTGCATTTCAGAAATGCAGGTAGCTTACTCCACCAAGGAGAACGAGGAAGGTTTGTATGGATTTTGTAAAGTGAAGAAGAAGTAAGAAAGGGAATGTTATGATCAGACGGATTGTAATATACCTAAAGGAAAGATTATTTTGTTCCCCCCCCCACACACACACACACCACCACCCATGGGAACAGAGACTCTGTGGTTTGGAAGTAGCTACGGGTAACTAGGAAATGCCAGTAACCAAATGCAATGTGTTCACACTTGGGTGAGTGCAAAGCCAGACAGCAGTGCTTCCTCAAACAAAGGAAGCAAGGGAATTTTACTCACCCTGGAGTGGTGCCCCAGGTGTAAGCAGGGATTGCCACAGGCACAGCGCATGGCAGATGGGATTGCCTCTGAGGTGGGGGATTTGGCATTGCATTGAGGTTATAATGGGCAGAGTTCACTCTAGGTCACCTAGAAGGGAAGCCAGGCGGTTCTGTCTGGTTTAAGTTGGTCCCTGTGGCTTTCTCTGGAGGGCCTTATCTGCAGGACAACTGGAAGGACTGCTAGCAGTCAGCACCTCCTTCCCAAAGGCATAATGTTGGGCCACAGCAGCTGACATTGCCCCTAGGTGTGGGCTTAACCCAGGTAGGAGAGGGAAGGACTTTCTATGGCCAGCATGCCTGGGGAGCAGTAGCTTCTATAGAGATGGTCTTCACCCAAAACAAGATCGTAAGAGAATTTGATGAAAAATCAATGTGGAAAGGAAAAGAGGGCTGTCCATAGGAAGAAAAACCTGGGGAAATAAGTAGCTGACGTTGGAAGTCCCTCCTGCCTGGAATGTGTAGAATGTATTTTATGACACCGAGCTGGCTTGGGCCCGGCCACTCCCATGTTGTCTAAGCAGAACAGACCCTCATTAAAACTTGCACTCAGGCCTGCGATGTGTGGCTCAGAAGCAGAGTGCTGGCCTAGGAGGTATCAGGCTCCGGGTTCCATCCCCCGCACCACAATAAATAACGCCACGGTGAGGCTCCAAGTTAAGACAAAACAAAACTTGACCTCAGAGTAAAAAGCTTTATGCACCTTTGCATCGAAACCACCAAACCGGTGCCTGAGAAGGTATCATCTCAGGAAGCATTTGCTAAATTAAGTGGGTCAGTGAAGGCCAAACTAAAATGACTTTTAAAAATTGAAGCCCAGCTCAGTTCCACCTGCTTCTTTAGGGTTTTTCCCAAACCAGCCTCTAGCCCAGTTCGCCAGCTTCCTCTGAACACCCCAGCTCATGGTGTCCCGCCTTTTCCGACATGATAAAGTACGCGCTTCCTGTTTCCTCCAGGGCCAACACGGGGAATGTTCCGCAGGTCCTCTCTGCATCCTGTTTGGGTTTGGTTGTCCCGAGTCTTGCCCTGGTGGATTAGCGTCAGTCTGTTCTTGCCTCCCCAGGGGACGTTCTGGTGTTCTTGGATAGCCACTGCGAGGTCAACAGAGTCTGGCTGGAGCCCCTGCTGCAGGCCGTCTCCAAGAACCCCAAGATGGTAGTGTGCCCTCTGATAGACGTCATCGACGAGATGACCTTTGAATACAAGGCCTCTCCTCTTGTAAGGGGCATTTTTGACTGGAACCTGCAATTTAAATGGGATAAAGTTTTCTCTTATGAGGTAGAAGGACCAGACGGACCAAGTAAACCAATCCGGTGAGATTTCTTATGGTTAAGGGGAAGCGGCATATGTATATTGGGATCTGAGAAAGAAACTTTCCGATATTCCCTAGATTTCTGGGACTTAATGAAGGTTTGCTTTGTTGCTTGTTTCTTAAACTCCTCCTGAGTGCCAGATTTGGGTAGATGTTAAGTTTCTATAATTGAAAATGTGAATCCCGGTTTGGAAAACCACCACGGTTAGTAAGGATGCCTCTGATCCCTGATTCCCCTCTTTAGAACACGGGCTTCGACGTCAGGAACCACCTGGGTGCTGATCCAGGAACAAAAGGCCAAGTTAGCCCAGAGGAAAATGCACATATCAAACATTATCCAAGTGTTTTCACCTGTGATTTCATTGGCTGAGATGAGCCTGGTTTTCCTAGCTTGTTCACTGTGGAAAATATATTTTAAAATGGAAGAGCAGCTGAATTGGCTATTAATTCTCACTTGGTTGTTTTGAATGCTGGGACTTCTGGCTGCATTTACGAGGTCAGTCCTGAAGAGCTTCCTTACTGATACCTTGGTGCCAGACTCATCCCTCGTCACAAATCACATGAAAGTTCCAACTCTGTAGGCCAGCGAGTCCTTACCTGCACCTCTCTTCTAATTCAGTTACAGCAAGTCACCAAGCCTCTCTGCCTCGGATTCCCTCCCTGTCACATCTGGAGACTAATACGTCACGGGGTTATTAGGAGACGTAGGTGTGTACAAAAGTTAGCTTTGTTACATTGTCAGCTAAGATGGCAACCTTGGTATCTCTCGGGCTCCCATCTCTGACTACGGGACACGGTATCCTTCTCTTGGACCACCCAGCGTCTTCCTGGCCTGGCTTTTCTGCTCTGCTTCTTGGGCACCATCCAGAACACCAGCCTTTTGATTTCTCCTTTATCCCCTCAGCATTTTCTTCCTTCTCACATGTCCTGGATCTTCTGATCTATGCATTTGCTTCTCTTGCCTGCACCACGGTGGCTGAGCCACTTTCCTTCTGCCACAAGCTCTGCCCATCTCCGACACAGGACCAACCCCATCCTCTGTTCCCTTTGTTCTTCTGTGTGACCTGACATATTCTGCCAAAAACTTAAAAGATGTGCCCCAACCCTAACCCTGCTGCTCTGGAGAGCCTTATTCACTCATTTTTCCCCAGTGGCTAGAAAAAAAATCTTGATTTCTTTCCTTAGTCCACCTACCTGCCAACCTGAACACCCTACCCTTGATGAGCAACCTTACCTCTGACTTAAAAGATGAAACCAAGACTAAAAAAAAAAAAACTGAAAGGAGCCAGGTGTACTGGCTCACCTTTGTAATCCCAGCGACTTGGAAGGCTAAGGCAAGAGGATGGCAACTTTGAAGCCAGCCTCAGCAATTTAACCAGGCCCTGTCTCCAGAGTGCTGCTGAGGATGTGCAGAAACTTGTTATAGGTTATGTAAAACAGTATGGTGATCCCTCAAAAATAGACCCCTCTACTGGCTATAGACTCAAAGGAAATCATATGGGTACACTGAAGAGACATCTGCACTACTCCCAACAGCCAAGAATCAATCTAAATGGCCATTGATAGATGGGTGGATAAAGAAAATGTGGTACAATGGAATATTATTCAGCCATAAAAAGGTGAAATGCTCATTTGCAACCATGTGGATAGACCCCTAGGATATTGTACCAAGGGAAATGAGCTAGATGCGGAAAGACAAGTGCCATAGGACCTCACAGGGACCTAAAAAACACAGATCTCAAGGAAGTGAAGAGTCCAACCGTGAACCCCAGAAGCCAGGGAGGGAATGGAGAAGGCAGGAGAAGGGGGGGTCAGCCAACAGGGCAGAGCCGCAGTCAGGAGGAGTAAGTTTGGGGTTCTGTTGTCGGGCAAGGCAGGGAACTGTAGTTCAGAATAATGTACAGCATGTTCCAGAATAGCTAGAAGAAAGAATTCCAAATGTCCCGCCCTAAAGTCATGATACTGCTTGTGATAATGGACACACTCACTGCCCTGACCTGAACATTGCACAGTTCATACATGCAGAACACACTAGTGTTGTGCCCCCAAAGTGTAGACAGTTCCTACAGCTCAGCTACAAATGAAACACATACGACGAACATGATGTTCACATAATTTGGTGAGAGCTAAGTAAATGTCATTGACTACTTTTAAGTGACTGTAGTTTAAACTTAGTAATTTCACACACTTAGCTGGATGTTAAGATAATGTTGGTATTGATACAGTTGCTTCCTAGTTTCTAACTAAGTTACACTAATATTCAATATAATTTTTAGGAAAACTCATGATTACTATCTTTTTTTATTCTTCCCAGGTCACCTGCCATGGCCGGAGGGCTTTTTGCTATAAATCGGCATTATTTTTACGAAATTGGACAGTATGACAAGGGCATGAATTTTTGGGGAGGAGAAAATGTGGAGATTTCACTAAGGGTAATTTGAACTTTTTTTAAAAAAATAGTTACCTTTTTATAGAGAGAGCAAAATTTGACTTTTAGTCATGTAAATGATGTGGTTTTTCCTCCCTGAGCATCCAGGCCCCCTCCAGCGTCACCTGCAAACAACAATGAATGGGGCTCCTTGCAAAAACTGAAAACTTTCAACATTAAATTCTCTCCCCGTGGGGCTGGGGATGTGGCTCAAGTGGTAGTGCGCTCGCCTGGCATGCAAGAGGCCCGGGCTCGATCCTCAGCACCACATACAAACAAAGATGTTGTGTCCGCCAATAACCAAAAAACAAATATTAAAATTCTCTCTCTCTCTCTCTCTCTCTCTCTCTCTCTCTCTCTCTCTCTCTCTCTCTCTTCCTCTCTCTCCCTCTCTCACTCTCTCTTTAAAAAAAATATTTAAAAAATAAATAAATAAATAAATTCTCTCCCCGTACGTTTTGTTATTCTGAATGGATACTACAGCAAGTTAATCTACTTTTAATCTGCAGGTTCTCTTTCCACTGTCTTGGAGTTGTATTCTTTTTCCAATTCTTTTTCTGTTTAAGATTATATCTCATCCCCCTTTTCTTTCGTTCTTTCGGCTGGTCATTTCATTTTTTTTTTTTTTTTATTTCTTTCAAGCACAGATTTCTTTCCTAAATCTTCAGGTCCCTGATTGTGCACCTAGGAATCTGTACAGCAGTTTCTCTTCCTCCAAGCCTCTGCTTAGCGGAATCTCGTGTTCGTTGTTTTCATTGCTCCTCCCCCAGCCTCCCCTTGTGTTTCCTGCTGGTCCTGGCAGGATTTTATAACACCCAAACCTTTGGCACCTTTTATTCTGTTTGGACAACTATTCCTCATATTACTATATTGCTCTCCTAGAATATTGTAGAAGAAATTTCCCCCTTTCAGCACCTAATCATGTATAAGCTCATCCTGGGTCTCAGAATAAAATCATTTTTTGTGAATGACACAAGCATATTTGAAAAGTAAGAGTATTCCACTCCCTGCAGGTAGCAAACGACAGCTGATATACTATTCAAAGGTATTAATTATCCCTGTCCCAATACTTTCAACCACTCCATTCCCAATGGCCCCTCCGTATCTTTTAAGCATTCTGGGGGTCTCTTGTCAAAAACAAAATGTAAGTTAATAAATAGCTGTAGACCTCAACACCAGCAGCTGCCTCTGACCTTGTCTGTCCTGGGAATCATCTGTGCATTTGCACAAACATCTTCATCTCTCATTTGCTCTTCAGTCTAATTAGACAACATCCTGTGACGTCATTCCAGGAACTGTCACTGGTCCCTGGTGGTTTGCTTTGGTCTTCCATCCAGTGGATGTCACAGCAGCATTGATCCCAGAGAGCAGTCTTTTTCAGAAGCCTTTTTGGATTTTAGAGCCAGGATCCAGGTCCCCTCCTCTGCTCTGTGGCTCTCCGTTTCCTTCACAGGAACTCCTGCTGCTGCTTGTGAGCAGGGGTCCTGAGGTTTCTTTCCTAAATCTTCAGACTTCTCATCGCAGGTGCCCTTTGAGATTTGGCTGGCATTCAGCCACTCTGCACCTGAAAAGTCATGCTGGTGGTCAGCATAGTGCACTCTCTCTTCATCTGGGTGAAAGAACCTCCACTCTGAGCCACCTGAACCTCCCATCTGAATCCCAGCCTCTGGGCCAGGCACTATGGCCCCTGCCACAGTCCAGTAACTAAAGGAACAGCAACTGCTGGCTGTACTGGGCGCTGGTTTCTGGGTCTGTGAGATCTGATCATTGTTCTGGGAGTAGCAGGGGTTCAGGGCATGTTCTTGTCCTACTGAACGGATGGAACCAAACCACATGGAGTAACCAAGCTTCCCCATGAGCTACCTGGGCCTGCATTTCCCTGGCTGAAGCCTGTCAGACAAAGGAGTCCAGCATCACTGTGTCAGGGAAATGGCCGGTCCAGAGGTGAGGGAGGGGAGTGAGCCGCCGATGTTTACTGAATGAGATTTCCATCTGCCACTGTTCCTAGAATGAACAGCTAAATGGAAAGAGAAATAAGTAAACAAATGAAGCTGGCATTAGTAGAAAAATGCTGTATTGTGTATCAGTGGTTTTGCTGCGTAACAAATATCCCAAAGCACAGTGGCTTGAAACAACAATCAATTGCTTTTTCCCTCCTAGCTCATCTGCTAGAGTGGTTCTGGTATTAGCCAAATGGCTGGTTTCTGTTGGTGTTGCTTCCACTTCTGTGGCCACCTGGAGGCTCAGCCAGTGCTGGGTTGGCTGGGATGGCTGCGATTCTATGCTGGGAATTGGCTCAGGAGGTCTCTGTGGGCCCAGTGATTGGCATTTCTACCAAGTTTCCAAGTGATGCTGATACTGGTGACCTGAGGACCACGTGAGAGCCATTAAATTCCAGTCAGCAGAATTGCCATGGCAGATACTCTGCCAGATGTACAAATGATATGCACAAAATTTATATCAGAAGCCCATTCTTTGTGGTCTATTTTTTTTAATAATGAAATTGGGAACCACCCAAATGCTCAAATAGCATGACTTTTCAAATAATTTTGCATAACATCAAATGAAAAAAGCCAGTTATCTTCATGTTGTGTGTGTTTGTTTCAGTACACGTCTTGGGTTATGTTTTTTTGTTTGGTTTGGTTTGGTTTGGTGACAGCGTTTAAACCCAGGAGCGCTTAACCATTAAGCCACACTCCAGCCTTTTCATTCTTTTCTTCCTATTTTAGTTTTAAGACAGGGCCTCAGTCTGTTGTCTAGCTCAGAATGTCAGGATGAGAAGTGAATTTTGTTTTCTTATGTGTGCTTTTTATATTCATTTTCAATGACTTGATCTTACTTTCATGTAGTGAATCGTTAAAAATAAATGTCATAGGTGGTAGATACAAAAAAGGATGGATTATTAACTTTTCAGTCAGGACTGGCATTTCTCTTGTCTCTTGCTTGCATCTAATAATATTTAGGATGAGAAAGGAGGGCTGCTTGGCATCCAGAGTGCTGGCTCTTAGCCAGACTTCATAAATTTGAATACTGTCTGTGCCCCTTAACGGTTCCACGTTGTGCAAACTGCTTAACAATCCATATGTGCGTTTCCTCACCTATAGAAGGGGGATAATTAGAGTATCTTCATTACAAGGCTGTCGAAAGAATTAAGTGAAATAAGGAACAATAAATATTATGATTTATGTTTGTAAAACAACAACAACAACAACAAAAACTTCAGCAGTGGCCTATTCCTAGCAAAAATATCTGAATATGGTTTTTGTTTTTCTTTTGTCTAGATCTGGATGTGTGGAGGCCAACTGTATATAATTCCCTGCTCTCGAGTTGGACACGTTGTTAGGAACCATTTAAAAAGAGATCCTGACTTGGAGAGAGCTGTGATAGAGAACTACCTCCGAGTGGTGCACGTTTGGATGGATGAGCACAAGGTGAGGAGCACCTGCCACAGGGAGGGGCGCACCAGGCCCAGGGCAGGGCTTCTTGGGAAGAAGCCTCTGTTGCTCCCAGATCCGAATGTTCTCCTTTTCTGTTTTCCATAACTTAGCGGTGCCCCTTCAACACTCTTCCACCCATCTCCAGTCCCGTTCTCAGTTAATTCTATGCTGCTAGATTTGCACCTCATTTTTAAAAATTTTAATTTCTAGGGACACTAGAGTTTTTCAGAAGTAAATCAACCAACATACATAAGAAATTCTTTTTTTTAAGAGAGAGAGAGAGAGAGAGAGAATTTTTTAATATTTATTTTTTAGTTTTCGGCGGACACAACATCTTTGTTGGTATGTGGTGCTGAGGATCGAACCCAGGCCGCACGCATGCCAGGCGAGCGCGATACTGCTTGAGCCACATCCCCAGCCCAACATACATAAGAAATTCTTGTTTTTCTCCTATATCTATTTTTCCATGCAAAGAATTGCCCCACCCCTCACCCCAAAGCAAACAGCCTCTCCCTTCCCCCATCTCCAGGTGGAAGTTTTTAGATCTCCTTCCCCACTACCGAATCCCTGAGTGCTGCAGTGCCACTGGTCATGGGAGCGTGTGAGAACCTCTTTTTCTGCCAATAAAGGTTTCTATATCCAAGCCATGCCCCTCCATTTGTGCATTTCCTGAAGGGATGAGCACCTCGCCAGGACCTTGGCGCCATGCTCAAACAAGGAAGGGCAGGAATCCCATGGCAACCTCATTCCCATCACGTGGACAGAAACGTGTAAGAGTCCTTATGTTTCTGTGATTCCAAGTTTTTAAATTATGAAAATAATAACACTCAATTTCTTTTGAAATTAGAGAAATATCAATGAAGACCTCAATAAGATATTCTTGGACTTGGATTGGAAAAACTTAAAGTCTGACGGGACCAAGTGTTGGTCAGCTCTGAGAATTTCCCAGCCCTGCTGGTGTGGGAGTGTTAATGCATGACTTCGTGCATTTTAAATGTTAATGGATATGCCCAAACTGTCCTCAGTGTCTGTGCTATCTTTTACGTTGTCATCAAATGTATATGGAAGTACCCGTCTCTCACACTGGTCTACATTAGACTGCATACTTTTTTTTTTTTTTTTTAAAGAGAGAGTGAGAGAGAGAATTTTTTTAATATTTATTTTTTAGGTTTTTTTTGGCGGACACAACATCTTTGATTGTATGTGGTGCAGAGGATCCAACCTGGGCCGCACGCATGCTAGGCTAGCGCGCTACCACTTGAGCCACATCCCCAGCCCGACTGCGTAGTTTTTTAATATGAGAGGTTAAAAAATGATGTTCCATTGTGTTAAATTGCATTCGCTTAGTTATGAAAGATTCTGAGATTATTTTCACCCTGGGGAAATAGGCTGCAGACTATGACGGCCAGGACTCGACCATCATTGGGTGTGGTCAAGAAATGCAGAGGAGCATACAACATGGTACACATGGCTCACCAACATGGATGAGTGGGACCCTCTCAACACTAGTTCCAGGCATTAGCATAACATAAATGAAAATGCAGCAGTTCTGCTTCCAAAGAGGCTTGGGTCTACTTAGGACGCATCCTTCAATATGGGACTGATGATGTCCATTAGGCATTCACCCTAAAATACAAGATAGTAACCAGTTGTGATAATGAAGACCAATACAGACGTGCATTTGCTATGTGCCAGCCTCCTCTCCCAGGGGTTTTGCATGTATGAAGTCCTCCCAACAACCTCTCAGGCGTGCAAAAAACTCACCCAAGATCACAGGTAATTAATGGCAGAGTCAGGATTGGAACCCAGGCTGGCTCCCCAAGAGTCCATTCTCCCTTAATAACCACCATCCCCATCCTGAAGAGAGATAGAAGTATCCATTGAGACCCAAAAGTGACAGGTTTTGTCCTGGAAGGAGAAAGGGGGCACTGCAGTGGGCAGCTGGGGATCTTTGGCTCCTGAGAAGTAGGCCCAGTTTCCTGAACCCTGAACCATGGCATATCCTGAGCCTCTGAGCTGGTGAGTCATCTAAGGTCCCATGCTGTATCTCTGCTTTGTTCCCTAGACAGAGGGAAGGTTGGTTGGTTTGCTTTGTTTAGTTCAGATGTTGAAAATATATGCTGCTCCATTTGATATGATCTGATTGCCAAAGGTTTGTTTGGCTTTAATGAAATTATTCTTTCTGTTTATTTAGGCGCATTTTTTAAACCGGAGACCTGCTTTGAAATTTAAGTCCTATGGAAACGTTAGTGAACGTGTGAAATTAAGAAAACAATTGAAGTGCAAGTCATTCCAGTGGTATTTGGATACCATCTTCCCAGAGTTGGAGGTATCTGTGAACTTCTGGTGAAAGATAATCTAATCATTTTCCTTAACTAAGAATTAAAAAGATCCCTAGCCTTACCACATAGTGGCATTGGAGGACAAGTCTGGAAGCTCATGGAAAAAGGTGTAATAAGATTCACAGCCAGAGTTGCCTCCATCAAGAGCTATTATTTATATCCCCCGCCTCCCCCAACCCCGCTTTTTTTGTACCAAGGATTGAATCCAGCGTGCTTAACCACTGAGCCATATCCCTACCACATTCCCCCCTTTTGTGGTTTATTTTGAGACAAGGGGTCTCTAAGTTGCTTAGGGCCTCACTAGGTTGCTGAGGCTAGCTTTGAACTTGCAATCAGCCTTCTGGGCTGCTGGGGTTATAGGTGTGTGCCACCATGCCTGACTGTTTCCCCCCTTTAATGACAATTCCTAAGCCTTCATTGTACATCTGCTGCTGAATTTCCAGGTTGGCAGGACCTTGAGCATTAGTGGTGTAAGCTATCACAGAGTTAGGACTCCAGCGTACCTTGCTGGGATAAAGTGCAGTGTTGTCAATTATTTGGTAAACTCACTTGGTCCTGGTGGCCTCCAGGGACCTTGCCTGCTTTTGGAGCCTTTGCCAACCTGATTGTCACGCCAAACAGATGAGCTAATGTGGTTGCCTCAGAGAGACATTCATAGAGAGTTGTGCCTGGTCCATACCAACTGGGACTGAGCTGGGCCAAGCTCCTTCCTTTGCCTCCAGCACAGGTTCTGGGGCTGACAGCTTGGTTGGGTTCCTGCACTTCTGATGTCCAGTCCACTTGCCTGGGCATCTCAGTTCAGTTCTCCGAGTTGGTTTGCCTGCTTGTTTCTGTCCTTTGAGACACTCCTCTTGTACATGAGTTTGCTCTATCATGTCTGTGCCCACCTGTGGCTCTGGCCCACCTCTCTCCTGACACTGCTCACATTGGGTGTCTTGTGGTGACTCCATGCACCACCTGACTTGACTCTTCAGCTGGGGTTGGGGAGGAGGAAGTAGCTGGTGTTCCAATCTGTGTGAACACCCCAATGCCTAAAGTTCTCTGGGGCTACAGGAATTGCTGTGAGATTCACCATGGTGATAGTGCTAGGAAGGTGAAAGAGATTTGATTCACACAGACAGTAAAGAGAGAAAATGAGGGCAGGAACACATTGAAGGAGGGAACAGGAGTGGTGGACTTCTGATAGTATCCCTGAACACAGCATATGCTGGAGGAAAGCTAAAGAAGCCACTACAGAGCAACAGCTTCATTCATGTATTATGGCCACTTGGTCAATGGCCAAGGGTTTACTGTGGACCAGGAAGACTTCTAGGTGCAGGATGCCACAGGGAGCATGGCAGACAACATCTCTCCCTCCTGGAACTTCTGTTCTTCAGATAATGTGTACATGTAAATAGCAAAGAATCAGTTTATGATCTCTTTATTACCTATTTAGCAAAATAAAATATATTAGAAACCTTTGCTAGAAACACATGGGGGAAACTGGGGCTAGTATATGACAGATGGTTAGGGAACTTGACTGAGCCTTTAAAGGGCTGAACTGGCAGCATCAATGTGCCTCATTATGATCATATACTTTACCCATAGATTATGCCCTAGCTGCTTCTAGAAAATCATTAAAAATTGATTGCAATAAACCCATGAGTCTATTGAAATTAGGATAAAATACAAAATATTCTGTACCTGAAGGAAAAAGAGAACTATATTGTATAAATGTGGAGAATTGTCTTAAAGTAATGATATTTTCCTCCTAGTTTTGAATTTTTTTGTGTGTGTACCAAGGATTGAACTCAGGGCCACTTAGCCACACCCCCAGCCATGTTTTGTATATTAAATTATTTAGAGACTGGTGAATTGCTTAGGGCCTTGCTAAATTGTTAAGGCTGGCTTTGAACTCTCATTCCTCCTGCCTTAGCCTCCCAAGCTCTGGGATTACAGATATGTGCTCCTATGCTTGGCTTAGTTTTGAAATTAAAGAAAAAAATTTTGGTAGAAATATCAGCTTTGCCAAAAGAAAAAAAAAATGTACACTTTCTCTTTTTAAAGCCATAGACCTAATGTTATTTTTTAGTTTTGTAATACAATTTAGTTCAGGAACTAGATAATCCAAATAAGTCCTAGAAATAGTTCAGTATGACTCTTAGATAATCTCTTCTTGAATATTGTTTTCAGTTGGCTCTGGAAAAGTAAACAAATCAAATCAACATCCAAGCATTTGCTGTTATTGAAAGGGAATTCATACTTGTTTATAGGTGATAATTTTGTTCTTGTATGATGGGTTTTTTTTTTTTTTTTTGGTACTGGGGGTTGAACCCAGGGATGCTCTGCCACTAAACTACATCCCCAGTTCTTTTATTTTTTTACTTTGAGTCTGGGTCTCACTAAGTTATTGAGGCTCAGCTGTATGGACATTTAAAAAATCTGACTTGTATTCTAGAGCTAATTGAGGAAGTATCTGCTGACCTAGTAAAAGATTTTCACAAAACACAGTTTTTGGTTTGATCAAATGCTCAAACAAGGTTTAAATTAATAAACTCAGGAGTTTAGTAATTAAAGAATTCTTTGGGAATTGACTCTAAAACACACCTGTTTGAAGTCATAATTAATAAAAGCTAACCCTAGGCTTCTCCTGTGTTTCAGACCCTATAGTAAGTACTCTGCATGGACTATCTTATTTCAACTATACAACTTCACTACTTTATAAGCCCTATTATTCCTATTTCATAGATGAGAAAATTGATTATATTTTGCCCAGGGTGAAGGTTAGCAGATTTAGCCAGCAAAAATGCAAGATACTTGGTTAAATTTGAATTTCAGACAAATAAAGAACATTATTTTAGCATAGGCACACCTATAGTTTGAATGTGTCTCCTCCAAAATGTATGTGGCATAATAATATTAAGAGTAGGGGCTTTGGGAAAGTGATTAGGTCAGGGCAGAGCCCCTGTGAATAGGATCAAGTGTCCTTATAACAAGTCTGGACAAAGGTGTTCACCCACTTTACCATTCTGACCCCTGCTAGAGTCCCAGTGCTCCTCCCTCTGGAGGAAGCACATCTGAGGTGCCAGCCAAGAGCAACCCTCAGGAGACCACTGAGCCTGCTAGGCCCTTAATCTTGGAATTTCCAGCCTCTGGAACTGTGAGAAAATTGATTTCTGTTAATTTTAAACTACCAAGTCTCAGCATTTTATTTTAGCACTATAAATGAAGGGCTAAGGAAAATTCCAGAGATTTCCTCTGTCCCTATGCCTGCTGTGACCTTTGCATGTCCTTGATAGAACATCTGAACTATGCAGGATTCTAGGGTTTGAGCTTAGGTGTGGCTGGTTTACAGGAACTCAGACCTTCGCTTATCTCAGGGCAAACTCTCCCTCTTTATGGGGATCTGGCCAGTCCTGGGGGGGGGGGGGATGAAGTGTCCTTGAGGAGACTGCCAGGTCACCCAGGTTGTTAGACTTTTTTTCTTTGTTCTAACTCATATTTAAGGATTATTACTTATGTTTAAGGATGATTAAGGAGTGAGACTGGAGTTCCACTCGTGGAGAAGATGCTCAGCCCGGGACTTCCCAATGGGGACCCTGACAAGCTGCTCAGGGACTCCCAGCTACAAGACTTCAGGTGTTGGTGTTTACCCAGTCTGGTGATGTATTTTCTTCTCTTTCTCACGTGCCTTTCACTTGGCTACTGCTTTCATGTTATTACAACAATAAACACTATCTCATATGGAGAGTGTCTTTTTTGTTACCGGATCTGACCTGCCAAATTCAGCAGCTGTGCACATATGTAATGCTTTAACCACAAGACAGGTATATCCTAAATATTGCATAGGACAAAGTATTCTTTATCTGAAATTGACATTTTAGGCCATCCTGTATTTCATTTGGCAACGGCATCCAGGGACAAAACAAAAACAAAATAACAAAAATCACAGCTAAATACTTGTGTAATCATCCTGGCCTCAAAGAGTGTTTAACCACAGTAAGAGAACGCATAGAGCATTATAGTGGTGAAAAACCAGAGCTAATCCAAATCTTCAGTTACTAGAATAATGGTTAAGTAACCAATGTGCATTAATTTGGTAGAATAGTATTCAAAATAGCAGCTATAAACAAAAATCCATTTCATACTTATCAGACTGGCAAATATTTAAGTATCTGAGAGTTTCAAGGTTTGTGAGTACATGAAGCAACTGTCTTGCAGGCATGATTTCAAACTTCTATTTGCACATACAATACCTGAGGATCCCGGTAAACCAGGATTGTAAGTAGGTTTGGGGTGAAGCCTAAACCTCATTGCTTTTAACAAGTGCTCAGGCCAATTAATGTTGCTTATCATGGGTATTGAGCCCTGTGGGGCTAATGTGATATTATACTGTATTTTATGTGAACTGCAACCACTGGGGCAGACTGTTATCCCGTACTCTCTGCATGAGAAACCCTCTCCTGAAACAGATGTTGCCTCCGGCCACGGTGAACTACTGCCCGGACTAGGGTGGAGGAAGTCAAAGGTGTTCCACCAGGCACTGAGCAGCAGTTCTTGAGGCGAACGTCCTAAAAGGACTTGGGGGAGGGCCGTCACCTGCTTACACACTCAGTAACTGGGGAAAAGAGTCCTGAGTCCTGCGCGGAGACCTTGGTGGCACCTGACACCCTGAGGACCCTAGTAAGTATTTGGCACTGCGTGTTAATCCAGAAGGGTGGCTGGATGAGGTTAGTGTCATTCCTCTCAAGAAGTTCAATGCTTTGAGTTCAGACACTGCTTTTTAATTTTTAACTTATAAGGGATGCAGATTTTCCTCCTTTTCCTACACTGTACTCAGTTCCCCTGTTAATTGTAAAAGCAATGCGTTTTTTAAAAGTAATTTAAAAGTTCTTGACCAAGAATTTTTTATTTCAGAGGAGGGGATATTCACCAACGTAATCTGGCATGACTGGGCCAAAGAGGAGCATCCACACCATTGTGGCCGAATTCCACCAGAGTTGTGCCCTCTCGCACGCACCACGGCCAGCAGTGGGAGTCGTTTTCACGGCCGCTCTCTACATTTATACGTCTCATCATAATACTACACATTTTGTCTTTTTCTTCTTTATTTAATGGTGGTACTGGGGATGGAACCCAGGACCTTGCAGGCCACGGCGCTACCCCCCAGCCCTTTCCACCTTTGCCGCCGTCTCCCAGGTTGCTCCGGCTGCGGGGAACCGGGGACCCCCTGCCCCAGCCCGCAGGCCTGGGATTTCAGGCGCGCGCCACGGCGCCCTGCGGCCGCTCGGAATCCTCAACCGCGGGCGCCTTTCTCCCGGGTCGGTGCCCACCAGCTTCGCGGAACACGCGGGTCGCCGCGCCGCGCCCCCCGGACCTCCCCGCGCTCCCACCTCCCTGCGGGCCCCCTTCTGTCCTTCTGGTCCCCTCCACTTTGGAGATGTCCTTGCTTTTTCTTTTTCCCCGACTAGCTTCCACGTATGAGAGAAAATACACAGCATTTCTCGTCCTAGGTTTGGCACCTGTTCTGGGTAAGAATAAGAAGCTTTGGGCCGCGGCCCCCGCGCGGTGACGTCAGGGGTCGGGCGGTGACGTCAGACGCGGCGCGGGGCGGGGCCGCCCCTGACGTGGCGCCGGCGGTCTCTTGGTTGAGGCTGCGGCGCGGGGACCGCACGAACCGGCGTCAGCCTCCAAGTCCCGCTCGGCCGCCCTCCTGGGCCCCGTGGCCCTGGGCTGTGGCGGGAGGGAAGATGCCGCAGCCCGAGCGTCGGAAGGCCGCGGCCCTGGGCTGCGCGCATCGCGGTGAGTAGCTGCGGACGGCGGCGCCTGGCCCCGCGCGGCCTCCGTCGGCGTCCCGGCGGGCTCGGGCGGGCTCGGGGCGACTCCGGTGCGCGCGGCTGCCCGCGGGGCAGGCCCCGCGCGTCCCCTCGGCGGTGTGCTCGGCCCGGGAATGCGGCCGGCCCGGGAACCCCGCGGCGCCGCACGTGCGCGCTGCGGTGACGGGGGCGCGGAGCCCGCCCGCGGGTCCCGGGAGCGGCGCCGCTCCGGCGACGGCTCCGCTTCTACCGCGGGAGGAAGTGTGTCTGGCTTTCCGCCGTGAAGGGCCGGACCGCGGAAGCAGCGGCCGGCTGCGGGATGGCGCCGCCGGGGGCCCGTACCCGGCCTGCACCGCCCCTCTCGGGTCCCGCGCCCCTCCGCGGCCCCGGGCTGAGCGGCCCCCGGCTGCGGTTTGCGCTCTGTCCCTCGGAAGCCCCGAAGGTGGCAGCCTCCCCTGCCTCGGGGAGAACGGGACCCGGCCCGCGCCCTGCGCCCCTCGGTCTCGGTGCCGCCGGTGCGGAGCGTGTGCTGGGACTGGGGGCTGCGGTGCTAAGACGCGGCGGGAAGGTCGCGGTTTCCGCTGACCTGCGGCAGTGAGTACGTTGGTGTCACCGTCTGCGACCTGAAAACCTTTTCATCATTCCTGACCAGCTGTGCCGGTCAGCGGTGACTCCCGCTTCCGCCGTTCTCGGTGCATTTGCCGCCTCAGGCCCCTCCTAAGTGGGATCGCAAGCACTCGTCCTGTGGTGTCTGCCCTGTCCACGGGTGAAGGTCCGTGTGGCAGCATGCACCCAACCTCAGTCCTTTTTTTCACGCACGTGTGAGCCACCATTTGTTTATCTGCTTATCTGTCCCTCCACGGACACTGGGTTACCCGCCTTTTTGCGCTTGCGACTCGTGCTCCTGTGGACATGGACTTACATGTGTCTGTCTGAGTCTGTTTTCTGTTTGGAGTATATTTCAGCGGTGGAATTACTGGGTCACGTGGTAATTCCGTTTAACTTTGTGTAACTTACAAACGTTTCATATTAAAAGCTCCCTTCTTAAAGACCTTCGCGTGGGCGCGGGTTCTCCTCCCTCTCCCCCTCTCTCCCCGCCTCTCTCTTTTTTTGGGGGGGAGTTCGGGGTCCTCCACTACTGAGCCACATCCGCAGCCCTGTTTTACATTTTATTTAGAGACACTTGCTTATTGTCTTGCTTTTACTAAGACTGGCTTTGATCCCCTTGCCTCATCTCCAAGCCACTGGGATTACAGGCATGCACCACCGTGCCTGCCATTAAAAGACCTTCTTCTGAATGGATTGCTAGATCTGTTGGCTCCACTCAGCACTTACCTGCTTGACCTCTGTAAATCTTAGCAGCACTTCCTGTTGTTCATTGTGTGTTCTCCCTGTTGTCCTTCATAGGCTCTTGCCCCGTATGCAGTCCTTCACTGTGCACCCCAGACATTCAGGGATTGCTCCCTGTATCCCTTTTGCTATCTTCATTACTTAAACCCTCCTCTGCTATTGTTTCCATGTAATTTAAGCTATAATTTTGATGTTTCTTTTCAACTTCTGAGACCTGGATTTGAACTTGAAGCTTACCTCTGTTTCCCTGCCAGTGACTCTTGACTGTAACATGTCTAAAACAAAATCCCTATCTGTACTCCTCCATCCCTGTTCTCTCTGTGTGCTGCCTGTGAATACTTGAGAGCGGGGTGTTTTGTTTCCCCTTTTCCCTTAGTAACCCGTTTCCTTTTAGGCTGAGTATCACACACAGTTCTACCTCTGGTCTTCCTTTCCCACAGGCTTACACAGCCTGACATCAAGCCACAATAGCCTCTTACTGGAATTTTTCTCAATGGATTCCCTGATTCCAAACATCCCTCTTCTGTCCCAAACCATTTTCTACACTGTTCCTAGGGTTTTCTTCCTAATATAGATTTGCTTAAAGACAACAGGTAGCTCTTTTGCATGCAGAACAAGTTTATTTTCAGCATCAAAGACCCACCACCATGCCTGGCTTTAGGTTGTCTTACAGACAACTGAACAAGCTTTTCACACAAAGGAATCACCAGACTAACTGACATTGTTGACTATATTTAGATAAATAAAAATTGAATTTAAGCATATCAGCAAGGAACTGGATATTCCATACAGGGATGCAGCAAATCTGAAAATTAAACAACTAAATACTATATCTAAAAATGTGGTAGCCAAAATTTAGGAATCAGATTCATAGCAGATTAGACGCTGCTGAAGAAGAAAATCTGATGAACTGAATGATCAGAAGAAACCTCCCTGAATTAAGTGTCAGAGGGGAAAGGATGGGAAACTTTGAAGAGCGTGAGAAAAAGAGGATGAAATGAGAAGATCTAACTTTTGGTTGGAATCCTTGGAAAGACGGAAAGGTAGAACAAATATTTGAAGAGATTAGGGCTGAGAATTTTTAAATCTGTTGAAAAGTAACAATCACAGAATAATAAATACTAAGAAGGATAAAATGAGTTAATTTTCCCCTTCTAAATACAGTTATCCTTTGCATAGTCACCTTTTGACTAACAAGGAGCATGTGTAAAATAGCAGGTCCCCTGAGATTATACTGGAGCTGAAAACCCCTATTGCCTAGTGACTGGTGGCTGTCATGATGTCACAATGAAATGCTGGCTTGTGTTGGTGACACTAGTGCAGACACGCCTGCTGTGCTCCCCGTGGCAATTATGTGTAATGCTCCGTAATAAATGACTGTCTCCCTGATGTGTTTACTGTGCTTTGCTTTCATTGCTGTAGAATGTTCTCTTATTGAAAAACAAGTTTACTATAAAACTGCATTCTTGGGCAGGCAGCGGCCTCACACGTCAGGTGTGCTGCATCTCTCTCTTTTTTTTTTATTTTAAAAAGAGAGAGAGAGAATTTTTTAATATTTATTTTTTAGTTATCGGCGGATACAACATCTTTGTTTGTATGTGATGCTGAGGATCGAACCCGGGCCGCACACATGTCAGGCTACCACTTGAGCCTGTGCTGCATCTCTTGATTGAGTCATTTTCTTCTGTGCTTGGTTGACTCCCACGGTCTGTTCATCATGGCTCTGGGAGTGGTCGGCTACATTACTCACGTGCACACCATGTAGCTTACATGTACAGTAGGCATACTCTGTTGTTCATATTATGATTGTACTGCTCAAGGACACATTTCTCAGCACCTCCCAGTTGGTAGGTGAAGTGTGACTAATTTTCCTTATCTTGAGTGAGTGTAAGTTTCCTCCTCCCTTCTCTTTCCTTCTTCCTAATTTTAGCAGTGGATTTCAGTATTCTACTGAGAATAAGAGTTTTTCTAACAGACAATTACATGGTATTTTATCACATTTTTGAGTTTATATGCAGGGGTTTCAAAGATTTTGAATGGAAAGAAAGGATATAACTGCTGTATGAAGTTCATGAGTTAAGGACCTCTTAAAGATAAGAGGTAGTTCAGTAGGAGAGTGCTTCCCAAGAATGTGTGAGGTCTTGGTTTAGTCTCCAAAACTGCAAAAAACAAAACAAAACAAAACAAAACAAAGAAAGAACAAGCCTTCCAAATCTAAAGGAATATTCAGTAGTGTAGGAGTTTTAGACAGAATGGGCTCCTCCAAGGCAGAGCCCCTCTCTGGTGTCCCTGGGTGTATTGTCCTTCTATCTCCCTAGAGGACAGTCAGCCTCTCATAGGTAGTGGCATACTTGAGAGTAAAGGCTATGTGTCTAAGGATGCAGACTAGGAGTCTTTGTAGAGTGCAAGTGATGATCTCTGAATAATTTTGTATAATAATTTGGAGACTTGGACATGTGATCATTATAGCTAACTTGAGGGGAGAGTTATCTTTAATTTTGTGAGAGACATAAATTTACATTTTTTTATGGCATACATTTTAGAGAATGACAAATAAGAAATTGTTGGTCTGTTTCCTGGGAGGTGGCCCAGCAGAGTGATTAAGGTCTCATGTCAGACGACCGGATTCAAATCCCTGTTTCTCTGCTTCCTTCTGTTCTTAGGGAAGGTCGCTCCATTTCTGTAAGAGCAAGAGGATATAATCCTTGTTCTTTCTGTTTTACACTCTGGACTAGCTTTTTGAGTTTTTCCTTGGTCTTAGTTTTATACTGACTAATGTACCTAGTTCACTTTGTGAGTGCTGCAGACTCCAAGAAACTGAGGACATGACAGCAGAAGAGAACTTGGGTCACATGGTTAGGGCTATTGACTTGCTAGGATTCTTCTGGCCCTGGGCAGTGGGTGTGGAAGGCTGTGCTGGTGTCTGTACTTGTGCTTGCTTCAGTTGGCTGTGCTGAAAGCCATTTTAGTTGCTCAGTTGTTTGGATACTGATGAGTTCCTCACAACTTAAACATTCAGGGTCACTCCAGGGGAACTGGGCTGCGTGAAATAACTACATAAGAGACAGAAATATCATTTTCTTTGGGGGTGCTTTGACGGGTCCTCTGATCTTAAGGGTATGCAGAAAGACAGTAGCTCCTGCAAATCCCCTTTTATTGAGGAGAAGCAATTCAAATAGGCAAGGGGTCAGGTTTCAAGGGGCTGAGTCTAGTTTCATGATGTCTGCTGTCAGCAGGTTGACTGACATCTAGGAAGGCCACATCCAAGGGCAGAGCAAGAGAAGGGGACACTCAAAGGGCGTTTCCTTGGAACATTTTATCCCAAACAGGGCAAGGGGGTAATATCACAAAGGAACAGGTGAGTGTAGCTCGACCCATGGGGCTGCAGGAAGGCACATTTGGTTGCATTTTTACTACTGTCAAGATGGGGCTATACCGTCTTCGGCTAGTTAAAAGCAGCCAGATCAAGGGGAGTGACTGACAGTGCCTCAACTGATCAGGAGAGGAAAACACTGGTCACACGATGTGATAGCCTCCTACAGGATACCTTAGAAGGGTTCTAGTGACCATTTGTTCTCATTCACTTATTTCATCTTCACCTCGTGTGGAATGGGTTTAATCCTCCTTACTGGAAGGAAGGCGGCAGAGGTAACTGAGTTTTTATTGTTCTGGGCTGGAAGTGGTGCTGCTGTCTCAAAGTCCTTCTCGGGCTGCGCAGTGCAAGTTTGGACTTTGAACTTGTGTGCGTGGGTCACATGCCATGCCACTTCCCACCATGCTTATACTCCTTTCCAGGTGATTCATACATTCATCTGCTGGGCTTTTGTGTCCCTGTGCGAGCATGCTGTCCACTGTTTCTGTTGGGACTGGCAACAAGACAGCAGCTTTTGGATGAGTCCTGGCAGTCTTGAATGGACAAAAAGGGTCAGAAATGAAAACTAAAACACAGCAGAATGAAATAAAGGCATTGGCACAGTGGGAGGGCTGACTTATAGAGTGTCACATGCATTCAGAGGATCCAGTGAAACAGGTGTGCCTGTCGACTGCTGACCTCCTGCTTGCCCCACGAGGCTGTGGCGTCATTGTCTTCGGCAGGCTGTGGTGAGCGAGGGCTGCTGCCGTGAGGTGGGCATTTGTTCAAGAATGTGGCAAAGGCCAGGGTCGCCCCTCCAGCTGCTCCCAAGGTCCTCAGTGGCTCTTAGCACTGAGCTACGATGCCCGTCCTCTCAGGTTCTTTTTCTTTGGTGTTGGTTTCCTTAAATTCGTTTCTTTCTCCCATTAGCACTGCCTTGTGGGTTTTTGCTGGTGGCATATAATGTCAGATGCAGGTAGTTCTTTTGGTTTCCTCATGGGGAAGAACTTCCTGAACCAGAGGGCCGCAGGGGCTCCCTCCTAGGGAATCTGCCCTTGGGATTTGCTCTGAGCCCATCAGCCACCTGTGGGCGATGGATGGTACGACTGGTGGCAGTGCTCGCCTATGGTTGTCCAGGGAAGATGAAAAACAAGAAGGAATAATGATGGGTGTTTTGTGTTGTCATCACCTGGCAATTTCACAGGGGTCAATGGGAACAGCACTGCTGTAAATTAATATTGATGTCCACATGATCTTGGCTGAGTTAGATGTGCCTGGGTCTATGGGAAGGCTGACAGATGTTTGCTGTTGACAGTCTGGAATACAGATCGACTTAGGAAGAAAGTAGCTGGAAACCACTGAAAGGTAACATTTAGCATTTAAAGACAGACATCTTAAGCCTCATCAGTCATTGTCAAGTGATTTTTGTATTGGTAGAAAATGAAAGTTGTCCTGTGAAAAAATTTGTCTGATCGAGGGTGTGAGAATTCCGACTGGACAGTGGTTCATAGAGGACAAATTATTCTTTGAATCTTGTTTTTAGAACATTTGTTCCTTGTTCAGATATTTGACAAGTTAATGAAATTAAAATATTCTTTCCTTTCAGGGTACTTAAAACCCATTCTTTTTCCTTTGTGCATTTTGGTATGGAAATCCTGGTGCCTCTGGGATTAAAAGGTCTTGGTACTTCCTTGGAAGCCTTAAGCTACTTAGCTCGCTCTAAAGTTCTTATTTTTATGTTATGAAGTTTTTTCTTAAGATTTTTTAAAATCTCACTTATTAAATAATTGCATATTCTTTGCAGAAAATGTTTAAAATAAAAGTACAAAAAATTAGCCATAATGCTACAAAATCTGAGTCTGATAAACTTATTTTTTGGTGGTTGCCAAAAGCAGTGACATTTTTTAAATGGTGTAGAGAAATTAAAAAATAGTAGATTATGTAGTAAACATTAATAGTGGTGAGATTTCAGGTGGTTTTAAAATATTTTCCTTTTTTGATAATATGTACATTTTCAATTTTTAGTGCAATAGTGAGAGCTTCAAATGTGAGTTAGCAATATCCTGAGTGGCTGGCATACAGTACTCCTGCCATGGCCTCGCCTTTTCTTTAGAATTACATGGATTTTCAGGGGAAAAAAAAGTATTATTCAGTACATTGATTAGATGTGAGGCTGTCCCTGGAAGGTTCGTGGAGCCCCAGTGAACTTACATGAGGTACCACGCACAATTCAGTAGCTGGGATGTGTCCTTGCCAACAGGATGGTTGTGGGATCATCAGGAGTGGCTCTTCTCAGCTCAAAGCACAGTGCAGATGGTCTCTGACTCTGGTTTGACTTGGGATTCCTCAATTTTATTGTGGTTCAGAAGCTGTACACTTTTGGTAGAAGCTGCTTCACAGTTTGAATTTGGATCCTCTGTCTATCCCCTGATCTGCGTGGCTTGTTGGTCTTGAGGTTGTGAGGCTGGCTCAGCAGTGGTGCAGTCGCTGTGGACTGGGCGGGGGCGACAGCAGCGATTAGGTGCACTTTGTGCCTGATGTTTCCAGCTGACAATAGGTGTAATTGGGACCCAGCTCCCTGCAAGTTGAGGAGCATCTGTGTTGAGCATTGACATCTATCCTCTGCCCCGATCTGATGATGCTGGGAGTTAAACTGAGTGTCATCTTAGCCTTGATCCAGCAATAGCAGCTGCTGGCAGGAACGGTAGGTTGTCTTCTGAGGGGTTGGATTGTGTTCACCTCACCAACTGTGGCTTCTAATCCAGCCACACCCAGCCCCATGTGACTTATTTGTTCAAGTGGTTTGTGGAAGGTGCTAGAAACTCAGTATCATGCTTCATGTTTTCTTTTTCCTTTCTCAGCTTTCTAACATAAGCATGTGTGTGTGCATGCGTTTATATGTAGCATTCTGCATAAGCTTTTCTCATCTTTTCACCAGGTAATGTAACAGAGATTCATCTGTACACAGCAATATTTATTTCTTATTTACAGCTGCATCTTGCTCTGCTTTGTAGGTCTTCTGAGTTTGTTCAGCCAGCCTGGTACTAATGGATGATGGTGTTGGTTTCAGCCTTTTGCTATTACAGGTGATCCTATAGTGAACAGCCTTCAGTGTGCATTTCTCCTACTTTTACATGAGGGCTGGATTACTAGGAGTCACACTGCTGAGTCAGAGGGAAACTGCGTCTGATTTCACTGGATATTGCCGGATTACCCTGCACAGACACTACCTTACATGAGTACCTGCAGGCCCACCACCATGTGGTCATCTCTCACGGTTTTCTAAGTTGGGAAATGATATCTCAGTGTAACTGTAGTTTTCCTTTCTCTTATATAAGCAGGGTGGAGTGGTTTTTCACATGGTTAAGAACCATTTGTATTTCTGTTTCTTTAAACAGTCTTTGTAGTTGTTGGTCCTTCACGTTTAGGGTGTTCCCCCCCCCCCCTTTCCTTGGTATCAGGGATGAACCCAGGGGCACTTAAACACTGAGCCACATCCCCAGCCCTTTTTATATTTTATTTACAGACAGGGCTCACTGAGTTGCTCAGGACCTTGCTAAGTTGTTGAGACTTGAACTTATTATGATCTTCCTGCCTCAGCCTCCCAAGCTAAGCAGCTGAGATTACAGGTATGCGCCATCACACCCAGTTTAGGGTTTCTTTTTTTGAGAGTGTGACCAAGAGACCTGGGGTGACCCCTGTGATTTCCTGCCACCTGATGCTTGTGGTTTGAGTAGTACATTCCTCCAGGACCAAGGACTTGCTTATAGTCATAGACTAGTGGAGGAGATGCACCATCAGCCCCTTGATGGGGTTGTGACTGCTTCACATTGTGTGGCTGTCATAAGAGACAGTAGTTAGGCTGCACCTTATTGTCAGCTTGATGAGCATAGGGACCATGTTTGCAAAGCCACTGTGGCAAGAAACTGCAGACATCTCCAGGACCTGAGTGTGGCTTGTCAGCATACAGCCACTAAAAAGCCACAGGGAAATGAGTTCAGAGCAGTTTCTTCTTCAACTAGGCCTCTGGTAAGACATAGCTTAGCTGACAACTGGACAGCAGGTTTGGGGACCTTGGAAGAGGGCCCAGCCAAGCTGTTGCTCCCTTGATCCATGGAAATTGTGAGCTAATAAATATGTGTTGTTTTAAGCCTCTGAGTTTGTAGTAATGTGTTACACAGCAATGAAAAACTAGTACTGAGCTCATATGCTTTTGCATTTGACACTATTTGATACTAGTTGCCAATATTTTTCATACTTTATCATTTGTCTTTTTGCTTTTAGTGTCTTTTGCTATCCAAAGGTTGTCTTTATGTGTTTTAATATAACCTACATTATTTTTCCTGTATTGTTTTTGAAATTTTTAGTCACCCTAGTCAAAATTTTGCCCATTCTTTGGTGATATTTTCCATTTAGTTAAACAATCATCTCTACATCATTTGGTAAATAGTCACACGCGTCCTCTGGTTTGTGGTGTTGCCTTTCTTCATACTAAGGCTGCACTAAATTTATTTGTGTTTATGCTTGCTCTCTAAATCCATGTGTGTAGTTGGGTCTGTTTTCACTCCTTTTCCCATTGGTTCTTAAGTCTCTGGTGAGTCGTGCCTCACTGTTCAGATACAAAGCTCTGCCATTTCTTATCCAGCAGGGCTCAACCCACTCCTGGTTCTTCCAGGTTTCCCTGGTGTCCTTTCCATGTTCACCCTTTTCCAGATGAATTTAATAATCAACGTGTCTAGCTCCAGAAAAAAATCTGACAGTGTTAAGTGTGTACTTAATATTTCATTTTATCTTAAGATTTTTGGATTCATATTCATAAATGAGATGTTTAGGAGAGAGGTTTAATCTTTGCCAGATTTTCATAGCAATGTTATACCCATTTCACTAAAACAAATTTGGAAGATTTCCTTTTTAAAAAAGTTATCTAGCCTAAATATTTATCTTATTAGTGATGTTAGGTCTTGGAAGGATTGGAAGAGTCCCCTGTGACGTTCTGCCTGCTTGTTTTTGTTGTTGCTTTTTTATCCCTCCTGTCTTTGGTGGTGTTTGGGTTTTTTTTTTTTTTTTTAAGAGAGAGAATTTTTTAATATTTATTTTTTAGTTTTCGGTGGACACAACATCTTTACTTTATTTGTATGTGTTGCTGAGGATCCAACCCAGCGTCCTGTGCATGCCAGGCCAGTGCGCTGGGGCTACATCCCCAGCCCTGTTTGGTTTTTTTTTTTTTAAAGAGAGAGGGAGAGAGAGAGAGAATTCTTTTTTTTAATATTTATTTTTTAGTTATTGGCAGACACAACATCTTTGTTTGTATGTGGTGCTGAGGATCGAACCCGGGCCGCACACACGCCAGAGGAGCGCGCTACTGCTTGAGCCACATCCCCAGCCCCCTGTTTGGTTTTTTTTAAGGAACGCTTTTTGGGACTTGATATTTCCTCTACAGTGATGGGGCGTTTCTTTTGAGACTATTATCAATTTGTGTAAGCTCTATTTTCATTGAAAATTATTTTTCAGGGCTGCTGGGTATAGCCCAGTGGTAGAGAGAATGCTTGCCTAGCAGTCAGGGTTAAGTGTTGGGGTGGGTGGGGGACAAAGGTTATTTTTCTAAGTTTTCAGATTGGTTTGGGTAGAATTGTATAGGCATCTTGGCCTTTAAAAGTTCTTCCTGCAGTGGTTTTCGGGATCAGCTTTAGGAGGCCCTGGGCCTACCACGGGGGACTTGGAGCTTGCTGGCATGCTGGATGTTTTGCTTGATGGAAATGCCAGGAGGCAGTTCAGACTGCTGAGCCAGCTGCCTTCCAACCTCTCCCTTCTCACAGGGAGCCCTTGTACCCCGGATGACACTCCTTCCTAAGACTTCACATTGCATAGATGCCGAACAATAATGTCCTGCAACTTTTTCTGGAACAAATATGCTTTTAAAAATGAGGCAAACAGTGCCTATTAACCTAGGCACTGTGCTAAATAGTTGGCTTCATAAAGTGCAGATGATCCTGTCTTTTTGAAGGGTTTGCTTGCAGCAGGTAGAGCCATGCTCACACTGTAAACATACTGTTGTTTTTGATACTGGGGATTGAACCCAGGGGCTGTACCACAGAATTGTATCCCCAGGCTTTTTATTTTTGAAACAGGGTCTTGCTAAGCTGCCCAGGCCTGCCTTGAACTTGACATCCTACTGCCTCAGCTCCCCAAGTTGTTGGGATTATAGGTGCATACCTCGGTGCCTGGCTTTGCATACTGTTGGTTGAGACATCTCCAGTTCACACGTCTGGAGCATGGTTCTACTGTCATCAGCTGTGCCCATCTGCAGGCCCAGGGCTTTCTGACCACTCCTCAGCACACTGTCTGGCAACAGCTGTTACTCAGCTACACCATCACCTCTCATGCACTGGCCTATCCACATTTTCATTCTCAGAAATTCTTCCTCTCCTTCATGCCTCTCCTTGCCTAGCTTAAATTTGTGGTCTGTTATTATGATCATCCTGGTGCATGTACTCTGCCCCATTCTTTTTTTTAGTACCTCCCTGGAAAATCCTTACACCTCAAAGACACCTGTTTCTGAGCAGCTACCAGACCATGACTACAGAAAACCAAACTGACTTTAAATTCCACCTGGTTAGCCTTTTGATCATTTAATTCTGAAAATATATTCCATTGATTTCTAACTGCTCAATTTTTGACTCTATTAACTATTTGGTTTATGTTTGAAAGAGTTCACTCACTAGTTGTTTTGCATTAACTATGTGCTTTGACCTTCCTTCTAAAAGCATTTAGCTGTAGGTACTGAAGCCAGGGGTAGTTGTCTGTAGAAGACAAAGGCAACAGTACAAAGCAGAGACAGTGGCGTGTGGGTGCCAGATGTGTCGTCTATCAGTCTATATATATTGAATTAAAATTTCAGCTTTTGATTTTTGTTTGACTGTTTTAAAATCTTTAAGCAGTAAGACTTTATTATGTTACAGGCATCTGATTGTTTTGCTTTGTACTTTCTTTGTATTTGAAATGACTTGCTCTCTAAAAACTTATTTCTGAATACTGTTATGGTTAATTACATAAATGACTTGATTTTATGAATGTCTCACTTTATGTTCTTTAATTTAGTCTAATGATATGCTACACAAGAAATATTCTCTAAAGAATTATAACATGGTGTGGGAAAAATAATAGTTGTCTAATAGAGTTGCTGAGAGTTAATACGTTTTACTATTCTGGAAACTGAATCTTGATTTGTGCTATTTTGGATTTGAGGAGCTAGGGAGTTATTGGGTGAAGAATCAAGATTGGATACTTCCTGTGGGAGAAGTCTTTGAACAAAAAACTTCTTCATTTTACCCTTAGATTCTCATAGGCAACCAAAAGGAAAAAACCAATGATCATATAGTGAACAAAATGGGAAAGGCATTTCCCATTTCTGTCACAGAAACTTTACTTTTGAAATCGGACAATCAGTTTCTTGAGTTGTTTCGCATACCTTTTCCAAATATACAGTGTGGTGGCTGTTCTGACCTGATTCTCATACTGTTGTTGACTGAGGTAGTCATGATCTCCATGCATAGCATTAAGGTATTGCAGAAGAGTAATATGTTTTTGTAGAAATTCCCCGCATTTTGCAGGATGTTGATGACCAACATTTTCAGGAGTTTTTCATTCAGCTGTTACAAGCTCAAGGGGATACTGCATGGAATAGGACAGGCAAAAGCTCTTGCTCTAGTGGACCTGCCTTTCTGGCACAGAAGAGGTTAGACAGCAACTGCTAAGCCCAACAGCGAGTTGCTGTGTGCAAGAAGGGAATGAGATCTGTGGACTGAGGAAGACAGGTCTGATGGCTAGAGTTTGGGTTGCATTTTAATTAAATAAGGTAGTTTAGGTGTGGTGCCTTCTCACACTTCATTGAGAAGGCGCCATGTGAGCAGTTGTGAAATTACCTGCTAGGTGAAGGGCTTGAGGCAGAGGCACAGCCAAAGTGTAGACCCTAATTGAATATGGTTGGTGTGTTTGCTCACCCACAAGGAGCCCTGTACCTAGGGCTCAGTGAAGAAGTGGGAGATACAGTCAAAGTGGTAAAATGTCAGGTTATGTAGGAACTTGTAGTCATAATAGCAGATGGGTACCATTTATATTATATAATAAATGTTAAATTTAGATCTAATGAGGAAAGATTAATATTTGAGAAAAAATTACCATTTGTTGAATTTCTGCTACATTCATTCTGTAGATATTTTCTAGCATCTTTTATGGGATATTCATAGTGCCATATAAAGGAAATTCAATGAAGAAGCAGATGACAAAAGCCAGCCACAGTCCTTTGGGAGATGTCCTTTGTCCAGTGAGCAGCAGAGTACACCTGTCCTGGCAGTCCTTTCCTTGGGGCTTGGCTCCTGTGCACCATAGTTTAGCTTCCTTGCTGGTGTTACCACTAGTGGGGATTTTTGTTTGGTTGGTGTTTGAATTACTTTTGTTTTTATATTGACTCATAGTTGTTACAGTGCTGGCTCCTCCCAGGAAACTCCCCCCCCCCAATCTGGCGATCGAGTCAGGAAGATTTCAGACATGGCACCCAGAGTAACAGGCATGAGTTTATTGAAGGGATAGGAAAAGGGAAAGGGCACACTCTTGAGGGAGAGAGTGGGTCCTCTCAGGAGAGAGGAGAGGTGTGCTTCTCCTGCCTTCCAGTTTTTTGGGGTTCCAGGGAAGTTTCCAGAGAGTCCAGCCCAGGTTCACCTCTTGACTTCTGACTGACAGCAGTGTGGCATTAGACTTTCAAGTCCCCATTGCCATGACAACTCGAGGTTACTTTGGCCTATGCTGACTGGTTGTAACTGGATTATTTTTTAAACTAATTAATTAATGTATTTGTTCTAATTTGTTACACATGAGAGCAGAATGCATTTCAGTTCATAGTACACAAATGGAGCACAATTTTTTATTTCTTTGGTTGTGCACAAAGTAGAGTCACACCATTTGTGTCTTCATACATGTATCCAGGGTAATGATATCCATCTCCTTCCATTGTCTTTCCTACCCCCATCCCCTGCCTCCTCTGCCTTTCCCTCCCTTTGACCTATCTAAAGTTCCTCCATTCCTCCCATGCTCCTCCCCCACTCCCACTATGGATCAGCATCCACTTATCAGAGAAAACATTCAGCCTTTGGTTTTTTGGGATTGGCTAACTTCACTTAGCATGATATTCTCCAACTCTTATCTATTTGCTGGCAAATGCCGTGATTTTATTTTCTTTTAGTGCTGAGTAATATTCCATTGTGTATATATGCCACAGTTTCTTTATCCATTCTTTATCCATTAACCAACCCGAAGGGCATCTAAGTTGGTTCCACAATTTAGCTATTATAAATTGTGCTGCTGTAAACATTGATGTGGCTGGGTCCCTGTAGTATGCTGTTTTTAAGTCCTTTGGGTATAGACCAAGGAGTGGGAAGCTGGATCAATTGGTGGTTCCATTCCCAGTTTTTAAAGGAATCTTCTTACTGGTTTCCAGATTGGCTGCACCAATTTGCAGTGTCACCAGCAATGTGTGAGTGTGTCTTTTCCCCATATCCTTGCCAACACTTATTGTTGCTTGCATTTTTGATAACTACCATTCTGAGTGAGATGGAATCTTAGAGTCGTTTTGATTTGCATTTCTTTAATTGCTAGAGATGATGAACATTTTTTATGCATTTGTTGATTGATTTATATCTTCTGAGAAGTGTCTGTTCAGTTCCTTAGCCCATTTATTGATTGAGTTATTATTATTATTATATTTAATGTTAAGTTTTTTGAGTTCTTTATATATCCTGGAGATTAGCTCTCCATCTGATGTGTGTGTGGTAAAAATTTGCTCCCATTCTGTAGGCTCTCTATTCACCTCACTGATTGTTTCTTTTGCTGAGAAGAAGCTTTTCAGTTTGAAATCATCCCATTTATTGATTCTCTATTTTATTTCTTGTGCTTTAGGAGTCTTGATGAGGAAGAAGGGGCCTAACCTGACATGATGAAGATTTGGGCCTACTTTTTCTTCATTAGGCGCAGGGTCTCTGATCTAATTCCTAGGTCCTTGATCCACTTTGAGTTCAGTCTTGTGCGTGCTACCTATGGATTTCCAATTTGCCCAGCACCATTTGTTGAAGAGGCTATCTTTTCTCCAATATATGTTTCTGGCACCCTTGTCTAGTATAACTATTTATGTGGGTTTGTCTCTGTGTCCTCTATTCTGTACCATTGGTCTACAAGTCTATTTTGGTGCCAATGCCATGCTGGTTTTGTTACTATCGCTCTGTAGTATAGTTTAAGGTTTGGTACTGTGATGCTACTTGCTTCACTCTTCTTGCTCAGGATTGCTTTGGCTATTCTGGGTCTCTTATTTTTCTAGATGAATTTCATGATTACTTTTTCTGTTTCTATGAGGAGTGGCTTTAGGATTTTTGATTGGAATTGCATTGAATCTGTATAGTGCTTTTGGTAACATGGTCATTTTGACAATGTTAATTCTGCCTATTCAAGAACAAGGGAGATCTTTCCACCATCTTCTAAGGTCTTTAACTTCTTTCTTCAGAGTTTTGTAATTTTCATTGTAGAGGTCTTTCACCCCTTTCATTGATTCCCAGGTGTTGTTTTTTTTGTTTGTTTTTTTAAGGCTGTTGTACATGGGGTAGTTTCCTAGTTTCTCTTTCAGAGGATTCATTACTGATGTACACAAATGCATTTGATTTATGGGTATTGAAGACAATAGAGAGAGTAAAACAAACAAACATAAAAAAGTAAGAAAAATTAAAAATGTAAAGACGGGAGATAAAATAATATACAACACCACTGTAATATACTATTCAGATGTCCCAGTCCTCAGTAGCCTAATGCAAGAAAAGTACTTTGTTTCACAAATGTTGGGGATGTGAGGGCAGAAAAAGGGAGAGGTAAAAGAAGGGGAAAAAGAAAAGAAAAAATCTCAAAGGAAAATTAAAGGATTGTTTCTGTTGGAGGTCAGTATCTTTCCAGCTCCCTTCTCATCCTATAGGTGGGGTTGTCTGTTGTTTGCTGATGTCTCCACCCTCAGGGTGGGAGGGTTGGTTTGGGGGCGGAGCTTCTGGAGGTGGGGTATAGCACTTGCCAGTCCTCAAGGATCTCCTTTTGGGCCTGCTCATGTGATGTGGGTGCCTGGTCTTATATGCTTATATCGCCTGTAGACCTCCTGGTCTCTACTTTAGTATCTAAACTATATCTCACTCACCCCTTCCTTTCTAATTCCCATCATAAGGACAGGGAAAACAGAATTATCTCAAAAATTTTTTTGGAAATAACTGTTAGATCTAGAGTAGGTTTGGGGGCAGGTGTAATGTTCAATTAGAGATGAGAATCTTTTTTTAACTTACTATATTTAACAACAGATTTTAAGATCCTTGCATTAGAAAGTGATCTGTGGACTGGGGATATCACTTGGTGCTGGAACACTTGCCTGCCATGCTTGTAGCTCTGGGGTTGTCCCCTGCACCATAAACATACAGAAAGAGTGTTGTACCTTTACAGTTGGAAAAAACTGTAAATGTCCTGTGGTGGCACCTGTGATGCTTGCATTGTCCTCATAGAAAGTTAAAATCTGGAAAACATTGCCAGACTGACAGCCCTGGGGGCAAAGGTGGACAGTGCCTGTGGCAAGGAGGTGTGAATCGGCTCTGGGCCTGTTTTTTTCTGGGCCTCAGCACCTTGGCCTGCCCTTCTAATCCTTGGACCCTTTTTAACAACTCCATGCTGTCTGGGATCTCCCTGTGGCTGAATCCACTAACAGTACGTACATGGGTCTTAGTCAATGGTTTGGGAAATAGCGAGTGTGTATTTGGTGGGTGATTTAAAGTGTATTACAGCATCTAATATATCTCTCCTTTTTTCCAGGGAACTGAAAATGGCCCTTCAGCTATGCTAGGTCTATAATGGGAAGTGTTACACTTCGATATTTCTGTTATGGGTGCCTTTTTACATCTGCGACCTGGACAGTTTTGCTCTTTGTTTACTTTAACTTCAGTGAAGTGACTCAGCCACTTAAGAATGTGCCCATCAAGGGGTCTGGTCCCCACGGACCATTTCCCAAAAAATTCTACCCCCGTTTCACACGAGGTCCAAGCCGAGTGTTAGAGCCACAGCTCAAAGCAAATAGAATTGGTGATGTGCTGGGTAATCACATTGAAGATCCAGAAAAAGACCACCTGAAATTCTCTTCTGAGTTGGGTAAGTGTACCAGCAGCTGTGTCAAAGTATTTAGTCAGTGGGAGTTTATTCTTTAAATTGTATTGCTCAGAGGACTAGAAATGTGTCATTTTTTTCTCACACTGATTTATTTTGTTTCAAAACTAGCTGAGGTTTTGTGATTTTTTTTTTTCCCCCAGATCAGTGGGGGAAATATATTCTAAATTTTCCATCTCTTAAGTATTTTATGAGGACTTGGGGGAATTAATAAGGTTCAAAAGGAAATAAATAAAGAAAAAGAGTTAGAAAACAGAACTGTGGGAGAAGGTTTTAATTACTAGGATTTTTAATGAGGGGAAGAAATATTTGAAAGATGACTGTATAACTTATTTGAAAGGCAGATTAACTAAACGGAACATAAGGTGTTGTTTTAGAAAAGCTGGGGTTACTCATATCTAATAAGATTCCACTTGTGAGAATTAAGACCATGGGAACCATACATTAAATATAATTTACAAAATCTTAGTACGAAATAGGACCCTCCCTGTCCCCCCACCATTATATTCTGTTTAATCTGGAAAAGGGCATCTACTGGAATGCCTTTGAATACTTTAACTCCTGTAGTCCTGGTTAGCAAATTTTAATTTAAGGGATAAATGAGCCATTTTGATTATCTTTAAAACTTAAAGTTAACTTTGATATTGTTATAGAATAAAACAATTTTAAGAAATAAAATCAGTTTTGAGTATTTAATGATTCTCTATTAAAGTTGATTAAGATTCTGTGTGTAAACAGAAACTAATATCTAGTTCAGTTTTTGTCACATACATTCCTGATCTTTTTCAAATAGCCACTAAAAGCATGAGTGAAAATTTTTCTGGCTCTAATTTATTTATGTTTATTTTGGTGAAACGTTAATAGAAAAGTAGCATTTGGTTTGCCATTTAAAAAAAAAATGTTTTGGGCTGGGGAAGTGGCTCAAGCGGTAGCGCGATCGCCTGGCATGCGTGCAGCCCGGGTTCAATCCTCAGCACCACATACCAACAAAGATGTTGTGTCCGCCGAAAACTAAAAATAAATAAATAAATATTAAAAAAAATAAATAAAAAAATAAAAAAAATTAAAAAAAAATGTTTTTTAGTTGTTAGTGAATCTTTATTTTATTTGTTTATGGTGCTGAGAATTGAACCCAATGTCTCACACACATACTAGGCAAGTGTACTACCACTGAGTCACAGTCCCAGCCCACTGTATTTGCCTTTGAAAGAAGTAGGGAGAGAATTGTAGATATTCAAAGTGACAAACCCAGATTACCTAAGTGAAAATTAAATTCCTTCCAAAAAATTCTTAAGAATCTACAAACATACTGTTAGAGTAGTAAAGAGAGTACTAGATGTGTAAAAATCAGTTGGATTTCTATATATCAGCAATGAATGGTCCAAAAATGATGTTATAAGAACAATTCCATTTATAGTGGTGTCAAGAAGGTTAGAATACTTAGACATTAATCTATCCAATGAGGTTAAGTCCTGTGTGCTAAAAACTGCAAAACAATGCTAGGTAAGTAGAAAGACAGTCTATTTTATTAAATGAAATACTAAATATTATTAAGATGTCAGTATTACACCAAACAACCTATAAAACTCAGTGCAGTTTCTGTCAAAATTCTAGTGATTTCGATTAAAATGTTGGGAAAAGTTTTTTCTAAAATTAATATGGAATTGTAGGGTCCCTGAATAGCCAGAAAACTTGTAGAAAAGAAAAAAGTTGGGGCTGGTACTGTGGCTCAGTAGTAGTGCCCTTGCCTGGCATATGTGAGGCACTGGGTTTAATTTTTCAGCACTACATATAAATAAATAAAATAAAAGTCTATCAACAACTAAAAAAAACAACAACAAACAAACAAACAAAAAAAAACAAAGAACAAAGTTGGAGGACTCAGAAGTTTTAAAACTTACAGCTACAGTGATTAAAACAGTTATCTGGCATATGGATAGACATGAGTCCAAAAATAAACCCAGTGAATGCACAGTCAACTGGTTTGTAAAAAACGGGGCTAAGACCTGCACCTCAGATAGAGCATTAATCTCCAGGATATATAAAGAACTCAAAATATTTAACACCAGAAAACCCCCAGATAATAATAAATGGGCAAAGGAACTGAACAGGCACTTCACAGAAGAAATATGATCGGCCAACAAATACATGAAAAAATATTATCTCTAGCAATTAGAGAAATGCAGATTAAAACTACACTGAGATTCCACTCACTCCCACCAGAATGCAATTATCAAGAATACAAGTAACAATGTTGATGAGGATGTGGGGAAAGGGTACACCCATACACTGCTGGTGGGACTGCAAATTGGTGCAACCACTCTGGAAAGCAGTATGGAGATTTCTCAGAAAAGTAGGAATGGAACCAAGATTTGACCCAGTTATCCACTCTTTCATCTCTACCCAAAGAACTTAAAATCCGCATACTACAGTGGCGTAGCCACATCAATGTTTATAGCAGCTCAGTTCACAATAGCTAAGCTGTAGAATCAACCAAGGTGCCCTTCAGCAGATGAATGGTTAAAGAAAATGTGGTGTATATACTTGGCCATAAATAAGAATGAAATTATGGCATTTGCTGGTAAATGGATGGAATTGGAGACTCTCATGCTAAGTGAAATAAGCCAATCCCCAAAAACCAAAGGCCGAATGTTCTGTCTATTATGTGGATGCTAACACGAACAAGGAATATAGAAGTTAAGTGGATTAGACAGAGGGGAATGAAGGGAAGGGAAGGGAGATAGGAATTGGAAAGATACAATGAATCAGACATACCTTTTCTATGTTTATATATAAATAGGTCATAGTGAAACTCCACATCACATACAGCCATCAGAATGGGATCCCAGACTGGGTTGTAGCTCAGTGTTTGAGCACTTGCCTCACATGCTTGTGGCACTGGGTTTGATCCTCAGTACTATATAAAAAAATAAATAAATAAACAAAGATATTATGTCCACGAACAACTAAATAAATAAAAGAAGTAAAGAAAGAAAGAAAGAATGGGATCCTAATTAGAATAAGTTATACTCCATGTATGTATAATATGTCAAAATACACTTCACTGTCATGAACAAATTGAGAAAAACAAACTTTTTTTTAAAAAAAGGAGGTGGGCTAAGACCATTTAATGGGGAAAGAATCACACAGAATTGAGACAACTGGTTATCCATGTGCAAAGAATGTTTTTGGGTCCTTTCTTCATACCATGTGCAAAAATTAACTCAAAATGGATCACAGATCTAAATATAGAGTGAAAAACCTTAAAACACCTACAAGGATAAGTCTTCATGATCTTGGACTTGGCAGTGATTTCTTAGATATAACATCAAAAATACAAGTAATAAAGAAAAAAATAGATAATTTGAACTACATCAGAATAAAAACTTGGGCATTGAGGACACTAAAAAAAAGATAGTGCACAGAATGGGAGAAAATATTTGCAAATCATATCTCTAAGAAGAGCCCAGTGTCCTAAATATATAAAGAATTCTTCCAACTCAACAATAAAAAGACAAATAGCTTGATTTAAAAAATGGGTAAAAGATTTGTTAGATCTCTCTTGAAAGACATTCCAGTGACTAACAGACACAAAAAGATCTTAACAGAATTTGTTATTATGGAAGTACAAATTAAAACCATTTCACACCCACCTGGATGGCACTAACGAAGATGCAAGTGATCAATGAGTGTTAGTGGACACAGCGGAGCTGAAACCTCACGTATTGCTGGTGGGTGTCAGGTGGCACACCGCTGTGGAGGAGTTGGTGGTTCCCCAGTAAGGGATGAAGGGTTGCCACCTACCCAGTAGTTTTACCCCCGGGTGTATACTTGAAAGAATTGCCAACACCAGCCCCAGCGATAGAGAGCTTGCCTAGCACGTGTGAGGCCCTGGGTTTCATCCCCAGCACTGCACACCCACACATGCAAAAGAATTGCAAATGGGTGTAAAAACTTGTACACAGATGTTCATAGCAACACTGTTCTTAATACTAGACAAGGTGGAACAGCTCAGGCATCCATCAGCTGATGAAGGGATGAAGAAAAAATGTGGTCTACCCATATATTAGAGTATAATTCAGACATAGACAGGGACGAAGTTATCACACATGATTCAACACAGGGGAACCTTGAAAGAATGCCAAGTGAAAGGCCAGACCCAGGGCGCATGCTGTGGGGTCCATTCGTGTTGAGATGTCCAGAAGAGGCATGTGGATAGAGACAGACAGAGTCTAGTGGTGGCCCGGGCAGGGCAGGGTATTGGGCACTGCATGGGTGGGTGCAGGGTTCCTGTGGAGTGGGGAAAATGTTATGCAGCTAGATAATTGTTACAGCGAACAGTACTCTAATTGTGCTAAATGTCAGTAATAGTACTTTTTAGGATAATTAATTACTGCAATTAAAAAATGAAAAAGCCTGTATAAATTCTACAAAGGAAACAATTCAGAAGGAATTAGTATAAATCAGTATAGTAGTAACTAAAAGTATGCTGATTTATGAAGTTATCAGTAAACAATTATGGAAAAAAAAGTGGAAAAGTACATTTTAGAAAGATATCAGCAGTAAATTTAAAATTACAAATGTTTTCTCATTTAATCTGCAGGTAATTATAAAGTTGATTGAAATAACTCCTTAGGTGCTAATTAATGAGGTTTGGCTGTCATTGTATTTGAGCAGGGAAGGGAGAAAAGTGTGTAGAAGCAATCTTTTAATTTAAAATAATTTTTCATCAAGAGATCTCTATTAGGAAAAGGTTCTCTGTGTCCTGGGCAGGAGGTCTGTGTGGTGATGCTTGAATGGAGAAGGGCTGAGACTGCCAGGTGCCAACCTGGGTGCCGGGTATGGAGCAATTCAAAGCCTCTTCTCTGTTAGAGTTTCCTTGGTGAAATGCAAATAGTGATGTGTTGTCATGTGCTGGGAAAGGCTCTGGCCAGAGGCATGGACAGAGCTCACGCTGCCACAGGCACCAGGTGTCCTGTGGCCAGGAGCACTGGGAGACACCCCAGGACCAGCCGCCACACCTGAATGACAGGAGTTCATGTTAAAGAACAGAGCTGTCCCTTTACTTTCAGAATCCTGCATTTCTCCATTTCCTTTGATCGTGAAATCTTTTATTCTTTTCAACATATGTTGGTGTCCATGGGATTAGCTTTCCGTGAACAGACCTGGGAAATGCTGTTTCACAGCGAGTTGTTCTGCAAGGAGAGCTGAGGGGTCTGCATGGGAAAGAGGCACAAAAGGAGCCACTTTCTTTCTAAGCAGATGAGAGTTCTGACGAACATGAGAGGACGCAGGGAGAAGCACAGAAGTCCTGATGAGGTCTGTGCAGGAGTTCCTTGATGGAGCAGCCTTCTAACAGTGTGTCAGTAGTCTTTTGGGGCAGCATTCATATAAAAATTGGCCAAGATTGGCAGTTGTCAAAGTCCATTGGGATTTAATAATTCATTATTGTGAGGAAAATTATCAGAAGAAAATTTTTCTTGATCAGAGGTCAATTTGTCTGTTGAATATAATATGCTCTTAAGATTTGACCTGTGAGCAGGTGTTGCTTATGGTTAGGACAAACTTAATTTTTTTACCAGACTGATAATAATAATTTGACCTTGATCTCAGTTTATTTATTTGTAGCTGGAGACTTGAGAAACATGACTCTTATCTGGTAAATTATAGGGTCCAGTTGAGACTTGGGAAACTTGGACATCATGGCAGTAACCTGAAAGCCTCTCCACAACATGTGCGCTGATGGTAACTTCACTCTTTTGTAGGCATGATTTTCAATGAACGTGATCAGGAGCTGAGAGACTTGGGCTATCAGAAACATGCCTTTAATATGCTCATTAGCAACCGCTTGGGCTACCGCAGAGATGTGCCGGACACCAGGGATGCCGCGTACGTCCGTCCCTCTTCCTTTCTGCTCGTGGAGTTTGGTGATGGTCCTTTTAGTGCTGGTCTGAGTCAGAAGGGTGGTGGGCTTGGGCTTTCCACTTCTGTTTCCTGGAAGCCCTGTGGTCTGAGGTTTACTGACAAGGTCCTGGAGCTTTCTGTGTCCTGAAATTTCCTTACATGGGAAGGAGGAGGGGGCTGCAGATTAAATAACCTGAACCTAAGCTCATTTTAAATGTTTATTTTTTTGGAGTTATCGCAAAAACAAATTAGAGTCGGTAAGGAATTTTTCACTTATAATATTTACAGTTTCATTTTTTTCTTTGAAAGGCTTTTTCATTCCACTGTCAGACATTTGTTGAGGCTTTCTATTTGCTAAGTACTATTAGGCCCTGGAAATCAGAAGTATTAAGACGTAATCTCTGGATTCCCAGGGCTCGGGGTCCAGCAGGGGAGTCAGAGGAGTGAGCAGAGCAACGCAACAGCATATGGGGAGGGGCTGAGGTGGGAAGCAGGGAAGTGGGGACCTGGTGCCTGGGCAGGTCAGGCAGGCCTCATGGAGGTCAGAGGCCTTTCTACGTGAAGGAACAGCTGGTGGAGATGCTCAGGACGCTCAAGTCTTACAAGGTTGCCAGGACTGACCCAAAGCCCTTGGGCTCTGCGGGAGAAGAGCAGAAGCCGAGCTGACCCCCAGGACTGCCATGTGGATGCCGTGGAGGAAATCAGCACTCTGGATTATAGGCTTCCTAATCTGTTGTCACTTACAGCCACCTCACTCTTACAGTAGTGCTCACTTGCAAGCTCTTCTGTTGTCTTGAGACATTGTGGGCTTATCATCAACCCTTTTGGTAATATTGAGCAAAAAATAACCAGTTTCAAATGTTTTCCTTTGATGTTTCTATTTCCTTTTGAAAGCTCACTAAGGAGAAGCTGAACATAGCTCAGGTGTTCATTAAACATTGATTTTAGCAGAAATAACTCATGTAATTTCTCTATCACACACACACAAAAAAAACCTTGAAGTTTTACAACTATTTAACAGTAATGAAGATACTAGGTATCAGGGAGAAATTATTAACAAAATATAAAACATTTGAAGGAAAGAGCATAGTGTTTCCTTTTGTGCTTTTGAAAATTTATAATAATGTAAGAAAAAGGCCAAACAAGGGGATAATGATCTAGGGAATTATCCCTGTTTAGTGAATAATGACCTGGGGTTTTTAAATAAATGTCAGGTTTTCTCTTCTTTATGTTTACAGATGTAAAAAAAAATCTTACCCAGTCGACCTGCCAGTTGCTAGTGTTGTCATCTGTTTCTACAATGAAGCTTTCTCTGCCCTGCTGCGGACAGTGCACAGCGTGGTGGACCGCACGCCCGCACACCTTCTGCATGAGGTCATCCTTGTGGACGACAACAGCGACTTCGGTAGGTGCCACTGTGCCAGGCCCTGGGCACCGAGGCTGTGACTGAACACACGCTGGGTACAGCTTCTACACATGCAGTAGCAGCTGAGCCGAGATGCCTGTCCATTGCTGTAGGATCATTCTGAAGATATGCCTTATTTTTGTAATCTGTTTATAAACTGTGACCTGAATTTGGCCCTTGAAATTTTTCCCTTGGCTGACTTTTAAAGAAATATTTGTAGATTTAAGTTTTGTTTATCCCTCATCAGTTTCTTTACTGGTTACATTGTACAAAATTTTAGTAAGATGAGGAAAGCAGGAATGATAAAATGTGTGTATTTTAGCCACATGCAGACTCCTGTGACCCCTGCTGCAGTGGAGGTCTGTACTGTTCCCTCAGCAGGTGGCCTCGCTCGTGCTGCCCCCTGGCAACCATTCTTCTCTGATTTTGTCATTTTGAACATGTTAGTAAAAGGAATCATTCAGTCCTTGTGAGATTGTCATTTTTCACTGGGCATAGTGCTTTGACTGGTCAGTTGTCCCAGACCCAGGTGGATTGCACTGAGAGCTCTGCGATGACCTCTGCCTGCCAGTACATTATGGTGCCCTGCGCACTGTCCACACCTGTCTTTAATTCACTATGCACCAGTAGGTAGAAGGCTGTCGACTCATGCAGCGCCCAGCTACTCTGATAACCACCAAGGACTTGGCACCATGTGACTTCCATATACCAACACTGATACCCAAAGGACCAACATTCTCAAACCTTGGAAAATATCGGAAATTCACAGTAGAAAATTTGGAAAGGTTATTGGAAATCAAAACTTTAGTGGCACTTGCCTGTAATTCCAGCAACTCGGGAGGCTGAGGCAAGAAGATCACAAGTTCAAAGCCAACCTCAGCTACTTAGGCCCTAAGCAGCTTAGTGAGACCCTGCCTCAAAATAAAAAAATTATAAAGAGCTAGGGATGTGGCTCAGTGGTTAAGCATCTCTGGTTTTAATCCCCAGTTCCAGGAAGGAAGGAGATAAAAATTTACTTTAATAAATGAGTGATTCTAAGTCTGGACCAAGGGGATTTGCTAAAGACTAATTGCTGGAATTTATAGTTGATGTTTTTGTTTGGTTTGGTTTGTTTGTTTCTGAGTTGGGGTTTGCTATGCTGCCCAGGCTGACCTGGAACTCCTGGGTCAAGCAGTCCTCTTGGCTTCAGCCTCCCAGGTAGCAGGACTGGTACTTAAACACCATGCCAGTTTGATTTGTCTTTTTTATCTTTAAAAAATTTCGTGATAATTTACAGTTATTTGTGTACTGACCATCTGTGAAAAGTATTACTGCTTATTATCTTTTCTGATTTTTGACATTATTATGAAAGGTGCACACCCTGAAATTCAATAGTGCCCTTCGAAGGAAGACACTAAATTATATAACCAAGGTCATATTTGTATGTGCGATTTCATGTTATTGGTAGGGGAAATAGAAGTGGCTTCTTAACTTTCTAAGAGAAGTCGGATTCGGTCGCCCAGAGCAGACCCCAGCCTGGTTCTTTTTTCACTGTGGCTGCTGGACTCCAGACCTTGCTCTTACAGAGACTGCTCTCCCATGGACAGCAGGGCCTGCAGGGAGTGACTCCTCCTGCCCTTCATTTTCTTTTCTTCCTATAGAAGCTAGGTATTCTTTCAAAATAGAAGATTCTGTAGTTTTGCTCAAAAATTTGTTGTTGTGGATTTTGGCACATACCAGCTCCAACTTTAGAAAAGCTATAAAATGCTTGTGTGTGTGTCTCATACAGTTTGAATAATTATGGAACTCTTTATTTTCAGATGATTTAAAAGGAGAATTAGATGAGTATGTACAAAAATACCTCCCTGGAAAAATTAAAGTCATAAGAAATACAAAGCGTGAGGGATTGATTCGAGGACGGATGATTGGTGCAGCGCAGGCCACAGGTACAGCTGCCCCTGTGTTTTTCTCCCTGGTGTCCGGTGCTGATTCCGAGGGCGGGTCCTCAGAGCCTCCCCACGGCTTGAGTGAGTGCCGCTGGCTGGAGGCAAGGCTGACAGCTTGGAAAGGCCTTTTCGTAGCTCTGACTCTGCTTTTCCAGAGCACAGAGGGCGGAGAGGAAGCTCTAGAATACTTGTTGGGATGGTGTTACATTGGCCCTTGTTGCTCATTACTGTCCCTCAGCTAGGTTTTACTATGTAAGCAAAAATGTCCAAACCAAAATGTAACTAATACAAAACTTAGAGCACACAAACCCAGCTGTTTCACTTGCATTAGGCTCCTAGCTCTTGGGGTGCGTGCCTTTGAAGCCATGAGTGGGGATCTCAGATCTCAGTTGGTAGGTTAGGGTTGGGCTTCACGGCTGTTAAAGGGGTTAAACCCTCCCTGTTAATCATTCTGATTCCGTTGAGGGGGATGTCTCCATTGTTTCTAATAGCTCTTTAAATTCTCATTCACCATCTCTAGCTGTCCACTCGAAAAAGAAAGGGCAGGTGTCAACTGGGGACTCCTGTAGAGAAGGCATCTACAGGAGTCCAGCTCAGCTGCCCGAACCCTTGCGGTGTCTTTGCTGTGCTGGGTTGAGCTTGGGCTCCCCTGTGCCAGGGTTCTGCTTTGCTTCCTGTGGTCACCAAAAAGTGTGTGGGTCTTGTGTTCCTGATGTTCCTTTGTGGTCCTGATTAAAGAATTAGAGATGTGATGTTGCAGAGAGTTTGTGGACATAGAGAAGGGACTCAGAAGTGGTGTGAGCTCGCCGAAGGCTCTGCTCCGCACACCCAGCCGCTGGCACCTGCCCTACCTGCTCCAGCTGCAGCCACTGCCATTCCTCCTCTACAACCCACGGTGACTTGTGGCAGTTAGCGGACAGAGATCCTGCTCATGTCCCCTGGATTTCTTCTAGTTGAGGACTGCTGTTCTGGCTGCGCAGTTACTGAAGGCAGCAAGGTACAGCAGTGGCTGGGTGTTGTCGGGCCCTGCTGTCTGAACTCCTGAAGTTACACACGTTTACTGTTGTGTATTTTTTTTCAGATGAAAAGTTATTTAGGGGCTTGGGGCTGTGGCTCAGTGGTAGAGCACTTGCCTTGTGTGTGTGAGGCACTCAGCACCACATAAAAAGAAATAAAATAAAGGTATATACAAAAAGTTATTTAGGTGTTTTTGTGGTACTAGGGATTGAACCCAGGGGCACTTAACCACTGAGCATATGCCCAGCCCCTTTTTTATATTTTATTAGAGACAGGGTCTTGCTAAGGTCTTGCTAAGTGGTGAGGCTGGTTTTGAGCTCACGATCCTCCTGCCTCAGTCTCCTGAGTCTCTGGAATTACAGGTGTGCACCACCTTCACTGGGATTTCAGGATTTCTTTTTTTCCCATTATGATCTGGTGGTCATATATAGTTTTCAGATATGGAAGCTAGTTTGGAGGAAGTTATTGTAGCAGGTTCATTGTGATCTGGGGTAATTTTACTTCCTCTAGTTAAATGGAGTTAATTGGAAGAAGTAACACTTCCAGAATTAAGAAAAGCTATGAATACACTTCTGCTCAAAGAAACCTTGATTAAATTGGTCTCATTTCACATTTAATGCACACACTGAGCATTTGCCTTTCTGCACTCAGCAGCAGCCAAGAGCCGTGTGCCATCTTGAATTCTCGTTAAGGTTGTTAGCAAACATTGTTCTACGTGACTGATTCACTGTCATCTTTGAAAACTTTCTTGCCTGAGGTATTTCTTTTATCATTGAAATTGGATTCACTTTGTGCTTTTAGGTAACTCATGTAAAATCTATATCAGAGGTTTCATAGATGCACACTTAGAGTAATAATGCTCCCTGATGAGAGTTTATTTTCCCAAGTGCTCAGAGTAACTATGATGATGTCAAAGAAATTTGGAATTATCAAGAACAGAAGTCCTCATTCTTGCTCACATTTATCAGAGGAATTAAAAATGCAAGATAAAATTTTTATGAATAATATTTTGCAAACTAGAAGGAAGATGTATTGTGTTGGCTGATGAGAGCCACTAAAGCTGAGAGAGTGGGGGAAATTAGAAATGTAGGAAATGGAAGAGAGGAATATGGGAAAGGCAGGGCCATGGGAGGCATGGAGGGTGCACCTTAGCTGGTGGCATCTGGCCAGGAGCAGTGCTGCTCTCATTAGGGAGAGAATCACCACACTCTTAACAGTTAGTGGTGCTTCCAAGTCCCCAGCTGAGAAGCGGTGTGTTCCCTATACTGTTTACCGAGGCAGGCAATCTATTTGAGTATGTTACTAAATTTAGAATTATTTTGATTAAAGTAGTTGTAATGAAAAAAGCCCCACACAGCAGGCCACTGTGTACCAAAACATCTTGACTCACTGGGTCTGACCCTTGGAAGAATTTAATTGTCCCTGTGAGACTTTGTCCTTTTCCCAAGTAGATGCCTCATTGTCTAGAAGCTTCTCGGGTTGTGCAGATGACAGCAGAATGCTCTGGGCAGAGTGCTCTCTTGTTCCCAGCTGGCAAAATAAAGAGTACCAGCTTCTTGTTCGTCCCCTGTACTGGCTGGTGGCAACCGCGCAGCAAGGTGGGAAGCAGTTCTTCTGAACTCTGCCCTTTGCCCCCTCAGGAGAAGTGCTTGTGTTCCTGGACAGCCACTGTGAAGTGAATGTGATGTGGCTGCAGCCCTTGCTAGCAGTCATCCATGGGGACCCGCATACCGTGGTGTGCCCAGTGATTGACATCATCAGCGCCGACACGCTTGCCTACAGCTCGTCTCCAGTGGTGCGCGGAGGGTTCAACTGGGGCCTGCATTTCAAGTGGGACCTGGTCCCCCTTACTGAGCTGGGTGGGGCAGACGGAGCCACTGCACCAATAAGGTAAGACTTTGCTTTCATGTTTTAAAAAGTCTCAGTACTTCCTTGGAAAAGAAAAGTACGTTAAAGATAATTCCTGCTCATTTGTAGGGGGAAGTATTGACTTCATTTGTCCACTAAACATTTCTTTCAATTTTTTGTGCCCTGCCAAATCTTAAAGAGAGATTTGCAAATAACTTTAGTTAAAGCTTTAAGGTTTTATGAGAGAGGCAGATGGATGCGGCAGTATCCTTTGGTCACTGTTGCACGAGGCACCTTGGAATACTTGGTGTCCTGTATCATGTCGTCAAAGTACATAATTTATTGCATCATTCACTAACTTGTCTTCAGTTCTTTGCTACATGTTGAGTATCCCTTCTCTAAAATGCTGGGACCAGAAGTATTTTGGATTTTTGTTGGATTTTGGAATATTTGCATATACATGATGAGTTATCTTGGGGATGGGACCCAAGTGTAAACATGAAATTTATGTTTCATATACATATACTTTATACATATAGCCTGGAGTGGTCTTAGTATACCTAACCTGTCGCACAAAGTCAGGTGTGGAATTTTCCACTTGTGGCTTCATGTTGGTGCTCAAAATGTTTGATTTTGGAGCATTTCTGTTTTTGGATTAGGGATGTGCAACTTATAATAAGAATAATGCTGTGCTAAAGAACATTAGTATACCAGCCTTTTCTTTAATCAGGCTTTCAAAAGATGGATTCTTAACTGGTACAAATACTGATCCTAGTGTACTAATTATTTCAGTGTCATCCATAGTATGTGTTATAAATTTGCTCTCATGTTATTTTTCCTGTCCTATTTTTATTTAAAATTTTTATGTAGATTTTATAGAACTTTAAAGTCCTTGGTCATTGTCTTTTTAAAAAACATATATTGCAAAATTAACATACTTATAGATAAAAAGTACAAGCTGCAGTTCACGCACCTTGACAGTGGTTATGTCATGACACTCTGTAAGTAAGTGCCACTTCTGAACAGGACCCAGAGGCCCCTCCAGGCTGCCCTGGTCCTAGCCTGACAACACAGGTGTTGCTCCCCTGCTGTGACATGTGCTTGCTCTCCGGCATTAGTGGCACTTCAGGGAGGGGTCTTTACACAGAATAGTTTTGCCTGCTCTTGCTCTTTATATAAATGCCCACTCGCTTCATTATTTAATTTCACTTTGTTTGTTCAACATTGTTTTGAAATCTTTCCACGTGTGGTACACGGCTGCAGGTGACTCATTTTCACTACTGGGTAGTGGTCTGTTCTGGGAGTCCAGCATGACATTTATGCAGCTCACTGTGTGTTGGTGGGACACTTGGTTGTTTTCTGTTTGTGGTGTTCTTAGCTTTATAAGCAGAGCTGTTAGCCTTCTCATTTGTGATGTCTAGTGAGGTGAGTTTGCACGCCTCTCCTCAGCTTTGGTAGATGATCTACTGAAGATGGAGCAGATGCTTTCTCAGCAGGTCAGGTGTCCAGAGTGCCCCTGATGGTCTTGCAGCCCTGGTTAGTGTGCATCTGAACCACTGAGGGGACATTGACAGGTCTGTGCCTGGTTCCAAGTTCAGATGTGATCTCCCAGCAGAGTGGGTCCTGTCTCTGCTGCGCTTTCTGGTGGGCCTGCTGCTGCTCCTCCTAGAGGGAGGGGCGTCCCTGAGGAGAGCACAGCTCTGGTCTCCAAGTGCTGGTCGTTCTATGCACTCACCCCCGGGGCACAGCGAGGCTCCCAGGGGGTGGACGCCTTTGTTTCTCCTCCCTCCTCTGGACCTGGTCCTCTTCAGAAGCTTTACTCAACATGCAGTTGAGTAAAGTCGTCTTTTTTTTTCCCCCTAAACTTTTTCAATGCCAAGAAGTTCCCTAGACTTTGTTGCATGTATTCTCATTCTTAGTAGCTAGTTAAATCTCTTCACCTGTTTCACCAACTTTGGGGATATTTTTATTGCTTAAATTTTAGTATTTTTAATCAGAAACACGCATTTGTTCCTAGATGAGGAAGTGGAGATCTTTGGGGGAGGGTCAGGCTGTCTTTGGCCTTTCTTCCTGTTCTTCCTCTCTGAGGCAGGTTGTGGGCCATCTCTGCTCCTGGCCTTGTTTCTTATTTCTTGGACACCAGATGATAGGTACCATCCTCTTTTCAGGATTAAGCAACTTTAGACTCTATGGACATGAAGCATGAAGACTGCTCAGGACATTGGTCCCTGTCCTCGGTCCCCTAGGCTGCAGTGTCGTCAAGCCTGGTTGCTCTGTCAGTGCCACCATGGTCTTGTGTCTAGATTGGCCCTATGCAAGGGCATACAGTGGATCTTGTTCACACTTTGTTTTTAGAACAGTGTGAAAGCTCTGTCTTTCAAGACCCTAGTTGCGCCGTTCGCTTTGTCTGTTTCTGTCTCTTACTTGCCTTTATTTGGACTGAGTTCAGATGTTTGTGTTCTGTTTCCAGCTGCCACCCATTACTAGAAGGCACATATTCTTACTGTTTTTTAGTGGTCACCCTGGACATTTTGTGTGTGTGTGTGTATGGGGAGGGTTGACCGTAGATTGAACCCAGGGACACTTGACAATGAACTACATCTCCTACCCTTTTTATTTTTTGAGACAGGGTCTTATTAATTGCTGAGGCTGGCTTGAAACTTCCTGCCTTAGCCTCCCAAATAGCTGGGATTATAGGTGTGCACCACCTCACCTGGCCAGTGTATATTTTTGATTTGTAAAAGTTTAATATAAATTGGCACTTTCCTCAAACATTGCCAGGGTCTTAGAATGTTCATACTCTAGTTCCTCCCTCCTGAGGTATATGCTGTTGATGAGATGCATGTACTTTAAGCTCCACAGGATGTTTTTGTGTAATCAGCATTTATGTTGTGCACATTATTTCCCCCTTTATGTTACCTGCTCCTTCAGCATCTGCATGCTAAAGAGTGGTATTCAGTTATTTCCTTATTATTTCTCAGTTTTTACTTTTCTGAAAATGTCCAGTTTCACTGTTGTTTTTTATTTTTTAGGTACTGGGGATTTATAACCCAGGGCACTTTCACCCCTGAGATATTTCCCCAACCTTTTAAAATTTTGAGACAGTGTCTTGCTAAGTTGCTGAGGTTGACCTTGAACTTAATTATTCATCTGCCTCAGCCTCCCTAGCTACCTAGATTACAGGTGTGTTCCTTTAAAAAATATTCATACTCAATATACAGATGTAGTTTGGCTGTTTTGTTTTTTTTTTCAGGATGCAAGAACCTTCTGGCTTTATTTCAGATGAGAAATCAGCGTCAGTCTTACTTTGCTTTCTTTGAAATAATCTCTCATTTTCATTGGCCGATTAAATTTGTCTCAGTTTTCAGAAGTGGTTTTTATTTTACTTATTTATTTTTGAATGCTTATTTTTTAATTTTTTAGATGGACACAATATCTTTATTTTATTTTTATGTGGTGCTGAGGATTAAACCCAGTGCTTCACACATGCCAGGCGAGCATGCAACCGTTTGAGCCACATCTCAAGCCCAAGAATTGGTTTTTAGATTAGGATAACTATGACTTCCTCTTTGATTGTATCCAGTTCCCTGCCAGACTTTCATTCTTTTGTCCTTGAACATATTGAGCAGTTACTTTGAAGTCTCTACTTGATAACTTCATCTTTGAAAACCCTGCTTGTTTGTTTCTATGGTAGGTTGTTTCTCTTATTTTCCTTCATGTTGTTTTTATCTTCCTCATTGCCTGGTTATTTGTTGTTTTGTTTTTGCTTAGGGCCAGACATTGGGTCACTAAAACCCATGATCCCCTGGATCCAGTTTGAGGAATGAGATGGCTGGAAGTTGGGCCTGAGCCTTACAGAGGCTGCCTGCTTCTGCTTCCTCGTTCCAGCACAGGCTTCTCAGCCTCTTGCCCTCCATAGGACCCCAGGGTCATTTGCTGTGTGTTAGGATAGGTAGCAGAATGCCAGTAGCAGCCCCTCCACACCACCCACATGCCAAGTCATGACAGCTAAGAATGCTCGTATTGTTATTTGTCCATTGAGGCAACGAAGTTGTCCCAGTTGAGAGCCACTGGTGACACATTTGGTCCTGCTCAAGGGACCAAGACTTGGGAAGTCTGTGGTGGACCTTGGAGTCATTTTTATCCCAGTGGCTCTGTGTGGTGGAGGAAATCATGATTGATTCCAGATAGAATCCTGTCAGACATGGGATAATGAGAAGGGACTCTTGACACTTACAAAAAGAGCTCTCGTGTGCAACACTGAGCACGTCACTAGCAATCTAGAAAATCCTCTTTTGTGGCCCAGCTCATTTCATTCCCTGATGGTAGGTCGAGTTAATGGTTAATCTGTTTGTTTCAGAGCTGCACTGAATTTTTAAAAACAGAAATGGCAGGTGAGGTAATGGCATGTCCCTGTGTAACTTACAGAGTTGGTACAGGAATTCTCTTTTCCTCCTAGGTCACCTACCATGGCGGGGGGACTGTTTGCCATGAACAGACAGTACTTCAATGAGCTTGGACAGTACGACAGTGGCATGGATATCTGGGGAGGAGAAAATTTGGAAATATCATTTCGGGTAATTTTGATTTTGTGTTCAATTACTAACTGTGGCGTGAAACGTTGTTGTTGTTGTACATCTGTTTTCTGTAAGTGCTCCTTGGCTTTCTTCACGGACACAGTCCCGAGTTAGGGCTGCTTTACCAGAGCCTGTGATATGGACAGGATCTGCTCAGATGGAGAAGCGCTCGGAAGGCCTTTGTCCTCAGAGGGCTGGGTGTGGCCTGAGTGAGCCTCCCAGGGACTGGAGTTCCACTCTTCATCAGCTTGCATGTCACTGTTGCTGCCAGGCACATGTGGTGGGGGGGTCCCGTCCCTTCTGGAGGTTCGAGGCTCCCATCTCACTGTGTCCGTAGCTGGACCTGCCATCACCTCTAGCTGGAGTCCTCCCACCTGAGGGGAAATTCCACATTCTCTTCTGAAAGGGCATGGTGTGGCTGGGTCTATGGCCAGGGGGACCTTGTGATAAGACTGTTGTGGGGACAGGAAGGGGGATGGAGGGAGAACTGAGGCCTCCCATCTCCTGGTGCAGTCAGCAGAGCCCTGGAGGATAAACCACTGTATGGACGGGTGCATCATTTTGTATTTTTGCAGATATATTGACTGCGTGTTTTTTAAGAGTTTTTTCCTCCATAATTTTAAAATTTTAAGATTAAAGGCAAAGGCAGGCATATAGGTTATCATTCGTTGCAACTTATTTTTTTTTTAAATAGTAACTAAATAATTCACATAATCAGGGGCAAAATTTAGACCAGAACTAAGGTCTTTTGACTCTTAATCCATAGGATTTCTTTTAAAACATATATGTTTATAATAAAGTACCTAAGAAGTTGGAAGACCAGTTAATCAGCATTCCTGGTCCCTAAGTTTCTGAGATCAAGTTCTTTGACCTGGTAAAAGCAGCAAAGTCTGGTGAGCATCTTTCATATACAGCAAAAAAATATTACATTGCTTTAGCATTTTTAGTACACTTTTAGTGCATTTTAGAAAGGTGTGATTTTTTAAAAAAATGTCCCTCTGATTTTTTTCTTTGAATATTTCTATTAAGATGAAGCAGCTTGCAAAGTTATAGACCTATTTAATGAAGATGTATTGTATGAACACTCGTACAGTGGTTCTGCAGCACTGAGCAGCGTTTAACGCACACTTTGCTTCTGGCCAGATCTGGATGTGTGGCGGTAAGCTCTTCATCATCCCTTGCTCCAGAGTAGGACACATTTTCCGAAAAAGGCGGCCCTACGGGTCTCCTGAAGGCCAGGACACCATGACACACAACTCTCTGCGGCTGGCTCACGTCTGGCTGGACGAGTACAAGGTGAGGCCTGAGGGCACAGTGGGAGCCCAGGGCAGAGGCACTGCATGGGCAGGGGCTTCTCTCCTCGCCCAGCACTGCCTCGTCCCCAAGTCTTCTCTTCACTCTCTTACTCAGCGTCGGATCTCACCTCCTCTGAATTGAACAGTGGCTGTGCTGTCAGAGGCAGTGCCGCGCCTGCCTGAGTTAGTTCTGATCCCCCTGGACTGCCAGAGTTGGCTTTGGGTCTCATGCTTCCCTCGTTAGGCTCCGCCCACCTGGGATTCCTTTCCGATTTTTCTTCTGTCTCACCCAACTTTTGATATTTTCTTTGTGATATTTTTGAATGTGTTCACATATCAATTTTGTAGCATTTTTTATCTCCTCAGAAGCTAGCACCCTGCTCCTCATCTGCCACTCCCTTTGTCACCAGGCATGACTTTGTAGTTAACCCGTCTTTCTTGGACATTTCACACAAATGAAGCTGTCCGTGATGTGTTTTCTCTCTGCCTTTTACTGGGCCTTAATGTTTTCAGATTCATCCATGTTGTACCATGTATTAGTATTTTGTCCCTTTTTATTGAATAATAAGGGACAAAATACTAATATTCTGTTGTGTAAATATATCACATAGTACTTTTCCATTCATTCAGCTGAAAGACATTGAGGTTGTTTCTATTTTTGACAATTATGAAAAATGCTGCTGTGAATGTGTACATTTTTACTCTTTTATTGAGCACCTACTGTGTGCCAGACTCTCTCAGGCACAGGGATAAAAGGTGAATAAGGGAGTGTGAGTGATTTCCAACAGGAGATGAATGCAGGTGGAGGCAGTGTTTGGGAGCAGAAGCAGGGACCCTGAGCAGCTCCTCAGTATTGCTTGCTCCTCTCCTCTCCTCTGCCAGACTGTGAGCTCCTTGAGATTCAACTTTGTGCTCATTTGGAGCCATCTTTACCTGACAGATCCCACAGTGTGATCTGCCAGGTCAAAGCCGTTTGCCTGGTCAGATTGGTACAGCCTTTGTCATGCTTGCCATGTTGGCGTGGCACTGATGGCCAGAAGCACAGGGGTAAAATGGCAGGTGCCCGAGAATCAATCAGATGTTGGCACCAACTCATACTCAGAAGTGAAAACCAAAATCCAGGGACGTGGGAGAAGAGGTACATTCCTGCATCGTTGGTGGGACTGCACATTAGTACAACCACTTTGGAAAGCAGAATGGTGAGTCCTCAAAAGACTAGGATAAATACATGTGGTGGTGCCATTCCTAAAGAACTCAATCGGCACACCATGGTGATACATGGGGCAGTTCACTATAGCTTAGTGCCCATCAACAGATGAGTAGATCAAAAAATCTGGCACATGTACACAAAGAGTTTCACTCAGCCATAAAGAGGAATGAGATGATGGTATTTGCCGATGAGTGGATGAAACTGGAGACTATTGTGCTAAGTGAAATAAGCCACATTTTCTCTCATGTGCAAGGTCAAATTAAGGAGGAAAGGGAGAGGGCAGATCCCACAAAAAGGGAAGATGAGTGGAGTGGGGGAGGGAGGAGGGATGGGAAAAGGGAGGAAATGCAGAATTAACTTGATAAAATTACACTAGGAACCTATGTGACTATGCCACAGTGAATTTTTTTTTTTTTTAAATTGGTACTGGGGACTGAACCTAGGGGTGATCAACTACTGAGCCACATCCCTAGTGCTTTTTAAAAAATGTATTTTATTCAGAGACAGGGCTTCACTAAGTTGCCAGGCTAGCACTGAACTTGCAGTCCTCCTGCCTCAGCCTCCTGAGATATTCTATAAAGCATTCTATAAAATACCAATTTTAAAAAAGCAGAAGGACCACCAATTAAAGAGAAGGAACCTGGGAGGGAAGGAGGAGAAGGAAAGAGGAGCCTCTGGCTGGACATGGTGCAGATTATATTCAAGGCATGTGTTACTGACACACAAACTTGTATACCTATAAGGCATTTCACAGCAAAAGCCAGTTTAATTTAAGAATGTCATTCATGAAATGGTAAAAATCTCAACACATCCTAGTAAATGTGCTTGCCTGTGCGGACAGTGCAGCTTGTGGGAGGGAGCCTGATGCCCTGATCCGCGTCGTCCCCTGTTCCCAGGATGCCTGACCGCGTGGTGGTTCAGACCTCTGGTGTTTGACAAGACACTTTCTCAAAATGAACCAGATCAGTGATATTTATGAATTTAAATATTGTACAGTTAAATTTTGGAAGAACTGCATAACTCAGTGGGCCAGTCAGTATTTTCCAATTGACTAAAGGCAACATGGTATAAAATCTTTCATGAGTAAAAGAGCAAGAAGATTTTAATGCAAAAGTATGAAAATCTCAGGAACTATTACTGAACTGTTTCTCCAGTCCTTTTTATTTTATTATTATTTGGAGTTAGGTCCTTGCCAGTTGCTGAGGCTGGCTTTCAACTTACCATCCTCCTAACCCAACCTCCTGAATTGCTGAGATTACAGGCATGTGCCACCGCACCGTTTTAAAATGAAAAATAAGCTGGGTGGATGGCACATGCCTGTAGTCTTGCTAAGTTGCATACATGGCTGGCCTTGAACTTGAGATCCTTCTTCCTCAGCCTGCCAGTAGCTGGGAGCATATGTACCATACCCAGCTATAAGTACACTTCAGAAAGTTACTGAGTTTGGTGTAGTAATTATCTTAACAACTACTCGGTGCCCATTTTTCCCTTGTTTTCAACAATATTTTCATGAAGTTGTATTTTTCAAAAATTTTTGCAAAAAACAAAGCAAATGCCCCTGTTCTCACTAAAGTTTGATTTGAAATGGTTTATTTTAATGAATAAATATTTTTATATTTGCTTTAAATAATCAATAGTATAGCCCATGCAAACAAAGGGTCTTTAGTAGCTTTTAAAAATATTGAGTCCTAAGACCACAGAACTTGAGAACTATTCTCAGGCTTAACCTGTTTCATGGATGCAGAGATGTACCATTTACACGTTTTGCCATTTCTGAAATTGGGACAGCATATCTTACAGTTTAAGGTATGTCCTTTTTTTTTTTTTTTTCAAATGATGTGAAAATTTCCATTGGTAACATCTGGCAACATCAAGAAAACACTGGAATGAAAAATTCAAACTTCAAATATAATTGTCTGATACTTATTTTAACAAACAAAGTTCCATTCTTTTTCTTTTTCTAATTCAGGAGCAGTATTTCTCCTTGAGGCCTGATCTGAAGACCAAAAGCTATGGAAATATCAGTGAGCGGGTTGAGCTGAGGAAGAGGCTGGGCTGTCAGTCCTTCAGGTGGTACTTGGATCATGTCTACCCAGAGATGCAGATACCTGGGCCCAACGCCAGACCCCAGCAGCCCATTTTCATCAACAGAGGACCCAAGCGGCCCCGGGTCCTGCAGCGTGGCAGGGTGAGGCGGCCGTCTTTGGCAGGTGCTTCACTAGAGGTGTGACCCCTTCCCAGCTTCCTCGAGAGAGCCCAGCTGTCGCCAGGTCCTTCCCTGCTGCCTGAGGGAGGCTCCCTTCCAGGCAGGCCTGTGCTGTGCCCTGCAGTGCCCACAGCTGTGGGGAAAGGCACTGTGGGTCCGTGGATGCCTGAAGAAAACAGGAGCAGAGTGGCTCTGGGGACCGCCTTGGATGGAGTGAAGGTGGCACAGAGTGGGCTTTTCAAACACCCGATGTCCCACGCAGTCCTCCATCAACATTCCCCCTTAATTTCTGAGCTACATCCCCAGCCCTTTTTATTTTGAGACCAAGTCTTGCTCAGTTGATGAGGCTGACTTTGAACTTGCAACCCTCTTTGTCTCAGCCTCCTGAGCTGCTGGGATTACAGAAGAAATTAACCCCATTTTTAATCGTACTTAAATTTTAGGGGTCTTCTCTTAAAATTGAACTGTTCTCCTGAATCGTTTCTTAGAACTGGCTTTCTGGCTAGCACCGTGGCGTACACATAGAATCCCAGCTCCTTGGGAGGGAATCAGATGCGATCTAGGGCCATCCTGGGCAGCACAGCAAGGCCCTGTCTCAAGGCTGGGGACATAGCTCAGTAGCCCTGGGTTTGATCCCCGGTCCTGCCAAACAAAACAACAATAAAACCAAACCTGGCATTTTGAGAGTGATGGGTAGATGCTGCCATTTCCCATCTTTCCCTTTGACACTGCTGACGTGTGCTGCCGGGCCGGTGTCCTTCAGGGCCAGGCCTAGCACTGTCCCCCTTTGGGTTCTATTTGATGAACCCCGTTGGAAGCTCATGAGGTGGGAGGACGAGTGCCCCCCGACCGCAGGCCCTGCCAGCACCGGAGGCTGCGTGAAGTACATCTTCCTGGAGCAGCCTCTGGTGCTCACCCGCAGTCAGCAGGGACGGTCCAGTTAATGGGGTCTTTTTGTGCCTTGGTGCTTATTTCCTTGGTCTCATTTTGGAACTTCAGGGTGGAGATGGTGTGTACTTCCCTACCCTCAGTCCATGCTGAGACTGCTAATGGCCTTGCAGTCCCTGGACACTCATGCCTGGGACTCAGTTCCCCAACCTCCTGAGCAGGCACCTTGACGACGGCTGTCCTGTATGCCAAGTTGTCACAGTGCTCTCCTCTCTTACAGCTCTACCACTTCCAGACCAATAAATGTCTGGTGGCCCAGGGCCGCCCCAGCCAGAAGGGCAGCCTGGTCGTGCTGAAGGCCTGCGACTACCGGGACCCGACGCAGGTGAGTGAGGCCTCCCAGAAAGGCAGTGCTGGGAGGTGGGCTCGGGCCCAGGACCGCAGTGCCTGAGGTTCTGATCTCAGTCACACTTCCCACTGGGAGTGGCCCTTAGAGAGCACCGCAGACACCACTGCTGTCGTCCTTCTGTTCCTCCGCACTGTCCTGGCCACATGGGGCTGTTCGGTTTGGCACTCTGATGTGTGTGGTCAAAGACAAGGCCTACGGAATTTCCGTTTCCATGTCTAGTGGTGCCTTGGTGTCATGCAAGAATGAAAAATAGACCACTCGGCCCTTCTGGTACACGGTGAATGTACTCTTACCTAAGGTGACGAGCATTTTTGGACCATTCCTGGTAGGAGAGGTGGCAGTATTGTAGACACTGTTGGAATGGGGACAGGTCCCGTGGGCTGAGATGCTGAGGTTATTCTAGGTGGAGAAGGAGTTTACTATCCTAATCCTGTAGCCACATGTGGCTGTTAAATAAAACGAATGTCTGGTCCCTCAGTCACATTTCAGGAGGTCAGGGGACAAAGAGGCTGTGAAACATTATAGCTTTCTGGAATGTTCTGTTTCTCCACAGAGTCTCCCCTTCAGATGGAGGCTTCACACGTCCCTTTTTACAGGTAGAAGCAGCCATGAGTAAAACAGGCTGAATGGAGGGAGTGCTCACCTTCTGGAGGTCCTGCTGGTGCCCTTCCCCTTCCAGCCCCTGCCCAGCAGATGAGACGGTTGACAAGAGGTGTCCATGGTTCCACCCACACAGGGCACACTGGCAGCTCCTTGGCCCCTCTTTTTTTTTTCTTCTTAGTTTTATTTATATGTGGTGCTGAGGATTGAGCCCAGTGCCTGACGCATGCCAGGCGAGTGCTCTACCTCTCAGCTACAGCCCCAGCCATCCTTGGCCCCTCTTAAGCCCTACATAGTCTGTGAGTTAAGAGAATTAGATAATCTGAGATTTATGATTGTGTGATCAAGTCAACCAAATTCAAGCACCACTCAGGGTCCTCCCAGCATGGCACCGTCAGCTCTGCGTTGCTGGAACACAGCGCCTGAGAAAGGAGTGGTCTAGTTGGCCCAGTGTTGGAGGTTCCTGTCCCTCAGTGGTGACAAGGGTCATTAAGAGATAAGCCCTCACCTCACAGCAGTGCCTATTAGCACCAAGCTGAGGACCGCCCCTTCACCACATGGGCCTCTGGTGAGCACAGCCAGTCCCTCACACTCTGCTTCCTTGTGGGTCTAGCACACGAATAAGTCTGTTTTCTTCCATGAGCACGAGAAGCGTTTTCCAGCTCTGATTTCCAGTGTTCCCGATTTCCTCTCTAGATCTGGATTTACAATGAAGAGCACGAGTTGGTTTTAAATAACCTCCTTTGTCTTGACATGTCCGAGACCCGCTCCTCAGACCCGCCTCGGCTCATGAAGTGCCACGGGTCGGGTGGATCCCAGCAGTGGACCTTTGGGGTGAGTGTGTGAGAAGGGTGGCCAATGAGCACTCGACCCGGGGATGCTTTTAGTCATTCGTGCATGTTCCACGGCTCCGTTGGGCTCTCCTGTCTTTACTGTGTTCAGTAAAACAAACAATCCCCGTTGCCTTTTTCAGAAAAATAACTGGCTGTACCAGGTGTCCGTCGGACAGTGCCTGAGTGTGGTGGACACCCTGGGTCCCAAGGGCTCCGTAGCCATGGCCATCTGTGATGGCTCCTCCTCACAGCAGTGGCACCTGGAAGGGTGAGGGGTGCCACCCAGTCTGCCAGCCCAGCCCTGGGGTCCGGCTGGTGGGGATCCTGGAGAGGGCGGCCATCTGCAGGCAACCAGGAGTCTCCACTGACGTCGCGGCCCCTCTGAGCCGCTCTCAAGGAATCTGTTGCACATGGAGGGCACACAGGGCTGAGCCCGGCGGGTGTTCCTGCTGGTTTGTGCTTCTCTCACCCCTTGGTGATGGAACTTATGATTTCCTGTCTTACAGGGCCTCATTCTGTTATCATTTAATATGTTTTAAATCATTTGAAGAAGTTGGTTGAATCCACAATGATTTTTAACTTTGGAAGGCATTTATAATATTTAAGAGGCAGTCAACTATTATAAATTATTTTGATGACTTATGACACTATCCACATTTAAAATAAAGGATCTTTTTGATTATTTAATGCAGATTTTGGTTTTTGTTCTGGTCTTGTGGACTCGCGTGGATGCGAAGCACTTTTGGATTCAGATGAGCTGTCAGCTGGGGAGCAGCGCCAACTCGAGGGGAGGCTTCATGGTTTTTTAGCTTGAACCATGAGTTTGGGTACTTTTAACCCATTTGCCTGTGAAGTCCTTAAACAGGCAGCTGGGTACAGAAGGGTCTTCTCAATCATCCTGTAAGTGCCAAGATAAAAAGGTGACATTTCCCTCACATCCCAGAGGAGACACAGAATTCAGTGCCAAGCCACAAGGCCGCCTCAGGGCCACATTCGATGCAGGGTGAACATTGAAAGGCAAGGAGGCAAGATGAGGACTTGGCCCCCAGGAGCATCACACAGTGACCTCAAACTGAAGAGCAGCCCTGCTGGACACCGCCCCACCAGGAGCAGAGCACAGTCTCTTCAGGTCCACTGGCCGTCAGGAGGGTCAACCAGTGTCCATGGTGAAGGCAGCCAAGATGCAGAACCTCCACGGCCCCGAGGCCGACCTGCTTGGTGTGTCCCAGTCCCGCTCTGAGCCCAGTGTTCCAGGGCAGTGCTGTGCTCGCACTCTTGGCGCGTAGCTGAGGATGGGACTGACCTGACCACGTGTGAGTTCAGGTGATGGCAACACCAGTGCTCATCTCAACACCCCTATGGACGGAGGGGGCGCAGATGGAAGGAAGATCCTTAACCAGATAACTGGCCTCTGGAAACTCCAGGCAACCATGTTTCAGGTAAAAAGTGACCAGGGCTGGGTGCGGTGGCACACACCTGTAATCCCAGCAGCTCGGGAGGTGAGGCAGGAGGATCATGAATTCAAAGACAGCCTTAAAAAATATTTAAAAAAAAAAGGGGCTGAGGATGTGGCTCAGAAGTCAAGCTCCCCTGGGTTCAATCTCCCATACCAAAAAGTAAGTGATGGGGCAAGACTAGGCTGCCCGTTCTGTCCTCTGCCCCTGCTGAAGGCCAGCAGGACACAGGAGAAAGCAAGGGCTAGAGCGTCCTCACCGCAGGACATTGCCAATTTACAGAAAATCGGGAGTGTTCAGAAATACCTAAGTCCTGGGTTCAATTCCTGGTGCCACCCCCCCCCTGCAAAAAAAAAAAAAAAAAAAAAGACCAGAAATACCACCATGGAGGGTCCCTGACTCATTTTTCAACCCCACGGTAATGGGCGCAGGAGGACAGCCAGACACATTGAGCACATTACTGTTAAACAGACTGTTAGATGGTTTTGCTGAACTTGGGCTAATTTAAGTGCCTTGGCACATTTAACAGAAGCGAGGCTAAGCGAGGGCACTTCGGCAGGCCAGGCGTATCAAAAGCACTTTCAGCTTGGGATTTATTGGGACGCAGCTACTGCGGCCGTGGGTGGGAGGCGGTGTCAGGTGACATACCTTGGGTCAGAGTCAGTAGCTCCTGTAGAGACGGTAGTGTATGTGATTTAAAAATAGATGGAAGTGTATACACCAGAGAGTGGCCAAAGTCATTTGAAGAGAATTTTGGAGGGCCTGGGGCTGGGGCTCAGTGGTAGCGCGCTTGCCTAGCATGGGTGAGGCCCTGGGTTCGATCCTCAGCACCTCGGAAAGTAAAACAAGGACATTATGTCCACCTACAACTAAAAAAATAAATATTTAAAAAAAGATTTGTAGGAATGTTCCAACTCAAGACCATGCTACTGACTGAAGGACAAGGAGCTGATTAGAACAGGAAGACCCACACGTGCCCAGCCAGCCAACCATCAGCAAGGAGCTGGCCCGCCCCGAGGGGAGAGGAACCAGGCCACGTTTGCTGGAGGCCTCACACCCCATCTTAGGCTCAGACCATTTCCAGGCACATCACAGAGCCAAACACAACATTGTTAGCTTCAGAGGAAAACATAGGGGAGTCTCTTCATTGCTGCAAGGTGACTTGCCAGAAGAACTAGCCATAAAACATTAATGGGATTGGGACTAATGGGACTGTTTATCAAGACACCATGAGGAAATGAAGTCAGCTGTAAACCTGTATCTGGTTCATAAACAGTGCTTAAAATTCAACAAAAACCCTAAACTTAAAAATGGATGAGATACCTAATAGATGCTTTGTTCCTCAAAGAAGTATAATATAAAATGCCAGGTGCGGTGGCACACGCCGTGACCTCAGTACCTCTGGAGGCGCAAGTCCAAGGGCAAGTTGGCCAATTAGAAAGACCCATCTCAAAAACCAACAGGGCTGGGGAGGTGGCTCAGCGGTGGAGTTCAGTCCTGAGCACCCCCGCCACGCACGCGGAAGGAGAGCAAGGACGTGGGGGAAGAAATGACAAATAGTGCCTTTAAGGAAACAATCCGGCAAAGAGGAAATGTTTTTAAACAACAACAGAAAATCTGCTTCTGCACAGATGAGCAGGAGGGTCTGGGCGGTCCTCCTGGGAGAATATGCTCCTGCTCCTCGCTGGGGACACTGGAGACCACCACTTGGGGAGAGTGAGGCGTCAGTGCACAGTTGGCGCACGGTGGAAGCACAGGGTGGAACAGAGCACTTAACCTCATGGCCGGCAAATGAAAGGTTGGGTCCCCTCAAGGGCACTTCCCCAGGGACCCCAGACTGCCACCAGGCCCCACCTCTGCAGTTTCCACCACCTCCTGGCAGCAGGCCAGGCCTCACATGCAGGCGGCAGTTCTGTTTAGACTCCTGGTCACGATGAGTGTCGTCAGTGCTCCAGAGACAAAAGGTGAGCCCCAGATTTCCACCCTGAGGTGGGAAGTAGGGTGGAGACAACGGGACTCCCAGGTGTACCTGTTGCAGAAACGGGGGAGAGAATGAGGAGCCCAGGAAAGAAGCTCGGGGTGTGCTGACACTTGAAAGGTAGAAGAGCTTGTGCCACGCCTGGGCAGGTGGCAGGTGGGTGGGAGGGAGGAAGGGAGCTGGGTGCAGATCCCAAGAGCAGTCCACAGCCTGTCCTGTGCGCTCCCTGCTTACCTGGCCTCTGGAGGAAGCACAGCGCGCAGAGGTTGCCATCAAGGAAGGCACGAGACACCTGTCCTGCTTCCATAGCTGGAATAGAGACTGGGTTACAAGAACCCCTGGGGTCCCAGAAAGCTGTCCTCAAGGATGAGAACCCTAATTTTAATTTCTAAGGACAGAGAGAATTCCAAAGACCAGTCAAGAGCACTGGGGAGGGAGGACTGAAGGGTCCTGCCCCAGGGAAGGCGGGTCTGGCTCTGGCGACCTCTGCAACCTCAATGTCTCCATTTCCCACAGGTGCCACATTACTGTGTGCTTGGGCCTTCAGGCATTTAGGACACGTGTTCCGCACACCGCTCAATTCAGGCCACCAGTGGAGGTGGCCAAATTAGTAAAGTCTGCCCGGGGGAGGCAAGGTCTTCTTACAGTCCCCACACATATGCGCAGGACTCACTGCAGGGGACTCCGGGTTGGCTGGACCCAGGTGGCACTGGTCACCGAATCTGACCCTTAGCCCTGTAGGGTTTCTCTCCATGGGGTTATAATCTCCTGTATTCCTGCTCCCCTCCCCGCTTCCCGTGAGACTGTAATTAGGGGAGCGAAGCTGATGACCAGAACCATCTTTCTTGTCTTTCCTGGCCACCATAGGGAGAAGACAGGGAAAGGCATCCACTCAAACAGCCCAAGGTGTCCCCTTCTCTGTGCGATCACTGGTGGTCAAGTCTGAAAGCTGAGGGGGAGGACTGCACCAAGCCAGAGCTCAGAGACATCAGCTCAGGGCTAGGGGTGCAGCTCTGGGGTGCAGCGCGCAGGCTCAAGGCCCTGGTTTAAAAAAAAAAAAAAAAAAAAATTGAAACTGCTGGTACCACCCCCCGGCCAGCAGACGCCTCCCATGGGGAACGTTTAAACACTGTTTTCAGGTACTCCAAGGTCACAGTAAAGGCAACACAAGAATTTACCACTTCCGTGCATAGGAAGCAGGACCTAACAACACATAAAATAAATGAATAACATAAGGTTCATCAACAACCCCCCATAAAACATTTAAAAAGGGGGCTGGGGTTGTGGCTCAGCAGTAGAGTGCTTGCCTGGCACGTGCAAGGCCCTGGGTTCAATCCTCAGCACCACGTAAAAATAGATCTTGGGTATTTTCAATTTTTAGCAGCCCTTTAAATCAAATGCATTAAATAGGCTGTCACGCAGGCTAAGCCTGGAAAGCCATTAGGAGAAAAAATTCCAGCCAGGCGCGGCAGTGCTGATACGTGGGAGGCTGAGGCAGGAGCAGTCCGATAAAATGATGCCAGTCTGGGCAGCACAGATGCTAAATCAGGGATTGAACCCAGGGGCTACCAAACAACACTGAGCAACATCCCCAGCGCTTTATATTGTTTTGAGACAGGGTCTCACTAAATTAGTTAGGGCCTCACTAAGTTGCCAAGGCTGGCTTTGAACTTGCAGTCCTCCTCCTGCCTCAGCCTCCCGAGCTGGGATCATAGGCGTGACTGCAAACACAGGAGGCACCAGCACCATGGGCCTCCGCTGCACGAGGAGCACACCAGCTACGACAGTGGGCTTGAGGGTCAAGTCACTGGTGGAGGAGGAGAAGGGAGGTGATGACATCGAGGCTAGAGACTGACGGACAAGTCAGAGGTCCATGCATTCCAACAGCCATCAGCAGAAGAGTCAGCCCAGAGAGGGATGAGCAGAGAACACAGGCTGCTGTTATAGATGTAAAATATTTTATTTGTAAATGGTGATCTTCTAAATCTGTGTCCACAAATTCCAAAACCCATAACACTCTGTATACTTCAAAAAATTCAATTTTTGCCAACATCAGATACTATTATACATAACAGAAAACAACAAAAACCCGGTAGGACAAATACTGGTAGGATGTCAGAATTTTGTACAATAGAAGAAAAATATTCAAGAAACAAATTTCATACAGCTATTTATCAAGAGAAAAATATATACAATTGATTTATTCTGTAAGATAAAAATACATCATGCCATATACATGACAGGTGAGGCCCGCAGCACTGGCGCGCACAGCTCAGCCCACGCGACTGTGCACAGACGTCATCCTCCACGCTGTGAAGTGTCAGTACCAGAACCCGAGGTACACAGCAAGAAGCTACCTGGGTCAAAATGCTGATTAAGGTTCTACAAGCAAACACAAAACAGTGTGTGTTTTTATTAAAGAAATGTAAACAGTTCATACAAACACATTTTAAAATTACATCTTCGAAAAACCCTATTGCCGGAGTCCTGCAGATGCGAGCATGATCATCTCTCTCTTTTTTTTCTTTTTCAAATTTTTGTGTTAAATAGAAAGCTAAAGTTAGGTTAAGTTCCTGCTACATGATTCTATTATGTGTACATGATTCTCTGTGATCTGAAACAAACTTCTAATCAAAACTACTTTTGCTGAAGAAAAAGTCCAGCCTCCATTTGGATGTATTTGTGAGCAGTTATTCACAGTTATCACAAATCGTAAGCACAAAAAACCTGACTGAAGAAGTAGGGATGCAACAATATAATGTGAAAAAAAGTTAAAATTACCAAAACCGCTATAAAAGTTGTAGTCATAGCATACACTCTGTTCAGTCAGAAGTTAGGTGTATAAAACAAGTATTAATAGACCGCAGTTTCAAAAAAAGCCCAAACACTCCAGGTTGAAATTTTGGTTGTTATGTAATTATAATGGCATATTTAATAAGACAAAATTATATTGTGACATCCCTATGACGTTTTATAAGCACCGAGCTGCTGCAGAGCCTGGTAGCATTTGGTCAATAACTATTTTTATACTGTATTTTTTTTCTCAAAATATTTACATGTTTGTACAAAGTGACAGGGTCCGTTAGTCTGCAGGGAACAGCAGCAGCTTGGCTTTCTTCTAACTTTTATTTAAAAATAGCTTCATTCACTTATTCAATAATAAATACAAAAAGTTTCTCTTATTTTACAGAAATCAAAAACTACAATAAACTGACTCATGGAATCAAGTATTTAAATGTATTTAGTGCAAGTTATTATCCCTTAGCTCTATCCCTAAGGAAGTCATCTCAGTACATTCCTGTTCAGTGGTGTCCACTTCACTCGACCAGAGGCCTGCCGCAGGGGGCGTGGCCAGCACTCTGGACGCCCTGGCTGGTGATTGCAGTCTTACATTCATAGGAGGCCCCTGCCCTGGGGCAGGGTGGCCATCGGCTCTTTGCCCCAGTAAGTTTCTCCTTAGTGAGATTAAGGAAACACAACAAAAAACAAAACAAAACAAAACAAAACCCACCCACAGGGAAACAAAGAAGAAGGAAAAGAAAGGAAAAAGAAAAACAAGCAAAAGTGCTGGACCATCTGTGCCTCTGTTCAACCCTCACCCTTCCTCCTGCACCTCCTTAACCTCAAGGACCGAGGAAACCAGAATCCCAGAAGCTATTTTTCAAAAGTCATAAAAAACAGAAAACAAAAATATCTTTCTGTCTGCAAAATTCCAATGGTGTGTTGAGTCGCCTCTTCCTAGGGACAAGCCGCCCGCTGAGATGGCAAGGAATGCATTCAGTTCATCCACTTCCGGCAGTTTACCGCTCCACAGTGACACGGGATCTTGTGCTGGTCGTCTTCAAAGTCAAACTTGTAGTCATAGCAGAGCTGCCCGGAGCAAAGACACAGCGTCAGCCAAAACCCAGGCGAGGAAGCGAGGCTCTGCCTCCCTCACGGGCACCGCCCACCAGCCGCCCAACAGGCACGCTCTCCAGGAGGACCTGATCAGCTGAGGCTCCCCAGTCCTCCAAGTGGGGACCTTGAAGAGAAGAAACTAAGGGTGCTGTCCTTTAGGGCTCGCCAAATATTACCACCATCTCAGACCCAGCAGCTGGCGAGGTGGTGGGAGGCGGTGGGAGATGGCGGGACAAGCCTCACCCTCAGCCTCCAGCTGTCTCCTCTACCTCTACCCCTGGGTAATCCCACAGCCAAATCAAAGGGGCCAGTGACTTCCTGGGTCTCTTTCAACTCCAACATCCTAGAATGTTATTTGCAAGACTTACTACATAGAAAGGAAGTGTTTACTGAGCAGCTACTCTTAGTAAACACACTACTGCCTTCTATTAGATTTTTATAGGAGCTTCAAAAGGAAATTATTTTCACTACTTTACAGAACATAATAGAGGATTAGAGAGGCTAAAGGACTTATTCAAGACTCAACAGAAGGGCAGCTGGGCCAGGCTCAGCAGGCTCCGCCCAGCCTTCACAGCACACTGCTGGTGCTCTATGTCCTGTCCCCTTCCCTCAGGTCACTCTGAGATGTCAAAGGGCCTTGGGTCTAGTCATTCCCTTATTCTTGATTAGAAAAGTGGATTCCAAAAGCATGACCAGGCACACAGGTGGGATCCCAACTGTGCTCAGAAAGGCTGGGTCCACCACAGCCCCTCGGGCTCCTCGCTTCCCAAGAAACACAGCTCTCGACCCAGGGCACCAAGAGCAAGATGCTGATCACATGTGACAGAGTGGAGAAATCAAAACGAGGCAGTCAACTCAACAATCTTAAAAGGTGAAACCCTAGGCCAAGTGATCTTATGAGACCAAGGGGACTCATGTCAAGTGTAGCGTTCAGCATTTTGAAGACAAAAACCACAAAATACCTAAAATTATTGGAAAATCTGTTGATGTGAAAAATCTGCAAGCTTATATTGACTGTGAGTGTGAAGACGAGCTATCTGGAGCACATGGCTCCCCAGATCTGCACCTACGGCCCTCCCAACACCAGCGCCCACACCATCGCGTGCCCGGGGACAAAGAGCACCAAGTCTGTGTTCTGCACACAGCGATCAGTGACGTCCATCTCCAGAGAGGATCTGCCAGACGGCACAGGGTCAGAGGACAGGAAGGACCCCGAGACACCTGAGGGTGCCGCTGTGTGGAAGCGAAGGGCAGGGAGCGGGAGGCTGCTGTGTGGTGGAGGGGGCGCTGGCTGTGGGTGACCCGCGGGGGCAAGGTCACCTCCCCAGGACTTTCCTCCCAATCAGGAAACATCCGAGCAGGTGCTGTGGGCAGGAGGGCGTGCTCCCACCAGGCACAGACAGCGGCACACCCCTGCCCTCACCTCTTCTCCTTTCTGGATTCGCCGATTGGAGCTGATGATGATTTTGTGTCCTCTCTCAAAAGTCACCACTTCGGCCACACAATTAGGCGCACACGAATGGTTGATGTATCTGCAAGCCACCATGTCAGAAACTTTTGATTGTAACACAACTGGAGGAACTCTTTACAACTTCCATTCACAGGGCAAACTTTTAAATTATTATATTTCTATTAACCCGTTAACAAGACAAATTTCTAAATAAAAATGGTTCTTAAAACTCAGTAGCCCATGTCTGTAACCTGTGCTGGTCGCAGTGTGAGCTCTTCCCCTGCTTTGGCCGCCTCCCCTCTGCACCAAGCTCCTGCAGAATCCTGTTCCCTGGGTCCTTTTCGCCTCACCTTGCAGGCCCTCCAGTGAGTGTTGCGTCGATCACGTGGTCACTGTCCATACGGAACATGTACACACCGCGGTTCTACAGAGAAAGCAGGCGACTCAGTGCACAACCCAAACTCTCCCACCCAGACCCTCAGCAGCAGGCCCAGCTGCTCCATCAAATGCACCCTGACCGCACTCCCTAGGGCCACTGGGCCAACTGCGGCAGGTGAATCTGCATGGGACCAACAGCAAGCATGGAGCCATGGGTCCAACGCAGCCAGGCCCAATAATCTACAGCTACACCTTCACAATACCACCACCGACAAACAAAACCGAAGGCACAAGACCACAGAACAATGCAAAGGTATGCAGACACAGTGTTGGTTCGAGACCAAACACAGTACACGGATGTGGCCCAGCCTGTGAGGTGTGTGGAAGGCACAGGGACAGAGATGAGGGATTGTGTTCAGTCTATTCATCACAGGGACCAGAGCCTACCTGGGACTCGTACAGCTTCTCTTTCCTGTTGGCCACTTCATTTCGAATGATAGTCCCGATGTACTCGATGACCATGGTGTGCTTCTCTATGTCCCGGGCAGCATACAGGCCGAGGCCCTGGGAGAAAGCACACATCACACTCTGGTTACAGACACCACGGTGCTCTCCTGGGTCTATCAAAAGCCACACTTGAGGTTTTCACCTTGACCCAAGCCATCTTTTCACTGAATATCTTAGTTTCTGAAAAGCTTGCCACCTAGGGCTGTGCCACTGCTACTTGGTTCCTGTGTCTTTATACTAAATTCTTAAGAGCACAGCTGTATTGTTGTGAATGTGCCCCAAGGTCCACAGTGGGAAACTCGCTGCCTGTGCAATAGGGTTGACAGGTGGGGCTTCGGGGGCTCGGGCCAGGGGGGCTCTCTCTGCTCCTGTGCAAGGTTGGTGCTGATATTTTGAAAATGGGCTAGTCATCCTGGGAGCGACTGGTCCTGACAGGTGGACTAGGTCTACTTCCCTGCTGCACTTGCTGTTTGGCCTTCTACCCAGGAAGATATGGCAAGAAGGCCCTCACCAAGTGCATCTGACCCCTTAATCTTGACCTTCCCACACTCCAAAATGGTGAGCCAAGTCAAGTTCTGTGTTCTGGGAGCTGCTACCGTATGATGTCCTGTCATGGCAGCACACAGCAGACCAAGGCCATCTGTAAAGGAACGCTGCAGACTGTGTACACACCACGCAGCAGGCCCTGTTCTCACAGAGCACTGGGTGAGCTCCACCCACCAAGGCAGGAACAGCTTCTGGTGGGTATGTTCTCCTGCTACTGTTTCAAGAAGGACTTGACATGACAATCAATTTAGTAAAACAGAAACAGATAACTATGAGGAATTATTACTATGAACAGGTTTTAGGTTTGGCTGAATTTCCTAGAAGGCAAAGAGAAGAAGCAAAAACATGACTCTGCTGTAATTATCAGGAAAGTTGAAAACAAACGAAACTCTTTTATATATATATATATTTTAGTTTTCGGCGGACACAACATCTTTGTTTGAATGTGGTGCTGAGGATCGAACCCGGGCTGCACGCATGCCAGGCGAGCGCGCTACCGCTTGAGCCACATCCCCAGCCCACAAACGAAACTCTTAAGGAAGGCATTATCTTTGCTCTAATAAAAAATTCTGGGCAAGAATGTACTGCAACTTGAACAGGCTGAACCGCAGCAGCCCAACTCTCCTGGGGCAGCTTAGGATGTCTGTGAGAGCCCTGAAATTACACACTACATGCAGTGCTGTGAAGTCTTCATCATGCTGGGTGTAGTGACCCCCACCTGTGATCCCAGTGGCTCAGAGGTTGAGGCAGGAGGATTGCAAGTTTAAAGCCTCAGCAACTCAGCAAGGCCCTAACCAACTCTGCAAGACCCTGTTTCAAAATACAATATAAAAAGGGCTGGGGATGGGGCTCAGTGGTTAACCACCTCTGGGTTCAATCCCCAGCATAGAAATCAACAAACAAATAAATAAAATCAAGTTTGTATCACTACAAATTGTAGAAAAACAACATACTGAAAAATATGTCAAAATCTCATCAGTGTCTGCATTTCCTAAACCTGATTTGGGTCTCTGCCTTCAGTTCTGAGCAGAAGGCAGCAACGGAGAACCCTGGGGAGCCCAGCAGTTCAGAACAGACAGGAAGACAGGGAAACAGCATCCAGACCCTTCTCTGCCTACAGCAACTTCCTGTGCAGTGATTCCAGGAGTGTGAAAACTCAGCTGGACGTGAATGAGTCACAACTGGTCGCCCAAGGGGAGTAAGCAAATCTGTCTCGCATCACAAGAGGAAAGTACTTGAGAGTGCATATGAAGAATATGGACTTGACCAAGGCTAGAAGCCACAGAAACTTAACTGTTTAAACCTTCATAAGAAAAAGAGAGACCATATTTCCTCATAGACAAAGAATGTTTCACAGGAGAACTAACAGTTGTTAGAAACTGAAAAGTGGTCAGAAGACGTGAACACTGGTTCCCCAAGGTGAATCCAAGCAGGAGACAAGAAAGGCACCCATTTGTCAATGGGTGGGAACTTCAATTAAGGTCACAAAGGTCACAATGCCACTCCACACTGAAAGAGTGGCAAAATCATGAGGAATGGTAACACCTACCAAAAATGGGACAAGAAGAAGAGCAGTCTCCTACCCCACAGGGAGGAATGCGCAGCGCTGCCTGCTCAGAACCCAGCACCATCGGCTGCGAGGAAAAGCAAGCACAGCCGAACACACACCTTACTGTGGGCTCAGCCTCCATGCGGGGGGCTACACCCGGGAGACTGTGTTCAGGATGGGATGGCACACTCCCTAGGGAGTGGCTGGGGGCAGCTCACCACAGCATGGTGCCATCTGGGGCCTGGGGTCAGTGAGAGAGGGAGTGGGAGAGGCTAGTGACTCCGTGTTCACCTGAGTGCACACACGTGCATGTATTTCCATGGCAGGTGCACGAAATCACAGGAGCCTGCTGTCAGTGCCACGAGGACTGGGAGGGAGAGGAGGAGAGGAAGAGAGGCAGACCGATGGAAGGAGGAGGAAACTACGAGAGCTCAGAGAGCTCAAGAACGCTGCTTCAGGCTGATGGCGACCTGTGGAGCACACAGCAAAGACACCACTGAAACCCTCCTCCAGCACGAGGCCCACCGTCCCGAGACATCTAGAGCGTGAATAAAGCCCCACTACAAGGGGCAGGGACAGGGTGCTCACTCCGGTAGAGTCTGGGGGGCTCAGCAGTAGGAAGAAGCTCCATCCACGACCTACACACAGGGATGAAAGTGTCAGGAGGACCTGGGCTCTTAGCTGACACACGAGGAAGAGCAGCAGAATAAGGCAGAGCAAGTCTTGGGGCAGAGAGCTGGGAAAACAGCTGGGGAGGAGACAGCCCTCCTCTGGGTCACTAGACTGTCAGTCCCAACAAGTTCCTCCACAAGTCTGGGGGCCATGCTTCGAGATCTGAGACCTCAGGGGTGGGGTGTTGGTCTACAGAGATAAAGCAGAAGAGGGACTTGCAAAACTGTGCAGCAAGCGTTTCTCAGATTGAGGCCACAGTCCTCCAGAGTGGAAGGGCTCATCAAGTGAGAAAAGTAGTCCATCAAGAAAGGCCTCAGTCTGGGTACACGTCCGTGAAATATCCAAATATCAAGAAGAAAGAGAGGATCCGGAACCTTGCAGTGAGGAAGAAAAAGATGCCCCCCCAAAAAGAACCAGAGAGCGTGCACACAGATCAGGGCTCCCTAGACGACCTCAACGAAGCCCATGGACTCCCTGGAGCCATGACAGGGTGGCCATGAAGGGGCTGGGCCCGACACGGGATGGGGGAGGTGGTGAACAGAGGCCGCTCGAGGGCGGCCGGGCACTGATGCCAGTGGAAGCAGCGGTGCCGCCCAGCAGCACTAGGGCCCACAGCACTGTCAGGAAGGCCAAGCCTGGCAAGAGGAGCTCTGCAGCTGCCCCTGGGACACAAAGGAGAGATGCTGGACATTGACTGCAACACTGAGGTCTTCAGGGAGGAGCCGAATGAGGATTCTGATTGCTCAGCCTAAATGGCCTTACCTAAAGACATCTCACGACCTAGACATGTGTGGTGACTTCACAGAAAGACGGCATACAAAAAATAAGGTGACTTCCAAAATTGGAGCACCTTTTAAAAACATTTTCATTTTTTTTTTTAAAGAGAGAGTGAGAGAGGAGAGAGAGAGAGATAGAGAGAGAATTTTTAATATTTATTTTTTAGTTCTCGGCGGACACAGCATCTTTGTTGGTATGTGGTGCTGAGGATCGAACCCGGGCCGCACACATGCCAGGCAAGCACGCTACTACTTGAGCCACATCTCCAGCCCACATTTTCATTTTTTGTAAGATGCTTAAAACATCCCAACTGAGCCATGTGGGTGGCTGTCATTACGCCTGTAATCCCAGTGGTTCAGGAGGCCGAGCAGGATGATCGCGAATTCAAAGCCAGCCTCAGCAACTTAGTGAGACCATGTAAAATAAAAATAAATTAAAAAGGGCTGGTGGGGCTGGGTTGTGGCTCAGTGGTGGCGTGCTCGCCTAGTTGTGCGAGGCCCTGGGTTCGAGTCTTAGCACCACATAAAAATAAGTAAACAAAATGAAGGTATATGTATAGGTGGTTAAGACCCCTGGGTTCAATCCCTGGTACATATTTAAAAACAAAACAAACAAACAAAAAAAAAAAACAAAAAACAGCCCTACTGAGCTCTCCAAAAAATCTAGTGTGTGCAAAAATATAGCAATATTTTTTTCCCCAAGAGTTCCAAAGGGTATGCACTGAGATGCAAAGATGTGCATCCTCAACGTCAGCTTCTGTTTGAAATTACTAGTGTTATAAACTGACAATACTGAATAGGACTTCAAAATATGATTCTTGGGATGCAGCTGTGGCTCAGTGGTAGAATGCTTACCAGAGCAAGCCTGAGGCCCTAGCGAACCAGACTCTATCGTCCCTACAGCCAGGTCAAAGAGCTTTCCACATCCTATTATGTCTCCTATTGCCAGACACCACCTGTGACTCTGAACACAGTCCTCACCTGGATGCGAGACCGGGCCAGATACACATTGGATTTCCACTCGGTCTTCATTCTCCGGTACTGCGATGACTTGGAGTGGACAAACTGCTTACTGTAAGGCGCATTCAGCTCCCCAGTAACCGTGCTCTGAAAGGACTTTGAGGTGCTGGTGCTGTTCAGGGTGTGCGGCCTGCAGATGATGGCGTACCAACAGGAAACAAAAGAAAAACTGAAGACGCCTCTGAATGATGCCCAAAGCCAGACTGATTCAAAGTCTTACTAACAGAAACACACGGAAAGCTGCCTAGCAGAGACACACGGCGTCCTCTGAGGTAGTCAGGCACATACACAGCCAGAGACAGCAGGGTTTGTAAGCAGCAGACAAATAAAGCACAAAAACCGCTAATACGCCTAGAAACCCTGGGCTGTACTATGTGAAGTTAAAACAAAATACCTTAACACAAACCTCTTGACATGGGCACTCATTTTAGGTTCAGAACGGGCACAACCTGTGGGGTTAACGGCAAGGGGGAGTTCCATGAGTGGATTCCGGCCATAGCGGAAGGTGTAGTTTTCACAAGCCTCAACCCCAGGTAGCTGAAAAGAAGCGAAATACACAAAAAGATAACCATGTGACTGGGACCACAAAAACCACTCAAACATTTTTCCAGGTAACAAAATGGTCTTTTGACCTATCAAACATAATCAGCCTGCACTCAGATCTATTTGAGCATGAGCTTGTCGGCTCAGTTTCAAAGCAGAACTCAGCAAACCCTGACAAGTGCTCTCTGAAGAGAAAGGTCAAACCCACAGAACCCCATACAACCAAGCACACATGTGCGTGCCGCAGGTTCCAAGACCAACAACCAAAACACAGGGCATGAAGGACTAACAACTTAGTTCTTCCATCTGAATTTTAAAACTAAGAGCTGCTAAGATTTTTTTTAACATGACTTGCTTTCTTGATCATATATTTCTTCTTTAAAACATGACTATATGACATGGTATCATCCGCGATGTCCTAGGAGTGTAGTGGCAACTAACTAAAGGTGTATTCATTAAGGGTCTTTTCTAGAACATATTTCTTGTGAAACATTTTTCTCTGTAGTCATAGAAGACAGACATCATAGGCAGGAGTATTCCAAAGGAGGCAATCAGGCCTGCAACTAAGGTAACACACCAGTGAATTTTTATTCTTGAAAACAATGCCTTAGCTGGGTGTGGTGGTGCACACCTATAATCCCAGCAGCTCAGGAGGCTGAGGTAGAAAGATTTAAGTTCAAAGCCAGTCTCAGCAACTTAGCAATGCCCTGAGCAACTTAGCAAGGTCCTGTCTCAAAATAAAAAAGGCTGGGATGTAGTCCAGTGGTTAAGCACCTCTGTGTTTAATCCCTGATACCCCCCAAAATATACAATGCCTTATCAACATGTGATTTTCCAGAAGTATTATGTACCCATGGTTCAGACAGCGTCACTGCCAAACTCACTTGTTATCTTTTGAACAGAGCCAGAGGAGCCTTCTACCAAGCGCTGCTATAGCCTGCTGCCCTCTGGAGACTGACCCCAGGAAGAGGCCAGGAGAGTGGCCACAAATATGCAGAGCCAGGAAAAGGGAACCCCAACATTCTCAAGTGCAGAACCTCGGAAGGCCAGGGAAGAGGGTTTCCCCATCCACGTAGACAGCGAAGACATGACAGCTGGCGTCCTCCACCCTGGCTAGCCTCTGGGCTGGAAGAGACCCTGAGGACTGACCAGAGCTTCTTTGAGGAGAGGGAAATACTGCACTGAGGTCTTCCCTTTGTCATTAGTGCCTGTTTTCCTCCAGATACAGGGGTCAACCCACAAGCAAAATCCTGCTCTGAAAAGCACAAATCCTGCCATGGTGTGGTCAACTGGCTCCACTGAATTAGAAGGCAGTTCCTGTTCTGGACCGTGAGTTAGGTACTCACTGATTCTGCTATCCGTGCCACTGCGGAGACAGTCAGGCCAAACAGGTCTTCTCCTTTCAAGTAGGCAGGGAAGAGCTGGAGCATCTCAGACGTCTTCCTCACACTGGCCACAGGCTCCAAGATCTTATCCCAGACACCTGCATGCAGACAGGAAGGTGATTTCTATGACGACCTCACTCTTAGCTAAGCAGGGAGAAAAGCAAGGGAAGCACAAACCCAGAGAATGAAGCCCAGCCCCTCACAGACAGCAATCTAACAGACCTGTTTACTAAGTGACAGCAATTTAAAGACTTTATGAAATTGGGGGGAAAATAACGTTACATTATGGATAAAGAGTAAAAGTAAAAAGGTTACTTTAAGATAACTGAGATTCATGCAACTAGCTAATCCACTTTCTTACTGATTAAACAACATACTAGTTTCAAAATGATTAATCCAATACATAATATCTGTAGATATATGTTCCTTTCTCCTCAAATCTAAATTAAAATGTGAAATTGACAATTTTCTTAGGAATATCTTTAGAGCATTTCATACATTTTTAATAAAATGGTCAATTTTTAAAATGCAGCTGTCCAGTGCTTTCTGCATCAATAAAAATGACTTATCAGACTTACCCTGGAGTCAAAATTAAGTGTCTAGTTCCCAGCTCTGAACTTGTATGATATCTGATGCTTCTGTGATGTTGAGAAAACATACACAGTTCACTTCATATATGGTTGCTGCCTTTTAGAAACTGACACTAAGAAGGTCCCCATTGGGACACAGCGGTACACACCTGCAATCCCAGCAACTTAGGAGGCCAAGGCAGGAGGATTGCAAGTTCAAGGTCAGCCTAAGCAACTTAATGAGACCCTGTCTCAAAATAAAAAATAAAAAGGACTGGGGATGTGGCTCAGTGAGCACCAGGACTTTAAAAATACCCAGTACTTAAAAGAAAGAAGGAAGAGGACCCCCCCCACACACCCCAAGGTAAATGGCAGGTAACCTTTACCTACAAATTATTCTCAGATTTATTTTACCAACCTTTTATGCTCAAATACATGTTGACTACAAAAGTGCTTAGAAAACTGTATAGCAAATAGCAAGGTATAATACAAGAAGGCCAAGATCCGCATCTGTAAATGAAAACTACTCATCTGCTGTTACATGAACTGAACGTGAGGATACAAAATAGGGCAGGGGATGTGGCCCAGTGGTTGAGTGCCTGAGTTCAATCCCTGGTATCCCACCCCACCCCACCCCACCCCACAAAAAATGTCGATGTGAAAAGCATTCATCAGCCTAACATCGAGCCCCTGGCTCTGCAGAGCATGTAGGTGGGAGGCCTGACCTTTCGGTGATGTGTCACTCAGGACGAGGTCCTCATGGCCTTGCTCCACAATCCTGATGACGAACTCTGGGCGCCCGTCCTTCTCCTCAATGGAGCAGAGGTAGCGGCAACGCCTGTTGGCATAGCGCGTGCTCCAGTACAAGCGGCTGGCCTCATAGCCCACGGGGAAGAGAGCCTTAGCCGAGTGGAACGCCTGCATCTGCTGAGGAAGCAGCTGACCAATCGTGTGGAAGATGAGGCTCCCAACACGAAAGGTGTGGTCCCGCTCCCCCCGCTGCACGATGCTGGCAATCTGCCGCACCTCGTCACGTTGAACGTAGACCCTCCTGAAGACTGCAAAGTAACTTAATTCTTGCTCATGGATTCCCTTTGGTTTGTGCATGGGGCAAAGCATAGTTTTGTCCTTAAAAAACATGCATTGTGCTTTAATGGCGCATGTGAAGTGATAAATGTTGGTGCATCGAAATCTGTGACATCCACTGGTGGCGCCTGTCTTGTGACAGAAGACACATTTCATCTGTAGGCCTCTCCTCAGAGCTAGCTCCACATTTATTAAGGCACCAGCCTGCGTCTCATAGACCTCTGTGGACCACAGGGCACAATTCAAGTGGACCCACAGGTCCAAGTCAAGGTTGAGCAGCCTCGCAGGCCCGTCTGTCAGCCCATCCCCTTCTCCGTGGCAGAAGCAACACTTCCGACAGTCTCTGGGCACAGGGTCAGGTTTAAGAGAAGTGCCTAATTCCTTCAGAAACTCATCTATCTCATCCTCACATGGTGGTTTAAATGTCCCCTTGGGGATGACAATATGAATGCTCCATTTCTTCCATTTCATTCCTCTCCACTTTTTGTTCAGTGGCCTACAGTCTTCAAACCCACCATGAACAGTCCTGAGCCGAGGTTTCAGCTTGACTGTCACCTTAAGCTCATCGGGTTTGGCTTCTACTTTGGCTGCTTCAAAGGCTGGAGGGAAGGTGATGGGCGGTGAAGGAGGGGGGGAAGTTTCTTCCTGGAGCTGAGGGAGGCAGTGCACACCCAGTGTGGAGATGTTGTTGCTGTACTGGTGAAACACTCTGGATGGCATCGTTCTCGTGGGTGACTGTGGCAACGAAGGAGTGGATTCCTGGCCGTAAGCAGCAGCCATGGAGGAAAAAGAAGAGAGTGACTCACATGCCCTAAAAGTAGTTCTACTTCAGCAAGAAGCCAAGCAGCTGGTTTAACAGGGGTCTGACTTGATGAGAAGATGGGGTACATGAGGTTTCGGGCTTAGTGGAAGCTGGCAGAGTCCTACTGGAGAAATGGAGAAGGCGGGGCAGCCAGGGTGGTTCTATCTATGCCTTTTTCACAGTTGTCATTTACAGAATGCTCACCCCTTAAGCCCTCTTGGACATTCCCCTTCCCCATTATAAAAAGCTGGAAAAATCAGTGCCATCAGAAGTTCTAGCTAATTTAATTTGTACAACAGAACAGTGTCATGTGGCGATGTCATTTGGCAAGAGTTTAACTCCACTTCTGTCCACTATTCTCAGGTGGAATTAATGGGGAAGAGGCTCTCTGCCAAAGAGCAGATCCTGCCCAGGTGTCTAGGCTCCTCACTTGGACCAGCTGCTCAGAGCTGGGCCAGGCTGCCACAAAGTAATGAACACCAAAACCACACAGTCCTTCTGTTCACATGCCACATCCTAAAAGGTAACTGAAAAGAGCAAGGCCTCATCCAGGATCCCAAAGTGGGCAGCTACTGCACACCAGCCTAAGAAGCTACCTGGTGACAACCTCCTCACCTAGGCTAGGGTATTTAAATTTAAAGTCCAAATTTACTTGTCAGATGGCTTGGATTTTATTATAGTGAGGACTATTGCCTGTTAGCAAGAAGCCTCTTCAACATGTTCTCCTGTGAAAGCCATGACTAGTAGTCTTGCTTACGAGATAAAATTTCTTTCAAAACATATAATTAACAATATCACTTGCATCAACTACATACCCAGACTACTTACATCAAGTAAAACAACTTGGCGTGAGCCAAATGCTTTCTCTCACAGTACATGAATAGACTTAAGTTTTATTTTTGAACAAATTTTCCTATTGAAGTAATATTAATAAAAGTATTTTTAAATGTTAATTAAGACTTAAAAATCTGTAATTTTGCAGAGATTCATAATTTGTAAGGATCAAGATTTCAGTATTAGTGTTCTACTTAGTTCTGAACTTTGAGAACGTAGACTCATCTGCCCACTCCCTCGCTGCACGTGGAAGAGCAGCAAAGGCAAGGCTGCCGCCTTCCCTCATCAAGGCAGTGAGCGGCACCGGGACCCTCCCTCAGAGCTCTGCAAGGCAGGGACACATCTCTTCTACTCACTATTATATACTTGGAACACACAAAACCACTCACTACATATTGTTTACCAGAGATTAATGCACTAACATTACCTTGTTTTCTGAGTTTTTTGCTTGTGCAGTTGATGAATAAAGAATAAAGCAATTATTACTACAAAAGACGATGTCCTTCTCCATTCTCTTGGTGCTATCTCGAGAATCCTGAAAAGTAGAGAGAAATGTGTGTGTGTGTGGTGGGGGGGCGTCTCAACAAGTCAAAACTTAATAAAATCCTCTTACTAAAAAGAGGACATAGGGCTGGGGCATAACTCAGTCAGTGGTAGAGTGCTCGCCTCACATGTGAGAGGTAGTGGCTTAGATCCTCAGCACCACATAAAAATAAAATAAAGTTATTGTGTCCATCTACAACTAAAAATATATATATAAAAGAGGCTCTCCATGTTGACTGTGATTTTTACATTATGTTAAAAAGTTTCTTGATTTTAAAAATAAGGTGACCATTTCCCAATCTTTAGCATATAATTATATTCTCCTAGAAATGTGCAAACTATATCATCCCTATTTCACTATCCAGAACTGTGGTCCTTATCACAAACAACTTTGCAGTTTGCTGGAGCTGCCTGGCTTGAAGCCCTGAGGACAACATACTCATGTCACCCCAGGAACATGGGGCCCCTCCCAGGTGGAAGAGCAGTCAGTGCCACTGACACCTCCAGGGGTGGGGGTTGGGGGTGGAGATAGAAGGCACAGTACCTTGTTCATGAAGGCCACGTCTTTGAAAGATTTCCGCACACCACTTCCAAGGATAACCACTTTGCAGTGACAGCACCACTGTGGTCTGAGTGCTGTGCTTTCTGCAATACCATGACCAGAGTCTTTATATCCAGACAGACCTAGAGGCAACCAACTTTTGTTAGTAATTAAAACTGACCAGTGACATAAGGCATCAGATTACACTGTACTGACCTTGGTTCAACTTACTTTATATTCTTTGATAAAAAATAATGTGACTGGAGTACAAATAAAGAAACACGTTTATTCTCAAACAACTGGGGAAACAATGCTAGCATGAAACAATAACAAAACTAAGTCACCAAGATATATTAGTATTCAATCAAGGCACTCAGTGAGTGGAGGAGGAAGAGAGATTTCTGTCGTTTGAGGTTAAGGTGCCACTAAAACATTTCATGAACAATAAAGAGAAATGTGCAGAGGAAATTTAAATAAGCATGACTTGGAACATCAGAAAGAAAGAAAGCAAAGACCCAAGACCAAGTTAAAATATAAGTTCAGGATTTGGAGTCTATTCAGAACATCTCTGGGATGGGGGAGGTGGATGGGAGATGACAGAAAGAACCAGGAAAAACACGGGTGACAGAAGCAGCTCCCAGCTAAGAATTCCAAACTGCAGCATGGATGCTCTCAAAAATACTTTAAAGATGAGAACTGAGGAGCTACAAGATTCTAGAAGGGTAACGACAGAAAAAAGATCCCAAGGAAACTGGCGAGCAGGGAGACATGACAAAGTAGGCTGGTCCCAGCATGGCCTGAGGCAGGAGTGTGGTTTTTCAGTAATGGGCAGGAATGTCCCTCTGGGAAGAGGGTGGCCCTGCAAGGGCAGTGTAGATGCAGACAAGGGGAAGAGAGAAGGAAGAGAAGACAAGCAACACACGTCAGACTGGCAGCCTTATCAGCACCACTTGGAGAAGGCCGTCAGTGGCACAGGTTTCAGGGACATGAAGAACAGAAGCTGCTTAAGGGTGAGCAAGTCAGAGGCTTCTTCCAACAGCCTGCAGACAGCTACACTCAACACTCCCTGGTTGACAGCAAGACACCACACACCACAGCACAAGTGGCTGCACCACACTACAGAAAACAGACCGCCCAGCAAGGCTAATTAGCCAAGGACTCACACCAGCACGGTGCCTGTTACTTGTTGAAAATTAAATTGAGACTTTAAAAAGAATAAGCTTAATTTTGAGTCAAGAATGGATTTGGGATTAACAAAAAGCTCACTAGCTCACCATTGCTTGTTGGAGGAAATGGTACATTAGGCTGCTTCAGCCGGTAAGAGCTGGCTAATCTGGGAGGGTGTGCAGATCCTGGTGGAGGCCCACGAAGAAGTAAATGCTGTCGATACTCCAAACCTGGGTTTATTCTGTGGCTATTGACCAAACCCATGGATGGAACATCTGGAGCATTACTAACCTCATAGCTGTTAGGAATTCGGACGTGAAGAAGGTCGGAAAACGCAGCCACAACACTGCTAATGTTCTAAAACAAAACGCAAAGCCTGTGTTAGTCACCCAGAAGGCCACAGCGCACCACCACTCTGAAGAGAAACACACTTGGGGTGGATGCTGTCTGCCTGGTGCGTAAAGGGCAAGGAAATCCAACAATTTTTATTTAGACTTGAGAGTCTTGGGGAGGTGATGGGACACATTTTAATGGACCAATATACAAGTGAAGTCTTCATCAACAGAGACCCTCAGGAGGACATTTCAACTAATACGAGCAACTTGGGAGCACATTAAGCCATTTAGCTCTCTTAATACCTGAAAGGTATAAAGACCTGAGCATAAGGGATAAGCTGACCTTTTTCAAAAGTTTTCAGAGCAAGCTCACATCACAGGGTGACCAGTCAGCTCTGGCCAAAAGTGTGAAACAGTCCACAAGAATGCTATTCTGTTAACGACCAAAATATTGTGATATAGCATTATGAGCTTGGTCTCCAATAAAATGTCTCTGCAGAATTCAGTTTATAAAGATTTAAAAATCCTCAGCAACTCACTAGTATTTGACATAGCAGCTGCTACCTAAAAAAGACTTTTCTACTACTTCTGCAAAACTTTTATTGCTGATAACATTCTTTATTGATGGTTAATTTTCTGCAGCCTTAAGTTTTGAAAAGGTGCCTCTCTAAATGTACATATCTTTTAATAGGAACATGTGGACTCCAACATCCCTTTCTGCCTTGACTTTGGTTAAGATCAATCTCCTGCTAATGCCAGTGCTCAGAAGCAGCCTAGAGGACTAAATGCCCATTCACCCTATCCTCAACTTTATCTTTTGTTCTCGGTGACTGCAATTTATGTCAACCATCAATATCTTCAATAATGGGACATACTCCATGGCATCAAGAAGTCATTTCATCTTTACCTCAGCAGCTGTAGGATGCAGGGTAATTGCTACAGATATGAGACCGGATCTGGGACCATTTGGGGATGAACCAAAAGGTGATGTAAAAAATAAAGTGCCTGGCTCAGTTTTGATGTCATTCCTTCTTGATTCTGAACCTTGAAAGGAGTGGAGGTAGGGGAGAGAAAGACACGTTAATGACTCTTCAAGGTCAAAATATGATAATAGGAAACCAGCGAGAAATGAAGAGGTAAAGAGGCTAAGTGGTCTTACTTTTCACAGTTGTGCTAGGAAGAATCGGAATGATGGGGGATGGCACTGGCTCTGGAGGCTCCTCCTTGACCAATGACAGATCTGGATACCTGCTCACTTCCACTCCAACCACACTCTCAGGAGAGGACGAGGGAACGAAGCTCTCAGGAGTGTCCCGATCACCACAGTGATCCTGTATCCTGGAAGAGGAGCACACACACATCATAGCATGCAAACCCACCACAGGGCCTTCTCAAACCAACTCCATGTATCCCACAACAAGGATGCTCTCTGAGTGATCAATGGCAATAACATAAGCAGCAAATCAATCAGCTCAAGGTCAAACAAGGACTCTCTTGGGAAAAATATAAACAGGTTTAGCTATGAAATAGTGTAAACAGCTGTGTTTCCTTCTGACCAAAGCTTCAGTATCAAAGTTTAAAGACTTGCCAAAGAGGAAGATGAATACTAACACCTCTGCAAAACTCCAGGTCACTGAGACTAAGGAAGCCTCCTGTTACTTGAACAGGAAGGAGGAATCCATGCACACATTCAGCATCACAGCTGCAAGCCAACAGCCAGTGGCTGTGAAAACAGCCATCTGGCTGCTGTTGCTTACCGTGGCAAGAGGGGAGAAAACCTGGGTGCTGTGGCTTCACAGATACTTCTTTTTCTTAACTGACAAAGTAAGGTGAAAAAAGAAGAAAGTGGTCCCTCCTGTCTAGTCTAGGACCTGGATCCACCAGGGAAATGGTGAAGTCCCAGACTAACAGCTGCAGACTATTCCTGGGACTGCTGTCTGTCTCCCATGCCTCCCGCTCATGCTGACGGAGACCTGAGAAAGGCTTCTGCACAGCATCCTATGAAGTCCAGGGTTGGAGCAGACACTGTGCTGGGTCACCAAACACCATGCCCAGCAAGCCGCTGTTCACAGCCCCTGAAAAGAGCAATGATGCCTACTCTCGGCAGTGAGGTACAAGAGAAAGAAGACCTGGACTCTGAACCGACAAGCTGCTCTTTTCTTTGGTCCAGTTTTCTCATTAGTAAAGTAAGAGACTGAGAGTCAGTGGATGTCTCATCAAATAGAAGTTATTATGCCAGATTTTCCAAGGAAAAGATAAAAACTTGAAGTATATCTCAACTCCTTGGAACTAACTAGTTGGGTGTTGATTAACTACTATGGGAACCTGATTCTCCCCAATCACAATCCTGGAGTCAAAGAATTAACACAAATTGGTGACAAGCTCTCTGCACAGCAGCACTCTAGTAACTGCAGGTGCTTATCTTTCCTTCAGACATCCATGAGCATCAGTGCACCCAGCACATGACCCTCACAGCCTGCAGACGACGGTGATCTTTGAAATCCTTCCCATGAAGGTCTTTCATTGCTTTAATGTCTGTTCAATTACCATTTGTTGAATTCTCTAAATTATGCAAGATTTTAAAAATACATAATATATCTGGTAGTAACAATGTCTTATAAAATTAATAAGCTCAAGAACATTATTCAAATTTTACCTATCCAATGTTTTTATATACTATTTCTTTACACATTATACTAAGTACATAAGAAAAAGAAATATCAACAATTTAAGAAAAAAATTCACTTGTACCTTAATTCTTCCTGATTATTGTGAGGTGGTGTTGGGAGAGATGCTGGAACATCGACTGTCTTTGGGCCTTGAGCAAGAGCTCTGGCCAGCAAGTCGTCCTGGGGCCGGAAGGGCAGTGGAAACGGCTTTGGTCCTAGAGCTTTGGTAACTGCAAAAGCCAACATATAAAACCATAAGTACATCTAGTGAAAGTTGATAAGCAGACAGCACTGGACAGTACTACTGTCACTGTACCAGACACAGCTGGTAAAGGTTCACTTATCATAGGTATAAAACATTGAGGCACAATCATACCTTCATGGCTCACCAACACTCCAGCTTTTCCAGCAAGTTCTTCAGTTGTTGCAAAACCATTTGCCATCTTCTGACAAGCCATAGGAGGTGGTGTAGGAGGAAGAGAGGCAGGGGGTGTTGGAGGATTACTTAAATTATTCTGCTGCAGGAGACCAAAAAATTTTAAATTATATGCTACTGAGCAAATATGCAACGAGCTTGCTAATACCTAGTTCTGTGAATTTTTAGCAAATAGAAGCAAGGCTACAAAAATGTACTCAAGTTGCATCTTCATTTCCAAATGCACACCAGGAAGAAAAATATACATATAAAGCTAGAAGGGGTTTTGCAGAACTACCACTTATGATTTTGTGGATACATTATGATCCATTTGCTTATTGGACCTGGAGCTTGAGTACTTAGCTTTGCAATGAAGAAGCAAATTTCCATTAGGTCTGAGACTATTGTATGCTACTCCTTTTCAGATTTCATGGTTATAACAATTAGTAAAAGACAGCTTTAAAACTCTAATAAATTGTAATAAGTTCTAAAAATTTATTTTATTAAATTCTCATAAAGATATGCCCTAGTTCTATGAAAAACTGAAGAATTTGTAATCCTAAACTTTAATTGCAACTTAAGATCTGATTGTTCAAGATCTCGTAAAAAAAAAGGCAAAAGGAGTAACAAAGTGCTATAAGGACCAAATATATTAACAGGTTTTTCAAACATCTCTCCCAGTTTAATATTTTCCACCAACTTGCCACTTATTGTTTATCATCTCAAGGAACGTTGGAATCTACCACAATGCCATGCAAATCAAAAGTAGAGTGGAATTAAATCTTGCAAAGATTTATGGGATTTCATTAAGTTCATGAAGTAATGGTGATAAACATCTTGCACTGAGAGGGTTTGTAACTGAAGAACAGCCCACATGGACAGAAGAGGGAGCATGAGAGAAGTTTTCAAATATTAAAGTCAGAAGAGAAGACCTCAGGAAAATACTCTCAAACACTTTGCAAAAATGATCTTTTAAAATAAGTCAGATGTGAATTGAAGGTGTGTGTGAGATGCCATTATGAAACTGTTAGAAAAGTAATACCAAAAGATAAACTGATTTGGTTTTATAGTATTTTAATAGCCTAGCAACTAGTGTCAGAATTATCAGATAAAATGTATTTAGAACTTTTTAATTTCATTTTTCAAGGTAAAAGGCTAACCTTTTTTTTTTCCCTTTTATTAAATACTAGGGATTGAAACCATAGGTGCTTTACCACTGAGCTATATCCCCAATCCTTTTTATTTTTGAGACAGGGCCTTACTAAGTGCTTAGGGTCTCACTAAGCTGCTGAGGCTGGCCTTGAATTTGTGATTCTCCCGCCTCAGCCTCCTGAGTTGCTGGCATTGCAGGTGTGTACCACCAAACCTGACCTTAACCACTTTTTAAAAATCCCAGTATTTACTAGGAATTTGAATTCATTTTATAATATAATAAAGGTTATAAGGAACCTGTATTTCCCTTACCATGGAAACTTTTAAAATTTGTATTCTTACCTACAGAAAATATCTTTTTTGGGGGGCTGGGGGTGGGAAGGAATCTGGTTCACTCAAAGCTGGCCCCAAAGAAGACCAAGGAGTTAGCTCCAAGAGCTCTAACTTCAGGGGATTCAGAGGACTCTTATGGGAAGGTACAGGAGGCAGTGAGCCCTGGAGAAACTTTCAAGTATTCGTGTGAGAACTACCTCACCAGGTAAAATTCTTATCTGTTGGCTGTTTTTTAGATGTAAACTAGGTGCAAAACCAAGACACACTCCACCAACTGTGATAAGGCATCCAAAGATGAAGCAAGGCAACACCCTGGTGAAGAAACATACCTTGTAGATCAACTGAGAATAGTAGTCCGAAACCCCTTCAAGGGTGGCACTGCCAAAAGTTCCTAGAAGTCGATTCCCACTATTAAATTGGCCACTGCCATAAGGAAGAAAGTGCGCAAAGTTCACTCCAATGATCGGTTCCATTAGAGGGAGCAGAGAGAGCTGCTATTAAAAAACACATTTAAGAGTAATGTACACGATAAGCAAAACTGAGTGTTCCTCAACTTCCTAAGACCCGAAGCAATTTAGGCAAATAAGACGTGAGAAAAATGAGACTTAAAATTTTGAAGTATCAAAATGTTGGAGAGAGAAATAATGAGCTCCAAAATAAGCTCTGTTCTCATCTTTCCTAAAAGGATGTTACCAAGGTGTCTCAAGAAATACAGGTTCCTCCCCTTTGCTCGGCAAGAAATCAGGCCTGAGCTGAGGCTAGGCACCACCAGCAGCAGTCAGGAGCCATCTCCCTGCTCTGTAACCACCATAGATGCGGAAGAGTAGAGTTTAGATGAGCAGAGTCCTGTGGCTGCAGTCACAAGAAGTGAGGATAGTTTTTCCTGGTGCCAAGGCTGCTCCTGACCATCGCTTAACTGATCTGTCTACTGTGCTGTGAATTTCAGGGGCCAAGATGATAAGGTACAATATTGCTTGGAAAGAGGAAATCTACTGGGTTTCTAGTCCAGGTGTCCTTTATTCTTGTAGCTCTCTACTTTAATTTGGAAATCATCAAAATAAAGAGAAAGCTGGATTTCACAGGCTGAAAAGCACTTGCGCTCTTACTTCCTACAAGTTTTAAGGTGGCTGCTCTGAAAGACTCACCTGTTTCAGATGGGTGAAGGAGTCGGAGTTGGAGTACATGGTCTGCTTCTCCTCTTCATCCTTTTTCCTTTTCTTTGAGCGAGGTGCCGCCTTCTCCCCAGTCCTCTGAGTCCGTTTGCTTCGCTGTTTCTTGATTTCACTTCCTCCATCTGTTTTTGGCAACTGGTTGTTGCCACATCCAAAATCACCTTGCATTTGAGCCCCCAAAGTTTGCTAATGTAATTGGAAAGTTAAAAGTAAGTGAACTATCAACACGTTTGAGTCTTAGTTTATGCCCGACCTGTTCAAATCTATGGATCTTATTCCTAACACAGTACCAAAATCTAGGGAGGGAAGACGTATAGTGGTGCCAAAGGTTTTGACTGTTTTCTAAAAATATTATTCCCTCTTTTTTAGGCATTATTCTCAAGGGTGAAAACAACCAGTTGCAGAGCTTGATGTCATATTTGCAATTAAGCTCTTCTTACAAATGAAAAACAAAAGCAAATCCAATGTTGATAACTTCAAATAAGTAGAATACTGATAGTGAGAAAACCACAATGAAACACTGTTGACATGTAAGATTATAGCTGTACAATATTAATTAGTGATGACAACATGGTTTCCAGAGTGGGTGATCCCTGAGCATTTGAGGACATTAACAGGGTTACAAGAACCATCTTCCACATTTTAAAGAGGTTAATGGAAATTACATGCTTGTTTAAAATCCAGGCACATTTATCTCCTTTCTTAAGTTAGATGAGCTCAGTGTGGTAACCAGCAGAAAGACATGTTATGCATGAAACTGCAAGCCATGTCTTTTTTTTTTTTTTAAATAAACAAAATATTACTTATTATTGTTTATAGGTTAAGTAAAAAAACAGATTCCATGGAGATAGAAACAACAAAATATACAGTGGGTCTTTAGAGTTAAAAGGTTGCAGAACCATATTGAAAACGATAAGCCATTGGAATCCGGGATAGGTATAATTTAAAACAAAACAAAAAGTAGTTGTTTTCATGATTCACACTTACCAATCCTTCCACTGGGTTCTGTGTGTCTACCAGTTTGTTATCCTTTGCACTGTTGTCTTCTGAACAGAAACTGCTCTCTGATCTCTGACTTAAAAGGGAAGATGATTTTTTATTTTTCAACAAGTGTTTTAGAAGTTCATTCCCTGACTCTCCTTTGGTAACATGGACTCCAGCCAAATGGGGAGGACTCTGCACCAAGGAGACAGGACCAGCTGCAGTGTCTGCTTCCTTGCTACCAGTTTGCTCCTCCAATTTAGTGTCCTCTTGACCCGGGCATGGCTCTGATTCAGCTTTTTCCAGTTTCACTTCTTCACTTTTGGCAGGGGTTTCTATGGAGAGCTCATCCACCTCCGAATTTGCATAAGTCTGTGGGTTTGGAGCTCCTTGTGAGAAATCATTACTGGGAAGTCTGTTTTCCAACTCTGCACATGGCTGGGCTGCTGCCACACTGGCAGGTGAAGGGCCCCCTGGTTGCCCTGTCTCCTCTCCCTGCTGAGGACGCTCACCAGGTGTGCTTGCCGAGGGAGTGGAAGCAGTTTCTGAGATGCCTGGTGTTGGGGGAGCAGTCGTATCTGAGTGAGGAGTTGATGGTGCTTTGGTGGATTCTGCATCATCGTCTTTCTTCTTCTTCCTTGTTCTGCGCTTCTTCCCTTTTTCTTCTGGGATTATATCAGAGTACAACTGAATGAGAGATTGAGTTGATCCCGGATAACTCTGTCCATGGGTTATGGTAGGGTCTGGGCCACAGGGGAGGCCGCTGTTTGCTACTGGAGGTGTTACTGGTAAAGCAGGGGTGAATGGGGGCCTCAATGGGGACTGCTGCAAGGTGGTTCCAGAAAGACTTCCATGCCCCTGCTTAACAGAATGGAAGCTGGGGCTTCCACTAGGAACAGACGGTGAATCAGGAACAAATGAGGGAGGTACCACCTGTCTTCGTTCATTGGTTTGAGTAAAATTTTGGGTGGGGGGTGAATTAACAGATCTGTGTTGTACATTCTGCTGCTGTAAAACCTGCCCCATCTGCTGTTGGTGTTGTGGAGACTGCTGAAGGGGTCGTGGAGGCTGCATAAAATCGCAAGGACGGTCAGAACCATAGAATGGAACCTGGTTCACAGATGTCCTGCAGGCCAGCTCAGTGCCCATCAGGCCATGCTGCTCCATTTCCATCCTCTGCTGCAAAGCTCTCTGTCTGTCTACTTCTTGCATCAACTGGATTCTTTGTCTTTCCTGCTGTTCTCGTAAACGTTCCTTCCGCTCCCGTTCTTGAAAACTTTCACTGAAAGGGTTGTTATCATCAAATTCGACTCGTGGTGGTGGCCCACTCTGTGGGTTTGCATTGGACACTGTACCTGGGGCTGATGTGCAAGGTTTCATTGGTATTTGGGCAATTGGGGGCTGAATCCGAGGAGGATTGAGGGGCAGGTGAGCAGGAGCATTGGTAGGTTGCCAGCCAGGTAGACTGGGCATTCGAGCAGGGCTAGCGTGGCCAGGGATGACGGCTGTGTGCTGCTGGTGCTGCAGCTGCTGTGGCACTATGGGGAAGTTAGGTTGGCTCATGGTGGGTGGAGTGGCACCTGGAACCAGGGTTGGTTGGGGCTGGACACCAGGCATTAGGATGGGGGGTCCCAGTGCACACTGCTGCTGCTGCTGCTGCTTGATCCGATAATCTTCAATCAACTCAGCATGCTCTTTCTGTTGTTTACGAATCTGAAATAAGTATTAAGTAAGTTATATATCATTTAAGCTACCCATTGAAAAGATAAAACAATGCACACAGTTATACAGGAAGCAGCTAATTTATAAGGCCTTAGAAATTACACAAATATATAAGGTCAGAATAACTTGAGATTTAACTCGAATTTAAAATTTTAAAACATTTTTTTAGTTGTAGTTGGACATAATACTTTTAATTTATTTATTTTTATGTGATGCTGAGGATTAAACTCAGTGCCTTTCATGTGCTAGGCGAGTGTTCTACCACTGAGCCACAACCCCAGCACCTCGAATTTTAACTTTTTAAACATTAAAATTTTGCTTCTTAAATATACAAAATAGTACATTTTTTTTTTCAAAATAGTACATTTTAAACAAAATGAACTACTAGCATGTATGCCACGCTCCTCCCTGAGATGTAGGAAGACTGTAGGCATGCCCTAGCTCTCTCCTTTTACCTCGACCCTTGAATGCAAAATAGGTCATCAATACGTCTATTATAATATGAAAATTCAGACAGGGTTCTTGCAATTGCCATGTTTGCTCACCAGAAATGCAGCCTCAACCTGCACACCAATGTTCCCGTCTGTACATGAAGGGCACAGGCCTCGTTAAGTTGGACTAAGTGATCTTCCTTGAGTGGACTGCTCAAGGCAGCCACTCAATGAAAGAGACCATGCTAGCTCTTTGTACATAAAACAAAATTTTAAAAAAACCTCCAAACAATATCCTATCCAAAAACTAGATTTATAACATTCTTTGTATTTGATGGATACCATACTCAAAATCATAATTTTTGAAACCTATACAAGCTCTGAGATAATATTATCAATTGTTTCTAATCAGGCTCTAATTAATGACTAATGTCAATTCAATCATTCCAAAAATGTTTGTGTCTCAATGCGCCAAGTACTAGGACAAAATATCAGTCAAATAGTAGTCCATCTTTCTGTTGACCTTGCCATGAGGAAGGCAGGGAAAGAAGGAATGCAAAATATTATTATGTATCTTTCAAAATCACTTGATTTTCAATAAATATTATACTGATATACTGAACAAGGCTGAACAGGATGAGATGCCAGGGTGCTTCCCAAGTGGCCCTAACAGTCGTTTTTCAACTTTCAATTTCTTATGTTTCCCAGCCAGACCAACGTCTTCTATAAGTAAGGGTGTTTGGTCTTTTCTCTAGTAGCTGTGTGACTTCTCATTTCTTGTCTTTGTCTTTTCTACCCAGTTTACCAGTGAGAACTGAGGCACTGCACTGCACTGCACTGATGTCAGTGCGGTACACAGCACCTGAAACAGCATCTACCCTAGGATGATTTCTATGCACATAAACACATGTCTTTCCTCTGGCATTTCTGACTACTTTTAAAAACTTTACTATCAACCACCTTTGTTACCTTTGTTTCTGAGATCAGGCTGGGTCATAGGCAACTATGTTGTAACAATGTGTCTCACTTTTCAAATTAAGTGCAGTATTAGCTTCTCTAGAGGATCTGATCTATGGGGATATGTGCAAAAACTAGGCCTTTGACAAAAACATCTCATACAGATACAGCAAAGTCAGTAAAAGTGCTAAATATACTTAATTATGAAATTATCTACTTTTAAAAGAACATTTACCCACACTAAATATTTAAGTTTAAAATGTAAAAAGAAAAGAAGCTTCTCATTTTATAATGGTTCTAGTTTTAAACTATAGCAATATTATAATCACCTGCCACTGGTATATTATTTTGGTAGCTATGGCTTACAGGGGAGACTGGAGTCCAAAGCCATAAAAAAAATAGTTAGCTACCTGCAACAAACACATCACCGGAAACTGGACTGACTCAGCAGTTCTCATCAGGAAAATGTGCCAGTATTATTTCCAGAAGTAGAAAACAGGGCTGAACGTGATGAGATGCAGGGTATTTCCCAAGTGCTCCTAACACAGCAGCATTCCAACTCTGCTGAGTCAGTATACTCTGTCCCCTTCTAGCACTAACACACCTGGCTTTCTTTAAAATTGTAATGTAAACATTATGATTGACAAATTAGAGGCAGAGTTTAATTTTTGATGTATAAATCTAAGAATTTTAACACATATGGAATTAATATCACCATCATCACAAGACGGAGACGCAATCCATGACTCCTGAAAACTCCATTATGCCACTTATTTATATCGTATACTCTTCCATCCCTCACTCATGGCCATCGTTCAGCTATTATTCATCTTTATAATTCTATAATTTCAAGAAAGTAATGCAATTAGAACCAGTACATAAACCTTTTGGGATTTCCTCAGCATAATGCTCTTGAGATTCAAGTTGACTGCATCTATCAGAAGCTCAATTGTTAACATTGTGTGGATTCCACTGTATGGGGTACCACACTTTAACCTTTCATCTTTGGGGTGGGGGTCATTTTTTTGAGATGTGGGTCTTTCTATGTTGCCCACACTGGTCTTGAACTCATAGGCTCAAGAGATGCTCCTACCTCAGCCACCTGAGTGGTGGGAGCTAAACAGGTACCAATGTGACCAGCCAATCATTCCAGTTTTCAATGAATATAAATATTCATGTAGAGGTTTTTGCGCAAACCTAAAGGTGTTTTTCTTTTGGGAGGGGGGGCTTGGGTAAATACCTAGGTGTGCGCTCTAAAATCACTGTGAATACTTTGTTTTAAAGAGAATTTTTCTTTTCAGTATAATTATTCAGCTTTAATATCTTAAGAAATTTCTGGTGTATAATGCAAGATAACAGCAAAAAGGATTCATTTTTCAAAACTGAGTCACTTACATAAGATATACCAATGTATTTTAAAACCAAAACACTAAGAAAAAAATAATTTAAAAAGCATAAGAACTACCAGAACAATTCAAATGTTGTATCTGAAATTCCACTGGAAACCAAGGAACCCAAGGTAGTAAAAAAAGGTCAACGCCTACAGAAAGCATATTTCTCATCCCTAATTCTACTTCCATTTAGAATCTCCCTGTGAACCATGTTCTCAAAAAAGTCACACACTGTAGCCAGGAATAGGGCATAGCTTGTGATCCCAGAAACTGAGAAGTCAAGGCAGGAGGATCCCAAGTTCAAGGCCAGCCTCAGCAACTTATCATGAACCTGTCTCAAAATAAAAATAAAGAAAGGCTGCAGGTATAGCTCAGTAGTAAAGCACCCTTGAGTTAAATATCCACCAACAACCCCACCAAACACACACACCAAAGACTCTTAGATGACACAGGAGCGTAGAGTGATTTCTTAGTGCAGAGTAAATAATAGAATTTCTTTGAAGATCCTAGGGTTGCTAAAAATATAAAAATAGTTCTTCTAAATCAGAACTATGAAAACTGATCTCTCCATGGCAGTTAGTACCTATGTGCTTGGATGGCCACTCTCAGGAGAGGACTGGGGTTGTTATGGCTGTGGTTAATAAGCAGTGCCCAGGCAATGTACTTACACATGACATTTAATACCAACCAGGACCCTGCGCTCCCAGTGAGCCACACATCACACATCACTCTGGTGCTGAAGGCTTCCATCCAACAACCTATCTGTTACCTGCTCCAGCTGCTTCTGAACCATGCTTTGCTGCTCAGTAACATGCTTGAGCTGCTCTGCATCCTCTTCTGGGAATTCTCGCCCTGCCTTCTTGGCAGTGCGCTGTTTAGCTGAAAGGGCCTTCTTAGATTTTCTATGTGCACCAATTTGTTCTTCAAGATACTTCTGCTGCATCTGAAGAAGCTGCTGGGTCTCCTGAAGCCATTCTTCATACTGTTTACGTTGTGAGTCATCTGAGGGAAAAATAAAAAATTCATCTGTGTTTATTTTCTAAAGGGCCTGAGATTATCATCAAGAGTTACACAAATCTATTTTGTAAGGAAACACAGTTTCATCATAATCATTTAATAGAAAATTTGAAAACAGGATTCTAAATATTAGATTATTATGTAATTATAAAGTAGAAGAGTTTAGAAAAACATTTAATGAAGGAAACCAGAAAATACATACTTAGGACACTGGTTAAGTTAATACTTATAAATACTACAAAACACAATCGTAGAAATGAAATGCTTTCTACCTACAAGACTATCAAATGATCTAACCCAAAAGTCAAACAATAAGTTATATGTTTATGAATTCAACTTTACCAATTTTGAAGAGACAAAGTAAGTCTGTCCTATTAAGGTCCAGAGAATGGACCAGGTAATCATTTCCCATTGAATTTCCCTTAATTTATAAAGCTTGCCCTCTTCCTTACTAGTGAAAAAAATACACAAAACCAGGGTGGTGGGGGGATTCACAATATTGGATCCAATGTGAAGGACCAATGTGAAACCTACTTTTTATAAAGGACATCCATAAATTGAAAACACTGGTAATTTGTTTTATTGATTTTGTAACTTACATCTCTATAAATAAGGGGAGGGAACAGTTAAGCAAGTAAAATCTTTTCTACTCCTAGGATTGCGGCTGTATCTCCCCAGACAGTCACTTCTCTTCCTCTTGCACCAACACTCCACTCCCCTCCTCACTTTCTAAGGGCACTTTACTCCATTGATGCCAACCCCACCCCACCCCAAAAAAAGTGTAGGGGGTCATCTCATGTAGTGAAAAATTGTGAGTATACCTCTTTGACTCACAGCAAGACAAAGAAAGAAATACAATCCTAGAAGGACATCTGAAAATAACATCAATGATAACAATATCATCATACATTAAGAATCCAACCAAAGCCAATGGGCACAATAAAGCCAGAAAAAGCCAGTTGGTTACAGTAGATGTTTTTAATGCAAATATTATTCAAATTATAATCATAATTAGTGCAGGGGAATTCCAAAAGGTCAAACTTTGGGTTTGTTCCTAAACCCAGAAGTTCCAGCACATGTATGAACTTGAAATCTAGTCTATAAAATTTGAAGGGCATTTTTCAAGAACAGGCTTTTTCACAAGGTTTCAGAAGTTCTGCTTCTGGTAGAATGAGACCTACCGCAAGGAAAGCCTTTCTGGTTTCTGGAACCAGGAGAGCAGAGGTGAGCAAAATGAAAGATAATGGTGAAAAAAGTTAGCTAAACAGTCTGAAGATTTCAAAAGGTTCAGTTTGGGCAGAACTTTTAAATACTATCCTGAACCACCTTGGGACCCCTGAGGTTAACTAGAAAGGACTCAGGGGCATCCTGCTTACTTGACCTTCACACCATGCTGCAAACTAGCTTCTCTCTGAGCATACGCCCTTTGTCTTTCCCAGTTAGCATCCCTGTCACTTAGGTAGACTGTCATGAGAGCAAATGGTGTTCTAATTCTACAGACTGTAAAGTGCCCAATCTACAAACAAAAACAGCAACAACAGTTTTGAAGAGAATGGGGAAGATGACTTTTCTGTATTAAAATACGTATTTCTAATTCTTCATGCATGGTGAAAAAAAGCAACGAAAATACATGCCTTGCAGAAGACAACCCTAACAGGGAGGGATGCCTGTTAAAAAAGGAGAACCTCAGGTGAAGGCAGCACTCCTAAACTAACTCCAACTGCTCAGAACAGCACAAACACAAGTCAAACAAGCAACCCCAGAAAACATGTGACTTATTAGATTTATACTTACTGACAAAGCCTGGACCAAAATTTGGAGGATTAGGCCTAGAAATCTGATGTGTTATACTGCCATCCTAAAATAAGTAAAATTTACAAATATGTTTAATTCCACACTTCAGATAAAGGGAAAAGAAAAAACTTTATAAAAAGAAGGAAAAAAAAGGAAAGAAAAATGAAAGAAAAATAGAAAAAAAATAAACCCTTTAATTTTCTAAAATATCTTTAGTTTTGATTTTTATAAAAATTAAGAAAAATTAGTGGGGTGATGATCTAAATTATGAAATTTTATTTTATGTCTCTGTAATATTATATTTGCATGATTTCAGATAAAAATAATTATGTTTGTGATAAACAATTATATAAGAAATATAATATTAGCATAAATCCAATACTGCTAGTACTAGGTGAGAGAGCCATAGAAAAACCTCACTTCTTAATTAAGTCTACTTAATTTCTTCTATCATTGAATTGATAAACACACGTTCCACATTTTTAAACACCAGTCCATAGCAGTTATTTATAAGAAATAATGTTCTTACATACAAATAGTAAAAGAGAAATTCACTAATAGAAATGTCTTATTTTATAAATAAATATCTTGTTTCTTTGAAGGTGAGTGTTATTTTAATAATTCCTAGGCAACCACCTGATTAATAAAATGGATTTTGAAAAACTGTTTACATGATTGTCACAAGTTCTGATAGACAAAAACTGTACAAATAGTCACAATTATAAATGATACTAAGCAGCCACAATGCACAAAGTGCAATCTTTGTAACACTGCAATGAGGTTGGCATGACATTTGATAGAGCAGAAGAGAGATTAAAAAACTTGCCCCAAGTTGCAGAGAAAATTCAGAGTTGGTTTTTAAAAATTTAATCTATGCTATTTCCAGTGTATCAAATGGTGTCTCCTTTTAATAAGGAAAAAAGATATAATCAACAGCATAAATAAGTGCAACTGGCAGAGTAAAAAGAAAAATTCCCAAAGGACATACAGTAGGTAGCTCTTGTTTTCCAGGTAGATACATTTAACCAAAAAAAAAAAAAAAAAAAAAAACCAAAACAAAAAAAACAAAAAACAAAAAAAACAAAAAACAAAAAAAAACCCCAAAAAACAACAACAACAAAACACCACTGTAGAAATACCACATGAAATGAGGAATTCCACTTCTCCAGAAACTACCTAACAGCAAGAATATAAAATAAATATTCACACTTCAAGCTTATTTTAAACAGAGCATATCCTCAGAACTAAGTCATGCTAAGGAAAATATGAAACACAACCACCCATGTCAAAACAGAATGATTCTGCTCTTTTGTTGCTACTGTTTTACATTCTAAACATAATAGATTCATTCCAAAGTTCGTCTTCCGGGGGCAATAAATGTATGCATGTATGTATGTACAACCAGATGCCCTAGTCATTTGGTTTCCTGCCAGGTGACTTTCTACCCTTAAGTGTAGGTCCTTTCCAGAAATTACATTCAATGTTTTTAACCTCAACTTGTTTTCTGTTCTAAAAGCAGTTTAACCCCTCCATTTCTGCTGCACTGACAGTACAAACAGGCAGGGCTGTAGGCTACCCTCCTGTGTGGAGTGGCCTTACTGTGAGATGGGTTTGGTGGGAAACAGGACAGTGTGCCCTCCAGAGTGACACATGAGCAGGGTTACCTGGGCAACAGCCTGAGGAACCAGGTTCTGTCCTTCACTGCCCTGTGCTCCAGCCACTGGTGGGCCCATGAAGGGGAACCTGTAAGAAAAAAAAACCCACTATGTGTCAAACGGTGAGCTTCGCAAACTAAAACTTGTTTCAGGTGCCCAAGAATGTTCTTCTCCAGGGAAGAAAGAATTGTGGCAATGTGTCCCTGTTAAGAGGCCTCATAAGCTCCATTTTCTGTGTATCCAGCAGAACCTTCTCCACTTCACCATCTGTGAACCTGGGTGACTGTTACTCTAACAGCATCTGGGGATAGTTTCAGGGAGGCTGTGGAAAAAAGCCAGCTAAACTAATTCCAGAGGCTGGATTCTGTTACGTGACTCTAATATGAATTGAATTCAAGCCTTTAGGCATAAAAAATAAAGCAAAGATTCAGCTTTATTACATAAACTAAGGACATTTTTTCCTTTTCTAATTTTTATTAAAAATTAATTAGCAGCTTATCTATTTATATCCTAAAACAAAAAATTTTACTCAAAAGTTCATATATTTTCAGTAGATATATTTCTGAATCTACTGAAAAAGCCATTTAACAATTGGTGACTGACCAATACAGTGAAATGTCCCTTACTCAAATTAGACTGATAAGCCTTCCGCAGAAACATATGGCCTATATGAAAACATTTCCTCCAGAGTTATTGAGAGTGCTTTAACATATCAAGATACACACATAGCACAAACACATTTCAAAACATACTCCAAACACTGTGGCATTTAGGTAGTACTGAAGTTTAGAATGTGCCTTTTTGATTTCTGACTCAGGGCTGTGAATCACTCACCACCCCTTCTGTGACTACAGCTTTGTCTAAAATGATACTCAATCCAGACTTAGGTATCTGCATCCTTATGCAACTACCATACTACTCTCAAAGGGTCCATCATGTCCATTTCTGTGAAAGGAGAACAATAACTAAACATTGAGCACACAAGCACATGCTTAACTGGTAGGAAGATGATACTGAATGAGCATCAGATGCTGGAAGACTTCCGACTCTGAGGCTTGCATTTAAAATGTTCTGAGAAGAAATCCAAAGGTTTCACTAGAATGCCAAGCAGTCTCAAGACAAAAAGGTTAAGAACCCTTGTGATGGAGGAACAGTGCTAATTAACACTGCTCAGCATTGAAAGTCACTAGGCACTAGGTACCACTACCTTTACTTTGATTCCAAGAATGTTAATCATGTCCAGAGTATCCACAGGTGGGTAGGTGTGTGTGTGTGTGTGTGTATTTATATTTTTTTTTGGGGGGGGGTGCTGGGGATTAAACCTAGGGCCTTGTATATGTGAGGCAAGCACTCTACCAAGTAAGCTATATCCCCAGCCCCAAAAACTATATTAAGGATTCAAATTTCTCTGAAGTATCATCTTTTTCTTAAATCTATGCAATTTTATGTTCGATTCCATAATTATATCCCCTTTAACAAAAATTTTTTCAACAAGATTATTAGGCTAAACTGAGCCTCTCTGCTTGCTGTACTGAAGGTTCTCAAACAACAATTCACAGTGTTCACTGGAAATGGAAATATGCAGCACCATCCCTAGATGTTCTCACTCAGTAGGTCTGCAGTTGAACAAAGAACCTGCATTTTCAAAAAACTACAACAAAAAGCCACGTAATTCTAACAGTGGTTCATGATCAAAATATAAGAAATATGGCCTTGTAGTCGTACTTATTCTACTTTCACAATTACGCTAACAACACTTAGAGCCACCTTTAATGCATAATTCCCTTTTTACTGCTGTGCATGAAAACTTATGAAATCTTCAAGTCCTAGCATCTTCATCAGTTCTTGACTTTCTCTCTGGTTCAAAATCAGTTTGGTGATATTTTTAGAGCTGAATTCACAATTGCCTTAATCAACGCTTTTATGTTAACTGAAAAATTTTTAGTAAGCACTGCTAATGAAACAAAACAACCCCCCCACCCCGCACTTTGTGTTTACCTTACCTAAAATTAATGGAGATTCTTTATACATGTACAGCTCTTTCTCACCGTATCCCACAGTATCACAACCACTGTTCATTTCTGGAAAGCGAGCGAGTCTCGCATGTTCTTTCCAGGACTAGCACCAACCACATGCAGTTCAGACACCCATGGGACGCGCACCTGAACCTACCTGCTCATCACCATTGGTGGCATGCCTAGAGTGCTCTGTGCCATCACTTTGTTTATGCCTTTGAGGGCCACCATTTTGGCTTTCATTATAGGATCTGTAATTGCATCAAAATCTAAAGAAAAAAAATATATTTTAAAAGTTACTTACTTCATAGTACTTGGCTCAAGGTACATTAAATGACATGTAAGTACAACAAACATTGTGCAATTTACAGATCTCCATACCACCTTATTATTATTTAATAATCAGTACAGGTTTTTATACTAGATGAGGGAATTATGAGGGAATTATCTCATAATCGTTAACAACTTTATTCTGAATTTGATTGATTACACTTCAGTAATCCATAATTGAAGCACACTTTAACACTCAGTCCTGCAGTAACTAAATAAAGAAGTCTATTGAGTCTAAGCGAGAGCATAGCAAAAATGTTCAGCAATACAAGTCCCTCCCATCCAAACTTCTGCAATGCTGGTCAGGATGGTTTACCACTGTAGCTTCAGGAATAAGAACCCGCAGATATTTAAATACTAAGAAATAAATCAGTCTTCTCTCTTTAGAAGAAAAATGTATAAATTCCTTGAGGTCAGCGCTCAAAAGTATTGGGAGGCTACCAAGAAATATCTTTTTGAATATAAATGGAGAAAAGGAGCTCCATGACAAAATTGGTAGCACATACAGGGTAGCACATGTTCTTCACTTAGGAGAAGCAACCCTCAGGCAAGTGCCTTCTGTGGACTGATTACACTCTGGAGCACTGACGTCTTGGGCTTCATGGCTCTATTTTTGTTGTTAATATTAGTAAACCAATAGAGATAAGTTAAATAGGGCTATGGGAAAAAAACTACTAAGAATTTACTATGTGCAAAAGGATAGCAGAAAGCTTTATTTCTATAATAATTTCCTTAAATTCATTATTCCATGATTGAAAATACACAGCAGCAATAGGGTGACAGGTAGAACAAGGATCACAACTCCAAGTTTTCAATCTCTTGATTTACCTGGAAGGAATCTAAAGCTTGTAATTGTTTTCTGCTTAAAGTTCAGGAGGAACAGAGAAATTCTCAGTGCTCTATTCAGAATATAATTTCAATAATGAAATGTTCCAAGCATATTGCAGGTCATCCTAATGCCCACAGGAATCTATTTTAAGACACAAGGGAATGCCTACCAATATTAGGAAAGAATGGTTCTGAGCGCTGCCGAATCATGGCTTGCATCTGTCTTTGCTGCTGCTGTTCTTGCCGCTCCTGATCCAGAAGATCTTGTAGAAGCAGGGGCTGCTCTTCAAGGAGGAGGGGCCTCTCTCTATTCTGCTGGGCTAATGTTTGAGGAATCATAAGCTGCTGGGGTCCTGATATGCCACTGGGACCAGACTGACTTGTGAGAGGCACAGTCTGATTTGCAGGTTTTCCTGTCCCCAAATTGTGGTTAACTGATGACTGACCTGGAATAAATCCTGGATTTACCTGTACCCCCTGAGGAAAAGCATGGTTCACCCTGGAGACCACAGTCACATTAGAATTCACAGCATTATCCAGAACAGGGCCAGGTGGTGCCACTAAAGTAGGAGGCAGGCTCGACACACGACTGGAGGGTGAGGCTGGCAGCGTTGGTGGGGGAGACCCCAAAGACCTCATGTCCAAATTATCAGATTTTTCATGAGCAAGCAAACTTGAGAGAACTGGAGTTGATCCAGTGATGTCACAAGAGTTCACCACATCTTGAGCTGGCAGTGACGCAGATCCTTGGATAACACTTGCACTGGAGCCAGCAGTTTCTTGATTACTTCTTTTCTCAAGTAGGTCTGAATCAGAAGATGGCAAAGGATTCTTTTCCCCATCATTCAGGTCTGTGTGAGCAGAAGCTTGGGGGCTGGGAGTAACCAGAGCATCTTTAGCCTCATCGCTTTGCTCAGTTTCACATTTGGTTTCCTCTTTAGAATTTGGAGATAGGACTTCTGTTTTTATCTCATTGGTAACAGTGGATTTTTTCTGTGGCAAATGGTTATCAGAAAGAACCACAGCTTTGTCTTCTTGCTCCTTTTTTTTTGGTTCAGATACACACTGATTATCTAATTTATCATCAATTGGAACATTAAGGTCTAGTTCCTCATTAAACATACTCTTCTTGTCTCCTAGGTCAAGTTCTGGATCTGTGTATGCAATGATATCAAACTCTCCTGACCTTAAGAGATCATCCAGGTTGGGATCATTAGTTTCCAAATTATCTAAAGTATCCAATTCATCTCCTTTGCCATCCTCTGGATCTAAATTTAAATTTTCAAGATCTTCATCATCCAAATCTTTGACTTCAACCCCCTCAAGGTCTTTAACATCCAGTTCTTTCACAGAAGGGTCATCAGAATCAAGTTTTTCCTCCAAACCATCAGAAGACCGACTGGCCATTTGTACATTACCAGGTGCTCTTTCAGCTGTCACAGTTGCTGTCAAGGGAGCCTCAGAATACCCTCCACCCAAGGAATGACCCAGAGGTCTCATGACCACAGAAGATGGATGGGCAGGGTGGCCCTGTTCCTGCTGAGGTGGAGGCACTGGCTCCAAATCTGGATGCACAGGGAGCTGATGAGGTAGACCCTGGGGAGGTCGTCTCATGGAGTCTGTGTGTCTTGGGCCTGGGAAGTCTGGACGAGGAATGAAGTTTCCATGTCTGGGATGAGAAGGTGGCTCTATAACATTGCCAGAAGCAGGGAAGGGCAGTCGTGGTCTTCCATCTGGGGCCCTATGCCTCAATTCAATAAATGCCTGGCCCAGTATATTATGCTGCTGAACTGGCAGGTTCTGTGGTGGAAAATGCTGAGGAAGTCCAACCGGATTATTCATCTGCGAGTTATTTAAAGGTCCAGGCATTTCTACAGACATTGATCTTCTCAGATGCGGAGGAACTCCAGCTCCTGCTATTTGTGAAGGAGGCACTAGGAATCGGTCCTGACTGGATACCGTACCATGACTCCCTCCTGGAAATCCAAATCTAAAAAAAAGGGAGGGGGGCAAATATTTCAGTATTTTCTTGAATTCAGAATTAGGTTGAAAAAAGAAAGTTTTGAAATATCATTGCTACATGCAATGATTTAGCAAAATGTCACTGCCAACTTAAAAAGTACTTGTAAGTACCCATATACAGTAAGGTTTGCTAAACTCCCTACAATAAATGCCTCTCTCTATTAGATCATGTAAACCCAGGAACAGCCAGCCACCAAGCATATGGAGATCCACCATTTAGAAATAAGAATGAAAATGTTTGTGGAGAGTGTAGTTTTTTCCTGTAGGAAAAAGGACAAAAGGTAGACAAAAATGGGGAAGTAAGGGTAAGCATGCAACACAGAGACATAGTACAAGATTAAATCACATTTCTTCTTGGAAAGCTGGGAATGGAACCACCATTTGACCCAGCTATTCCCCTTCTTGGTCTATTCCCTAAAGACCTAATAAGAGCATGCTACAGGGACACTGCTACATCGATGTTCATAGCAGCACAATTCACGATAGCAAGATTGTGGAACCAACCTAGATGCCGTTCAATAGATGAATGGATAAAAAAAAAATGTGGCATTTATACACAATGGAGTACTACTCTGCATTAAAAAATGACAAAATCATAGAATTTGGAGGGAAATGGATGGCATTAGAGCAGATTATGCTAAGTGAAGCTAGTCAATCTTTAAAAAACAAATGCCAAATGACTCCTTTGATATAAGGGGAGTAATCAAGGACAGGGTAGGGACAAAGAGCTTGAGAAGAAGATTAACATTAAACAGGGATGAGAGGTGGGAGGGAAAGGGAGTGAGAAGGGAAATCGCATGGAAATGGAAGGTGATCCTCAGGGTTATACAAAATTACATATAAGAGGAAAGGAGGGGTAAAACAAGATAATACAAGTGGAAGAAATGATTTACAGTAGAGGGGGTAGAGAGAGAAAAGGGGAGGGGAGAGGAGGGGAGGGGGGATAGTAGAGAATAGGACAGACAGCAGAATACATCAGTCACTAGAACGGCAATATGTAAATCAATGGAAGGGTAACTGATGTGATACAGTAATCTGTATACGGGGTAAAATTGGGAGTTCATAACCCACTTGAATCAAACTGTGAAATATGATATATTAAGAACTATGTAATGTTTTGAACGACCAACAATAATAAATAAATAAATAAATAAATAAACATTTAAAAATAAATAAATAAATCACATTTCTCCCAAAAATTACATCTTAAATAACCCTTTCCTCATTATAACTAGGGCGTTAGTCTAGATAGACCTAGTAGCCACTTTAAAAAAGGAAACATGGTCATGATTCATTTCTGCTACCTTTACAACCCAACCTTGTCATGAAAAGTTCCTAAAGAGAAACATCCTTTCTTTAGAATTCTGTTCCACCAATATTTTGCACCTTAAATGAAATGAAAAGAATAAAAATGTGCTGAGTGCACAAGTCTCCTCACTTGTCACATCAAAAAAGGTTCTGCCTGCATGTAGCAGCTACATTTTGGGGGATACTGACTACTATGATGAGCTACATCAATATGGCTATAAGTCCTAGATAATACTTAGTCATGAAGGGACTGTGCTTAAGCCATTTAGAGTTTTTAAGAAGGGAGAAAGTCCCTGACCTCTCGTTTGTGGAAAATAACATTGATTTATGTGAGAGGGGAGCAAGAAGTAGAAAGTGTTAACAGCTTATTGGTTAATACCAACTCCGTTTATCTAGTTACTTCTAACAGCAATTTAAATCAGGCAGAAAATTAAAAGCACTACCTAAATCCATGTGGCCTCATCCCCATACCAGGAACATCAGGAGGATAGGGAGCACGCTGATCTTTGGGGAAAATAGCATATCTAGGTCCGACAGGAGGGATAACAGGTGATCGAATGTTCCCAGGATAAGGGGGTGGAGGCCGAGTGAAAGCCTGGTTGATACTCTCTGGTTGCCAGTGAGGAAGGGACACCGGGGCAGGCACTCCAGGTGCATCCTGAGGCCCCTTCTCCTGTCGACTAGCAATCTTCTTTTGCTGCTGCTGCTGCAGGATGATTTCACGTAGTTTCTGCCGCTAAATGCAAAGAAACAAAAATCACTGGGATTTCCAGTAACTAGTGGTTTTTAACATCATAATGTTTTCATTATGGGGCTATGGTAATATTTAAAATGTCTAAATGTTTCAAAGTTTGATAAAAACACATATTTAATTACTTGATACACTATAAAAAACAAATTAGTCATTTGGTTCCATTTGCCATTCAGCTATCATGAAACTTTCAGCTTTCATATCAAAAGATTCTTTAACAAATTCATAAAGACTGAAATTAGATACGATTAAATGTAATTCAACTGGTGTTAATTTTACAAATTTTATTTTTCTTCTTTGTATTACAAAACAATAACATTAAATAAAATTAACACTTGTATAGAAATTACCATTTGATTAAATGAATGGCTTCCACAAAAGATACATTTAAGACATTGAAAACGTGTGCCATGATTACCTGTCTCAGCTTCTCTGCATCTGCTTGAGACATATTTACAGTGTTCTGTGTGTCAGTTCCCCCCGAAGTTGGTGCAGGTCCAGCAACCTGGGAGACACCAGAAAACTGCTGGCCTTGGGAACTCATGGGAGAGTCTACAGATGTGCTGAAGCTTCCCTCTGACCCAGGCCCCGGCTGGTCAGCAACATCACGAGTAACTTGACCAGTTCCAAAAGAGTCAGACTGAGGCCTTGGAGTCATTGGAGGTTGATCATAGGGATCGCGAACAGCAGATGGGGAAACACGGCTGAATGAGTCTGCAAGGCCAGGTCCAGGTGGCCTAGGTGTTTGGGAACATGTATCAGGTGGCCTTACCAAAGGGCCAGGTAAGGCTGGTGCTCTGTGTTGTGCTGCTTGCAGGAAAGGATCCTGATTTGATATGAGGGCTGGTCTTGTACCTGAGGACCTAGTAAAACCCTCTGAAGTCCTTGGTCTTGGTGTTGCTGGTGGCTGAGAGTAGGGAACAGAAATTCCAGGTCTTGGTGTTCCAGGAGGATGAGCATACGGATCAGAGTGCCTTTGATTAGCTGCAGGTGTAACAAACACTTCTGTCTGTGCAGATGGCCTGGGTGTTGGTGGCTGCTGAGTATATGGGTCAATGGTGGTAGGCCGAGGAGTTCCAGGAGGTTGAGAATAAGGGTCTGCATTGGACCGAGCAGTTCCTGAGGGTTGGGAATAAGAATCTACAGGTCGCGGAGTTCCTGGGGACTGGGAATACAGGTCCTGAGATGCTGACCTTGATATGGTTCCAGGCTGAGAAAAAGCCCTTGAAGAATGGGGAAAAGATTCATTCACTGCTGGATGTGGAGTTAGGGGAGGTTGGCTATATGGATCATTTGACTGACTATGAGAAAAATTATCTACAGGTCTTGGTGTCAAGGCAGGCCTTTCATAAGGGTCGACAGACAGTCGCCTTGATGCCTGGGATACTGACCCATAAGGATCCTGAGAGGATGGAGGAGGGTGCAGTGGAGTCTTAAAAGGTCCAGGACCACTATCAAGTGGTGTTGGTGTTAGCAAAGGTCGTGCATACGGGTCAGGTACCCGTGGTCTTTGAAATGTATCCGCCCTAGGGGAGGGTTTAGTAAAGTGATCACTGGTTCCACCTGCTGGAGGACCTCTTGCAGTTTGTTCTGAAACTACAGGAGACCGGGATGGGCCCAAAGGTTTGGGAAACTGATCTGTCATTAAAGGCCTAGGGGTGTCTGGAGGTTTTGCATAGGGGTCACTAATTGTTGTAGAAGAAGAACACAGATCTCTGGCTGGGGGTGGCCTACTGGCTGTGGTCTCACTCATCTGAATGGGCCTTGGTACGGATGATAAAGGCACAGAGTTTTCCACCGGTGTGACAGAATTTCTTCTGGGAAAGCTATGTCCCCCAGGAGGGGGTCTAGGGGTACCAACCATTTTTGCATAAGGATCCAATGGAGATGGTGGTCGGGAGCTAGAAGACCCAGGAGAAAACATTTGTGGAGAAGGTGGCTGAGAAGTCTGAGACTGAGAAAGACTCTCCTGAATGGGTACCCGAGACGGGGCTGGAGGAGGGGGTGGAGCTTGCGGCTTGACAAACACATCATCTGAAGGTGTGGAAGCAGGGATACCAGGCAGCTGTTTTGAGAACAGGTCTTTATGGAATGCCTGTGCAGGAGACATGTTTCCATTGCCAGGCTGAGGTGTCAAGGGACTTTGGACCCCACTGCTTGGAGTATCAGACCCAGATGGCACCAGAAGGTGCTGGGAACTAAGCTGCTGCTGCTGCTGCTGCTGCTGCTGCTGCTGCTGCTGTTGTTGCTGCTGCTGTTGCTGCTGCTGCTCATTTTTAACTTGTTCTAATTTTTGTGTGGCTTCAATCTTAGCTTGCTGCTTACTTTTCTGACGCATTTGCTATTAAAACAAGATAGAAAAAGCAATCACATGTTAAGAAGAAAATAACTATCACAGGTAGAAAAGGCAATAGGAAATTAATTTGTTTGAGGTCAATAGCTACCAGATTGCTTCCATATTAGACTGTATAGTCCTAGAGAAGAGATGATTATTCATCAGAGGATTCCCAATTTTGCCTAGGGCAGTCTATTATTTATAATATTTCAATAAACTTCTCAAATCAATTTAAATATATTTTACCAAAAAAGGTAAAAATGTTCTATTAAGAAGTAAATACCTCACTTCTCAAAGAACAAAAACGCAATTTAAAAAAGAAAATCATCTCCAAACCTCATACCTGTCTAAATTTCCATTCCTGTTCATGTTCTGATTCTCTTTGCTTTAATGGATCTTTAAAAAGATCTGAATCGATGCGAGAGCTGGGATCGATGCAATCTTGCTGCTGCTGCCTTTTCATGGAATCATTAGACATCTGGACTTTATTAATACGTAAAGCAGCTCTGTTATCTCTGGCTTTTTGCTTTGACAAAAAGAGAAAAATGTTATTTTCCAGTATATGTCAATGTGGTTACTCAGGAATAAAAATAAAACTATGCTGAACTTTACCATACAAAAGCAAGAAAAAGTTGGGTTAAGTACTCAAAAATAGTTGAATATTATCCTATAGAACTTACAGCCTCTCCTAAGAAAGGTTTTGGACATTAGCCCACCTTCTCTATTTATAGCACATGTCCTCGTTATCAGTTTAAGATGTTTCTATCTATTTATCTGAAAAAGCCTAGGAGATCCCAGGTGTAATCTAGTATTTTTCTTTCTAATACTCTTAAATATCCTTAGAAAATGAAAGAATTAACATATCCATCAATTTAGAGGAAAGGAAAATTGGTCCACTCGACAGAAAATCTGTATATTTGAAACTTACCATTACATAAAATTACAGAGAAACATTAAGAATACCTTGTCATTGCCTTACTAAATCCAAGGTAAAACAATCTAATCTAATCCAATAAGAAAAACATATACACACACTTATAGGTGTATGAACATTATTAAATAAACACATGGATATATGTGTGTATGCTACATATGTGTATATATGTGTATAAGTTCTTTAAATACTCTATGCAAAATAATCAAATAACTGAAAATATGTTCATTGGTGATTGAATGGAAAATAATTGTATATATTTTTCCAAACAATAATATTTAGTTTTATTTACAATGAAAGCCAAAGATTTGATTTGGGCTAACAATCTTACTTGGCTCTTTTAAAAATTCTCCAATTCCTGACTAAGACCATGTTTCACAAGCTCCTTAAAGATGTCTAAATGTGTTTCTTTCAAGATGCATAAAGATTCCCTAGTAAACCTAACAAACAACAAAAGAACTTATTGTGGAAGAAACAGAGGCATACTAATCCCATCTCCAAACTGAGTACTCTTTGCTAAAGAGAACAAGTGAAACGAAGTAAACATGCTCCTAAAATTCCTCATCCTGGTCTGTCCCTGACTTTATAAAAATGTCACACTCTGTCTTAAGAGAGAGATAATGAATTAGGACATCACTACAAAATAAAGTTGCCTATTAATTATGCAAGTATTAACAAGCATTTTCTTCAGTGGAAAATCTTTTCATTAAGCAAAGACAACAAAAATAAAGATTAAATGCTGTGTTTTAAAGACTTAACTCATGAACTGGGGATTCAACTCTGTGGCAGAGCACTTGCCCAGCTTGTGTGAGGCCCTGAAGTTCAATTCCAGTATTGCGCCCCCCCCCCCACCGCCCCGAAAGAAGACAACACTTAGTTCTTTTAAATACCACATATGGAGCTCTCTCCTGAGAGCTTGCTTTTCTCCACAACTTAGCAATTTGCTTCACTCGAGTAGTCCAGTCTACAACAAAAGAACAGAATACACGTTTTTCAGAGGCATGCTTACAATGTATTGTAACAAAAAGAAATTGATGAACTGCTGACAGTTAATCTTATTCAGACCACATCTTCCAGACTTAGTACAGGTTGAACATCCCTATCTGAAAATCAGAAATCTGAAGTGGTACAAAATCCAAAACTATTTGTGGACTAATATGACACCACAAATGGATCTGTGCCTGATCTCATGTGATAAAAGTCATAGTCAAAACACTGGTGTACTTAAATATTGTATAAAGTCCTTTAGGCTATGTGTATATGGTGTAAATGAAAATAAATGAATTTTATGTTTAGACTTAGGTCCAATCTCAAAGATATTCCCAAGAAAATTTCATTATGCATATGCAAATATTTCAAAATCTGAAACACTTCTGGTCCCAGTGTCTGGAATAAGGGATCACTGTACTACTACAGTAAGTTCTTAAAAAAATAGCAAGTTCCTGACACGTAGTAAGTCAAACAAATATTCTCTGAAAGAAGGGTTGCCTTATTAGCAATCTGCCTTATAAAGTTGGCAAGTTTTTTAATTCAAGGGGCCAACTAGTCAAATTTAAACCAAGTATAATAAATTCCCTGAAATAAAAACATATGTGTATGTGTATTATATCTATATATCTACATATCTACATATCTATATCTATCTATCTATCTATATCAGAATCAAAGTGAAAGTTTTCTAAATAATCTACACTAAACAGAAATCTATCATTTTGAACTAAAGGAAATGATCATGATCATAATAAATAACCACCTCATCAGCAACATAGAAAAGTAATTATTTTAAATAATTTATATAAAATTTAGTGCCTTGATGGTATATAAAATCAAGTATTGGTGAGATCAACCGTTAATGATAAAAACAAAAAAGTCTGACTCCGCATTAAGGGGCTAGATACAGCTGTGTAATTCACTGGCAGAGTATGAACCTAGCAAGCACACGGCCCTTGGTTCCATGCAAGCACTGCCCCACCCCTGCCCCGGCCAAAAAAGTTTCCAAAAAGCCAATGAAACCAAAAGTCAACTGACAGACCAACAGCCTTATCATTGTATTTCAAGAGGTTTTTCAATCACAAAGTAAACTTTTTTAAGAAAATCACTAAAAAGAAGCACAAATCTATAGCTCTGCTTTAAGAGCAATTTATGCTGACCAAACTGTTTTAATAGAAACAGTTGCTCATCTATGAGCAACAAATGTAAGTGTGGTTATAAAATGTAGCTAAAGAATGGAGATATTGCATTAAACCACTGATTTAAACTATTAGATAGGGAAGTATATTTGATTTATTTCTGTACATTGAATAAAGTACTAAAGGGAGATCAACTAACATGCCCAGGGGTCCATGTGAGAAAAAATACATCCAGATGCACTCCAGTAACTTAAAAGAGCCTGAGTGTTGAAAGATGGCTGGGAAATTATCATAAGACAGAATTTTAATAAATTTTAAATCCTGGTTTATCTGGCAACATAAACTCAAAATAATACAAAAGTGTTGCTTATAAGTACTCGATAACTGACAATTCATTAATCTAAAAGTTTCACCCTCCATTTAGTCAAAATTTCAAAAACAGCACTATTGTTTCCTCTGATTTTCCAAACAGATCCAGGATACCCACAGGTCAGAAAGGAATGGAGGGAAACAAAAGGAAGATGACACTGAGTAAGTTTCAATACCAACAACTTAAAAGTGACTGATTTAAGTTTAACTTAATATTAGGAATTATAGGATACTTCCCGTTCCAGGAACATTTTTGGTTTAGAATTGCACAATATGGACTTGTGCATGCACTGCAAGGCACTAGAAAACTGATAATTTCAGTATTTGAAACAAAGGTTTGAAAATATGCAAATGAATGTAATGCACAGAACTAAGCAAAAGCAAAAGCATTTCTAGATAGCTAGAGAATCGTTATACTGTGGACAGTCAGACTGATGAACCACAGTGAAGATGCAGGGGCTTCCCATCTGTAGAAGAAACCCTTATACTTGAAAATATCGGTGAATAAATGGGCAGAAACGGTCCGTGACTCACCAGGGAATTCTTCCTTTAAATTGGGGAAGTTAATATTTGTGTAGAGAACTGGTGCCACTGTTGCCATTTCACCCAGAGCTTCCTCTTTCTCCCACTTAAGTGTACTCCTCTGGGCATTCGACATTGTGTCATTTTCTCCCTCCACAGGGGGAGCTGATGGTGTCCAAGAGCTGTTAGGATCACTTGCTATTGGATTAAATGCTGGATTTTTATCCCTGGTGAAAAAAATAAACACCTTCACTTCATAAACAAGAATAACTTCCTGATTCCAGGCTCCAGTACCACTTTTAATTAAGATTTATTACAAAATAGCTAAAAGTAATGTGCTTGATGATTTCTGGCGAAATCCACATACACCAATATCATACACAAGCATTTAAAAAGGTCAATTAAGATACAATTAAAATTAGTATCATTTAATTCTCCATAGCATGTAAGACTTTTTAAGTACCTGGTATCAGCATAAGGGGATTGTGCTATAGCAGAGAAAGTTCCCAATCCACTTCCAGGAGGCAAAGAACTGTGTGGGAGATGAGGACTGGGTCCAATAAGGCCATTCATGAGTGGCATCCGTGAAAACACATCTTAAAAAAGGAAGGGGGTGGGGAGTCGGTTTGCATATCATTCACAAATAACAAGTAGCTGAAATACTTTTAAATAAAAAATTTTAATTCTACTTAAAAGTAGTTTTCCCCCACAACATTATACTGTATAATACTCTTTAAAGGGTCACTTGGTTATAACATTTTGAAATATGGTCTCTACAATTGTATTCACCTAATTATAGTGTACTAAAAATAGTTTCAAAGTACAACAGTCCTGGGTTTGAATCTTAATTCTTCTCTACTTGTTTGAAGCAAAACTAGATTGTATTTATGAAAAGGGGTTACTGTTTGGTGAGTTGAGATGATCTATGTACTGGGAAGCAGTAACTATTAGTATATGTTAACTTTACAAGAGAAACAAATTGCAGTTTTGCCTTAATTTTCATTATTTGCAGTTCTGCCCTGAAAACCATTTTTAAATCTTCCAGTTCATTCGTGAGTTTTAAATATATTATTATTTCTTTTCTAAATAGATATTAGGCAAAGTGTGAGACCACCCTGGGTTTCTTCACAACCCTCCTTAAATGTGTATCTCCAATATTTACTATGATGGTCTACTTGTCTAAACTATTGGAAATAAGATAATTGTCCTTACTGGGGAAGTTTTCCAGCAATGAAACAAAACACAACAACAATAAACAAAAAAACTTTTCACATACTTTTAAAAGAGCCATGCCAATTAAACATGATGAACTGTGGAGACATACTCTAACATATGGCCCCTGTAATTGGTGGAATGTAAGAGGAGCTATTACAGGAGACTCACCTCACTGTCTAGTGACACAAATACCATGATATTCTTTGGGGTGGTAGAGAACTCCCAGCCTGGTCACGTTGATATAATATTAGATAAAAGAAAAACCTCAAGTCTAATGCTCACATGTGTACATGTACGTGATGTTCCAAAGCCCAATGCACTCTCAGTGTGAACTCAGCTCTAGTGCACATAGGCAGAGATGGAAGCCGAGCACAGACAGGGCTGGAGGCGGTCTCCAGGACCTTCACAAGAGGGCTTATTCCACTGCACGCCAGAGCTGGATGCTAGAGGGCTTTCACAATGACTAATGTTCCGTGATACAGTGTGCTAGAAGGAATCAAGGTAAAGATTTCTGCTTTTTATTCAAAATAGAATGCTACTTCTCTTTTCAACTTTGGCAAGAAGTTGGTTCTATTAAGGAATCTGAGGATTTAGTGAAAAATAACAAATACCTTTCTGATAATTAGGATAACCAAAGGTTAATCACTGTCCTGCAGCTGGCTAATCATCAGCACTACCTATTACAACCACATTATTATTTCCCTAATAACAGCAGCTATTCTAAAAGCTTTACATCTATTGTGTCTTTATACCCTCACAACAGCCCAATAAAATAGTTATTATGTGTACCTCATTTAAGAAAAAAAGAAGAAGAGAGTTAAACAATTTGTTTCAAGGGCACAAAAAAGTAAAACTCAAAGCATCATTCTTTCATTATTAATTTAACTAAGAGGTGGTCATTTTTCTCTTCAAATCTACTGCACCTAACCAACTTTGTTAGTGTAACAAGGACATAGAGGCTGCTTTTATTAAAAACACCAACTCTTCATTGGGCCTGCAAATGTCCAAGAGATAACTAAAAGCAGCAGAAAAGTTGGGCACATCTGCCTCCAATTTGTATCTGTCTCTTTTGCTCTGAGTCACTTCCCTCCCATAGTTTCTTACCCTGGATCCCAAGAAAAAAAGGTCTGATTGATCTCTTGTGATGAGTTAAAACTACCCACTAGGCAACAGCAACTTTCTTTTTCATAGATAAGGCCCTGCCTAACTAATCCTGAGGTAATGATCAGCCAGGCCACAGTGTGACGGGGAGTTTTTGACTATGCATACATCCAGCTTCCCTTCGGTACACAATCATGACAGCTCCTGTCAGTACATCCAAAGACAAGGCTACTTCCCAGGACAGCAGCACTGATTATAGCTCCTTTCTTGCTTTTTATCATTACTTTTTTATTTGATTACCTTGGCAAGAGTGGACAAACCTGATTCACCAGGATCTTGTTAGGTCTCTGGCCTAGGTCTCCAGTAACATTAGTTTATAAAAGTAAAACTGTTGAGGCATGACTCATGGTAAGACTTGAAAAGTTACTTCACTTCACTTCACTTTTACATAAAGGGACCTCTCAGTCTTCCTGAAATTTTCCCTCTTCACTTTCTGACCCCATGGATTACCATCCATGCACTGAACTCTGCCTTGCTTTCTTAACACTCCTATTGGAGTCACTCCACCAGCACTACCAAGTCTTCCACAGTCTGCCAAAGACAACAGTTTTTAAGAACTGTACTCATCCACCCACTGCACTTTATAACCTGTCTCTACTGTCACCATTTCTAAGATACTCTCATTCAATGTCTCAATCTCTACTTTTTTCCATTTTCACCTATTCCTCAAAATGGGGAAAGATAAGGATCACAGAATTGCATACCTAACACAAATCAGGTAAGTTCAGCATGTACTTCATTAAATTTAATTAAAAAGAAGAGCTCCGTCAATATTCTGTAACAATTGGCAATATAGTCCCTGAAAAAAAATAATCTCATCCTTCCCACACAACTTCAGCTAGCAACACTACATGGGGGATTATAGCACTTTCATCTACAGCTCTAACTGCAACTGCCTGTAAGACACAACAAGGTGAATGTCCAACATTTACCAAACTAAAAGCTGTCTAAAACTAAATCCAGTGCACCACATTACCTTCTACAGTACACATGCTCCTTATGTTCCTTTCTCATGTTTCTAGGTTGGGGCATGATTATCCTCTAGGCCAGCTTGGCTTGTGTATAGTTTAATTCATTTTATTTCCTCCCTTCTCCTTCCATCTTACATCCATACAATAACATAATTCTATTTATTCTAACTTTACTTTCTCGTATCTATTCCTTTCTTTTGTTAGCATTTCAATAACTTGACATAGACTTACATTGTAACTTACTCCCAACCACAATAAACTCATTACTACAACTGTTTTTGTCCAATACTGGCACCAATCCTAGTTTGCCAAAACATGTGACTGAGCAGTCTCATTACACTGGCATTACATTGGCTCACAGAAGCCTGGAGGAAATAGGCAACCCACCTCTGCCTGCTTTCACAGCTATCAATACTTCAGTTGTGCCCAATAAAGCACGGCCCATTTATCCCTTTCCTTCACTCTGGGAAATGTTAAAGTTGCCCTTCTTGAATACTTAAGTGTCTCACTTATAAAACCTGATCATGTTTTACCCATAAATTAGAACTACTATTCTTTCAAACATAAACACTGACATCTTAGTGGTTCTTGAGGCTCTTCTTGAATGACACTCTTCTATAAGCCAGGTGTACACCAAAAAGTCTACATTAGGGTTATAATTTGTCAGGGTAGGCAGCCTTATTACTCCTCTTGAATTGCCTATTAGAGCTAGCCCCCACCCCCCAAAAAATACATCTCCTTAAAACCTTTCTAAAAATAAGAATGTACTTCAAATGAAGTGATTTTCATAATAATTAACAGCTTTCATTAAGGAACATGTCTTTAAACTGATGTGATCTCTAGAATACCTACTTTAAGTTACAGAAAACATGAAGAAAAATAGTTTTTATATGCTGAGAAGTACTGAAGAATTCCTAACCATTATAAAATCACATAGGAATAATTACAGGAAGCAAGAGCCATGTGGGGGTTTTACCCAATGGTGACCATATGCTTAATCCAGTAAAAATCAAGGAGGATTTATATTAGTAGATATAAACTAGTAGAGTTAGAAACATTTTCAAATATAATTCCATTTTCAATTACAGAATTTTTCATGTTTACATAAAATTGGTAGTAAAGAAGTTATTTGCATGTTTTATCAATTATATAAAAAAGAATAAGAGTTTATAAAGGTATCATATTATTTCAGCATAAATAGACATGAAACATTGACAATAGAGAAATGTTCTTAAGCTCAAACTTCGAAACTGCACCTGTCTGTGGAATTCTAAGGTCCTTTCTAAAGAAATGGTTCTCATGCCTGCGGCACTCTTCCTCCCTATCTATTCCTGCAGATTTTCATTCTAGGCTATCAGATTTCAGTTCTCTGGGAAGAGGAGGGAACTGAAGCCTTAAACCTATGTTATATTGCAGGTTAGTTACAGATAGGTCAAAGAAAACTGACAAAAACCAAACAAACAAAAAATAGGCAAATTTCTACAGCACAGGAAATTTCAGTGTCCACAGGCTTGTGGTAAGGTCATTGATCTACTCTAAAGGTTGTACTGAACACATGCTCTGTGAGAGAGTTTACAGTGATGAGCAAGTCACGGGACCTTAATCTTGATCTTTAAAGTGCCTACAACTTACAGGTATAGCCTTACTGATCCAGACAGGCATTTCTAATCATGCTGCACACTACAGCTAAAAAAGCATGGAGCTGAGGTGGAGATGTGACTGGCTAAACTCTGAGTAAAGGACAGTGCAGGCAAAACCAGACCACTGGTTACAAGGCAGCCAGGTGATAGTAGGGTATGGTCCTCCAAACAGAACAGCCACTGTGTAGGGGATGACCAGAGTGAAAGTGAGCTGGGGCAGGGGTTAAGGAGAGAGGGCAGGAACCATACACATCCTCTCCCACAGCCCAAAACCTAACCAACTGCAGACTTGTAGAGGGAGAGAGGTATGGGACAGAAGTTAGTATTTTTTCCATCACAACAGAGGTGAGTTTTCTATCAATTTGTATATATGGTCACTAAAAAACAGGACAAAATTTGCTTATATGTATGGACACACATATACACATGTACCTGTGATACAGAACAACCTTGTGCAAACTGTAACATACCCTGATTGTGTACTGGCAAGAGCTGTGGTGCAGGGGGAGGCTGTGGTAATGGAGGGGGCTGAGTGGTCACGGGGCTAAGTACCGCAGTGAACAAGTCCTCAACATCCTTTCCTCCCAGCTCTAAGAGGCAAAGTAACAATAGTAATAAGATTAAAAGATCAGTAGATGGGGAATGCCATTCTTATAAACTGAAAATTCAGAGCACAAATACCTGGAATTTTATATAACTTTCCAAGAATTGCTCCTAGGATAAAAGAAATAGAAATATTAACAACTTCTAATTCATTAAACTGATAGAAAACATCATTTAATTGATACAGAAATTATGAAAATAGAAATCAAATCATAAGCATGCAGAAATCTTTGAAAGTCATATTTACTCATGTCTTTTAGAAAGCCTAGATGTAGGGCAAATATTTTACCATCTGTGACCATTTTGTCTAGCTCAGGACTGAGGATTCCATCTAGCTGCTCCTCACTTAACGGTCGTGAACTCTGACCAATGCTTGGCTGAGGCAAAGAGGAAGGATCATCAGCAATAGGACCAATATCTAAAAAAGCAAGGTAAACAAATTAAAAGGTCACTTCAGGATATTCACACAAAATGTACAGCACTACCGTTCTGCATTCCTAAAGAATAGTAAGACTAAAGCAGACACATGAAGTCTACAGTTCTGAATTAATTGAGATTCTTGTATCAATTTGTATAATCCATTAGTAAAAATCAGGTACAACATGTCTGTAAACTTAGATACCACCTGACATTTTTTTTCTCCAATACTGGGGCTGGAATCTGGGCCTTGTGCATGCAAGGCAAGCATTCTATCACTGAGCAATACCCCAAGTCCCAAAGTAGTCTTATTCAAAGTAAATACACCTCCTGAGGAACAAAATAACTTATCTGATATTAACTTGATATAATTTCTGCAAAACTAAACCCTATATGAAGCCAGGAATCTAGGAGAAGTAATTATACAAATAACTGCTTTAATATGAAAATAGTGGCATCAAATGTAATGTCCAATTACTATATGTAATATGTGAAACAGGAGAGAGAAGTTTTACCATCAATTAGAGGAAAGCTCTAAATTCCCTATTAATGTTTAGTAAACATTATCCTTTATAGTTTTAATCATAAATTATCTTTAAAATTTTGTAGTCATATTCTGAAAATAAATTATGTTACTAATACTGTAACATCCCTCAGCTCATACATGTCAGTAGTTTCAGCAACAGTCACAATAATGTGGTCTCTCATGTATTTTTTTATGCTTTCTAATAGACTCTTTAAAAGTAAAAATTTAGTCTCCTCTCATCTGAACTTGCATGAAGAACTAACTTTAACATTTCGGTAATATTATAAATTACATATCAATAATAATAGAACCATTCATTTAAAAAATTTTACTAAGAAAGTCATCCAAAGCACAGTATAGCTATACTATGCTTTAGCTGTACACAAAAAAGGAAAAGCCAAGTGTGGATTAGTGATGAATTAGCACGACTAAAATATGCATGCACCTACAGGCTGTTTCAGCTGAAACCACTACAAAGAGAAGACTACTTCTAGTCAGCGGTCATCCATTGCTCAGTTTCTTACCAAATGGAAAAGGTGAGCTGTCAACCTGGAAAGTGCATAAATCAAGACCTATAAGACCCAAACCAAATAAAATGGATGGTTACCAGAGGAGCAAGAAGTGAAGGAAATGCAAACACAAGAAGAGGCCCGACACAGCAAGGCTGTGAGGCAACATGCCTTGCACCTGATACAACAGAAAGGAAACAGATTGCCCTGCTGCACCCTTAAACCAGGAAAACCAGGACAGGCCAAGTAAATGCCAGGTCCCAGACAGAGCCCAAACACAAAACCACCAAAATCCACTGAGTTTCCAGGAATAGGCTGAAGACTGGTTGGCTCCACACACACCTCATGTCAAGACAGGAATCAGGCAAACAGGGTGGACACATACCTGAACGATCAACCGACTTTGCTAGGTCATCTGAGATCATTCCAAGAATGTCATCGTCTGTGTTTAAGACTTCAGAGATATCAGCTAGAGGGTCATCAGCAGAACCTAAATCCAGGAAGCAATTTTTCAAATTTCAATGTTTTCCTAGAAATTAAACTCTAATAAAATGCCCTAATTTATCCAATGTATGCATTTACTAATACCTGGAGTATAGCAGATGCTGAGGCAAGTGCTAGAATGATAAAAAAGTGACCATTATTACTTCTAAAGTAAAGGATTTTTCATACCAAAGGCCATCAAGTTTTGAGTAACAAAAATATTAAAAATTTAGTCTATTTTTTGTGTGACTGATCTGTATTGTCAAAATGAAATTTGAAACCTGTAGGCGATAAAAGTGAGATAGAATGCTATAAGAAACAAAAGCCAAAAAAATTCACTATGCAGTGTTGTCTATGAAAAAAATAACATCTAGAAAATAAAAGGTTAATAAAACATGAAAGGCAAATTCATTATTTTAAAATTTCTTGCAAAGCATAAGCCAAGGAGCAATAAGACTGCTCCTTCATTCATTGATTCCAGCACCACTTCAGTACCAACAGAAACAGATTATGGGTTTACGTATCTAGCACTGTTCCAACCACTGGAACAAGAGGCAGGGACTAAGGCAAAGGACCTGCCCTCAAAGGGTTCACTTTCTCACGGGGAATTAGACAATAAGAAAAGGATGCCATGTAATGAGAAAAAAGATCAAAATAAGCTGTGGGGATGCTGCAGTGGAAACAGCAGTCAGGGAAGAGCTGTTCAGTGAAAGGAATGAACACAGACTCCAAGGAAATGAAGGAGTCCTATGCACAAAGATGTAGAAGACTTGCCAAGCACAAGGAAAATAGCTGTACCAGCCCTGGCCAGAGAGGGGCTGTTGACCCAGGAGGCCCCCTGTGCTCAAGTTAATAAAGGCAAAGAGTGGGAGGAAACAAGCAGCAGCTAGTGCAAGATCATGCCGTTTGGTGGATCATGTGAAGACTGGGCTTTATCTATAGTGCAGGGGAAGCTGTTGGAGGGCTGCCCTGCACACAGGGGTGGGGCAAGGGTCAGCAATACTAGAAGGGTGGAGACCTGCTGCAGGTTCAGTGGGTGGTAACGAAGTCTGTGCTGCATCGACGGACAAGGTGAAGGCAGAAGTGTTGGCTTTGGGATATATTTTGAAGACAAACAAACTGGGGACAGATAGGATGTGGAATTTAAGAAAATGAAAAGTCAAGGAAGATTCTAAGTGTTTTTGGCTTAATCAAATAGGAAATATTTGAACTCTGATTTAGGCCAGCTTTAGTAATTGTATTTGTCATTCAGTTAAAGAACATCTGAAATTTTTGATCCATTTCAAGTGTGTTTTTATTTAGCAATAAAAAGTGGGGAGGCAAGGGGCTGGGATTGTGGCTCAGTGGTGGAACACTCGCCTAGAACAGGCGAGACCCGGGTTCGATCCTCAGCACCACATAAAAAATAAGGGCATTGTGTTGTGTCCATCTACACCTAAAAAATAAATATTTGAAAAAAAAAAAAAAGTGGGGAGGCATAAAAGTAATCCTCCAGATCAGACACCACTGTGAAACACACACAGTTCTGGTGCACCACTTGGGGCTGGGGATGTGGCTCAAGCGGTAGCGTGCTCGCCTGGCATGCATGGGGAACTGGGTTCGATCCTTAGAACCACATACAAATGAAGATGTTGTGTCCACCGAAAACTAAAAAATAAATATTAAAAAAATTCTCTCTTTATAGTAAAAAACAAAAACAAACATACACCTCTCAAACAGAATTCAAAACAAAAAAAATAACATCATAGACTTTCAAATTGCAACAAGCTGAAATAAGTTTTGTATACCCAAATATTCAGAACAATTTTAAAGAAATAAAAGTATTACATTAATCTATCTAGGTAACAGTGTATTTGCAAGAAAGAGATTCTGGACAATCCTTTAAGGGGTCATTTGTAGTTTTCTGTTTTGTCTTGAAGTAATTAAATTCTATATTTATATAACTAAATTTTAAAAGGCTGTTTAAAAAGTATGTTGTACCTACCTACAGTAAAATATTTTATATCTTATCAACAAATCATTAAAAATAATTTAATAGGCTACATTGGACAAGATGACATTAAAAAAGAAAACTCTAGTTTGTTAATTTTTCATTATAAAGGCAAAGGCTGGGTCAAATCGAAAGAATATTAAATTTAGGTTTTGAAATGGGTGATATTCTAGTCATCTAAGTTTTGGTCTTCCTAGACAGTCATTATTTCTTCAACAGTTTTGTGAGAGCTGTAACCTAATCAGTCCAATCTAGTTTGAATGAGCAGCCCAGGTGGTAACTGTAGGCAGGTGGGATGTGACTAAAAGAGGAGGGTCACTGAAGGTAAGTCCTAGAAGTGCCGTTCTTCCCTGAAGCCCAATCCTGATTTCCTCTCTCTGCTTCTTAACCTAGCCATGAGTTAAGCAGCTCCTCCCACCCCATCTCTGGACCCTTCCTCCATGATGTGCTACCTTACCTTGGACCCAGAGCAATGGAGCTGGCCATCTATGGACTGAGTTCTCTGAAATAGTGAGCCCCAAATAAACTTTCCCTCTACTAATTTTGGTCACAGCAACCAAAGAAAACAAAAACATTTTACATCTAATTTCATTTTTTCCTTATAAAACTCAAGTGCAACAACTTCTGTTTAAGTCCTTAAATGGCATGTTTTAAAAAAAAATCATTTGAAGACCCATAAGTATTTCATTATAGTCTTTTTTGTACAGGGTCTCTCTAAGATGCTGACACTGATCTCAAACTTGGGATTCTCCTGCCTCAATCTCTCAAGTTGCTGGGATTACATGTGTGTAATCCCACCTTCAGTTTATTATACATTATTTAAACAACATATTGATAAAGATGAAATAACAGAATTAATGTAAAATTGTTTTTTTTTTTTTTTTTAATATCTGCTAAGGGTAAAGAAAGACCATGGACATTGACATTGGTCCAGTGTGTTCACCACTCGTTGTCCATGGTGAGGAAGACCAGACATGAATATGCACACGAGAGGAGGTAAGACTACTTCTAATTTAAGTCAAACACAACACAAAAGTCTATACAGGTGATCCCTCAGTATTTGCAGGGGATCAGGTGCTCAAGTCCCTTAAATTGGTCCTCTGTGATGATAATAACAGCTGCAGAGGACTGGCTATATTTTAATACACAACAATGCGAAGTTAACAAAACTATAACTACTTAATAACAAGTCATTTTTTTTCTAGTGGAAAGTTGACTTAAAATTGTTTTTCAAAATGAATTTATAAAATTAACGAAAAGTAAATGTCAATCAATGGCAAAAGAAGCTTGTCAGGAAAAAAAACATTAATTTATAATTGGTAATATTTAAGTGGGGGGAAAAAAACCCCACTATGATCCCAACACATATATTCAAATGAACTCCAAGAGCATTGTTGACATTAATCTTACTTTTGAAGCATACCAAGTTCTGCCACTTTCTTCAATTCTTCATAGTTGCCATATTTTCTGTACCTAGAACAACGGCTCGCAAACAGGGGGCAGCTTTGCCTATGTGAGGCAATATCTGGAGACATTTTTGACAGTCATGACCTCATTAGATCAGAGATGCTATTAAATATCCTACAAGACATGGGAGAATCTCATTCCCACAACAGAGAGATACGTGCTCCACCCTGTCAGAGGTGGGAAACCCATGATTGTGCCCTATATATGTTCCGGGATTAACATGGTCTATCCGCAAGTTTCTCTCTGAAGCATTCTTTCTGGTTTGCCTCTGTTTCAAATTTCTTTGGACTATGTAATTAAAACAAATATACCTTACTTAAATTGAAGAATGTACTTATAGCTCACCAACTATACCCAAATTATACCGGTTTACATTGTCCTCAGCAAAGTGTAAACCAAACATTTTCCTTCACAACTCTGAATTTCAAAGACAGTTACAGAGGTAAATTAACTTGCCAATCTTATAAAACTGTCCACTTAAAATACCTGCATTTCCTAAATGTGAATTATACATTAATAAAATTGATTCTTAAAATGCATGAGGCCAAATAAAAGCATTTCTGAAGTGTAATCACACAGAAAGTAAATGTCATAGGATATAAAGAAAACACTTGTTAATTATTCTACATACCCTGAGTTCCAGGTTTTGATGGAGCTGAGGATGAACTAAGTAGTGGATCTAAGGAAGGATCCAAGAAACCTGTGTTCATGTTTGTTTTATAGGAAAGCTGAGCTGCATCTTCTGCTAGATTATCTAAACTCAGCTTGTTTTGTCTACTTGTATCCAGAAGATCTTTTCCAAAGAAAGCTTCCTAGACAAAGATAAGCACATAAGAAAATGATTAGTTGTAAAATTCTAAAAAGACAACATTATTCTGTCATCATTTTTGACAAGGAAATAGAAATAATAGAAAAGCTTTGTTTTTAACAATACAGAAATAAAATAGAGAAATACAGAAAGAACAAAGAATTCTGTGAATTCTTTCAATGGAGAATTCCCTTATATTAAGATTTTTTTTTGGTAGGTTTGCTGAGACAAATAAAATTATACAAATATGAACACAAAATTATATCAAATGTGTTTCTAGCAATGACAAGTCAATAATTCAATTCTGGAAGATTAAGGTGCAATTAAATTTAAAAGATGACAGATTTACAATACTATAGGCACCTTAATTCATACTGTAAGAAACACTAAAGCTTCATGAATATTATTAATATTTACAGATTACTTGCAAAGGATAGCATAAGACTTTGATCTACAGTTTTAATATGCACACATTCAGGTAGATTTAGTAACCTCATGTTGATTCATATAGCCACACAGAAGACTTACACTATAAATCTGAAAGAGGGTTTTAGAAGTCATTTTAACCATACCATGTGTGCAACACTTGCAGCTATTCTGGCTTTCTATTTCTCCAGATGAACTCTTCTGCATCTCTACACACTTCCCCTGATCTAGTGGCTGGTGCTTCCAGCTGGGTTTCTGGTAATTCCAGATCTCCCCAGAACTTCTCAAAGATCAATACAGAAGACCAAAAGGAAGCACTCAGGACCCTTTTTCATATGCTTAAACCCAACCCTTTGTCTATTTTGTATTATGTAGCCTGTTGGAAAAAGGACCCCTTGTACAGAATGATTTTGCAGTAGCTATAAACATTTGATACACTATTGCCAAATACACATTAACTTTTAAAAGGATTCACTTTAGCATTTTTATAATATCAAAAGGGAAAGCAACCTTGATGTCCTTCAGAAGGCACATGACTAAATAAATCAGAGGTACTCATACTATATAACAGTTTTTAAAAGTATGCAGAGACAGTGGTATCAAGAAAAGCCCCAGAATACATTACTACACAGAGAACAGCTGAAAGATGCATCCAGCAAAGTATGCAGAGACTATTATAAGAAAGTAAAAATAAATTATAAAAAAGTTCTAAAAGGACATACAGCAGAATGTTAACAATGCTAACTTTTGAAAGGGATTTGGGGGGTGAAGTCTGGTGGAGTAATGAATACGTACACCTGATTTGAAATTTTCATACTTTTGAAATGAATAAAATATGAAAAAAATATGAATATCCACAATGGTAGAACACTGGATGGAAATGGTCCATTTCTTTTCTAGCAATATTTTATCACCAGGAAAAATGCTGAAGAGCATAAAGAAAGAATAGAGGTAAAGTAAAGATGAGCCAAATGAAAAATGGGTCTATTTCTTGACCAATAAAAATCCCGTTTTTGAAAAAAAAAAAAAAAAAGATGCAAAGCATTGGGGGGACATAAAGGGAAAGAGGGAACCTAAAACATTTCTTAAGGATATGTAAAAGTAAGGCAAGAGTTAGGTGCTCAACATCCATATTCTTATAAGATCTCAGACCATTTCTATGAGGTTGCTATTTCCATGATTTTACAGATGGGAAAACTGGGGCAAAAACGTGGTAAACAAAATCAACTGAATTAAGTAGTAGCACAGTGATATTTAAACTCAGGACTCTGATTTTAATAGCTGAACTCTTTAATGTGAACATGGCCATTAGGATGTTGGTAGTCTAGTTACTAAAAAAAGAAAACTGAGCAAGTTGTATCGTAAGTGAAAGAAAGTATATTTTAAAACCAAGTTATAATGGCTACGTGGAAAAAATCAAGGTTAACAAATGAATACAACTCACACAAGTATCTACATAGGCCACTGTTCTGCAGGAGGGACACATCAGATAGACAGTCTTACACAGTGAACTTAGGTGGGCACTCAGTCTATTCTAGTTTAACTTTTTATGTGTGAAGAAATAGAAGTCCAGAAGGATGAATGACAAGCTCAGGAATCTAGAATTAACTGGTGATAGAGCTGGATGTTTAATTCCAGCCCTAGGGTGAGTAGATGGCTATAATGCACAACTTCTTGAATTCTTCTGTGACTTAATGTTTACAAGATGAACTAGAAAGATTTCCTTTATTACAGTCTATACTTTCCAAATATAATTCCTTCTTGTTGAGAGAGATCTTTCTAGTATGAATTTTGAAACTCTTTGGCTTTGAATCTTTGCTTACTAGGCCTCTAAAAGCAGCAGACAATTATTAAAGCTGTGATGTCTGCTGATAAAAACTTTTTTTTGTTGGATAAACATAATTATCACAGGGTACATTTGCAAAGGGAAATGTCAATTAAGACTTGGGTTTGGTACATTATACAAGTGTGTGAATGGTTTAAAAGACAGATTTCCCCATTCCAAAGTGACTTATTTTGGTTTACAGAATGCTCAGAAGTGAACAGGTGGGATGAAAAAAAAAAAAAATTTATGTGAAGTACCAAGGTGCAAAAAAAAAAAAGGGCGGGGGATCGGGGTGGGGGGCAAATGTTAATTCTTATGGGGCCTGGAAAGACATTTGTAATGATTAAATTAAAAAAAGTAGAACACTAGCAAAAACCACAAGTCTATTTTTAAAAGCTCAATACACTTCCTCAACTAATGCTGTATAATATAATGTAAAGCAATATATTACTTGTAAGTAGGCAGGGAATGTTTCTTCAAGCTTATTTTTCCTTTTTCGGTATCTCTTCTTTATTTTTTCAGTGCTTTCAGCAACAGAAACAGATTCATCAAGTAGGGCATCTGGTAATTGCTCACTCCAGCCTGAAATAAGAGTAACACACTTATGTGCATTTAAATTTCAGACAATTCAACCCAAGGAAAGAAACTTTTACAGCTGACCAACATATACAGTTCCACGTAAATGAACAAGCTTTTGTGACACAAAAAGATCTCAAAGCAAGTTTATTAGTAAGTTTTAAGCATCATAAAAATTCCATTTCATGTCTATTTAGTACTATTATGTTTCCTATTCTTGTTTAATTACCACCATTTCCTGGCAAAGCACTTTTGTTTTTTTAATACAACATTTTGGTACAGACTTAAAAAAAAAAAATGAAATGCTCATGAATATGTGGGGAAAGCTTCTCATATACTCCCCTAAAGGAAACTGAGTAGGTATAACATTTTTTTGTAAAATATAATGGAAACCGACAACAAAAATCTTTTTAAAAATGTGTATTCTTTAATTCACCAATTCCAAGTTCAGAAATTCACTGTAAATGGGGTTTACATTGTGAAAACATTACTATCTATAAATATGCTCATAGATAACGAATATGTTCATGCAATGAACATTCATTCTTAAATTCTGAAAATAGCCACAGAAAAAACACTGGACTGTGAAATATCAGAGAAACAAGTGAAGCACACAGGGCAGAGAGATGAGCACACAAATGACAGACACAGCTAAGGGCAGGGCACGTGGGGCATCTCTTCTGAAAGCCAACATGGGCGATTCTGTGGCTGGACTACAGACTGACTCTTCTGAAAATATCAAACATTTCTTTCAGAAATGACCTTTTAACATGTATACCAATTACAAGTTAAGGTAAAGAAGGAGCCACAGAAGCAAGCAAAGAAGTAAAACTCTGAATGCTAAAATCCAGTGACCTAGAACTCCAATTTTCAGAGCAGAAATGCAGACTAGAAGATGAAGGTTAAGGGTGCTCTCCAAGGTAAAAAGTGTAACTGTGGTTGCCTTGAGAGAAGTGGAATGGTGACAGACTCCATTAATGGGGCCTAACTATTTGGATCTTGCATGTCTCTCAAATGCATGTGTACAAAGCCTGATCACCAGCCCTGGAGTTCTCAGGAGGTGGTGGAACCACTGAGAAGTGAAGCCTCTGGATTTTCTCTCTCCCCACTGCCAGGAGGTGTGCAGCATCCTTTGCCACATGTCCCTGCCACAATATGCCTCCTCATCCTGGACTCAGATCAACAGGACCAGCTAACCATGGGCTGAAATCTCCAAAACTCTGAACCAAAATAAATCCCGTCCTCCTTTAGATTGATTTTTCCAGGTATTTTGTCACAGTAATAGAAAGTTGGCTGACACAGGGCATATCAAACAAGAAATATAGCCTGCCCACCCAAACCACCACCCACCTCCAGCGCCCCAACACCAACAGCAAAGAAAACTACTTGTCATTGTGTCACAGAATTTGGTGCTCAGCCCAAAGGCAAAAAATAAAACTCTTCCCTGATAGTTCACAAACTCAATATAGCCCCAATGTGTAAAACTCCTCAATTTATAAAACGTGATTGAACAGAAATACTTCAAACTAAGCATGTAGCTTAAAGTGGCCCTGAAGTAATAATAATGTAACCCCATGTTCCCGCAAGTAACAAAGGCAAATGTCTGGAAGAACACACCCTCAATTTTCTTAAAAGAGTTCAGAGAATGCCCCAAAGTTTACAGGAAGTAATTAAGCAAATATATATATATATATCTCTACAATGAAATGAGACACTAATAGAGACAACAGATATAAAGAATAGAATCAGACATGTAAAGGCTTCAGAAATTTTATATTTTAAAACAGATAATTACATGAAGGATTAAAAGACACATAAAGTAGAAGCTTTAAAAAGAAACTCAAGTACTAAAATATCAAAAAGGCAATTCAGAAAAAAATGCATATAAAAATCAAAAAACTCAATTTGTAAGTTTTTATTAGATACAGTTGAAAATATATAACTAAAAATGTGAATCTTAAGAAATTTCTGGAGTACAGAAGACATGGAAAACTAAGAAGTTTTAATGAACACATCGGCTTCCTTAATCAGGGCTTATTAAAGCCAAGTAAAGTCGTATTGGAAATTTACTGAAAACCATCACAGAGCCTCCTGAAAATGGGCAGTATATTAATTCACCTGAGGTCCAAGCCCTAGAGGACATGCTGAAATCTCCTCCAGTATTCTTGCATCATACATTGAACATTTCAAAACATGCAGTCATACATACCATAGCATGCAGATAATGATGTCTGCATCAGAACCACTTCACAGAGTGAGAAAACAGCAGTGTACTCCTAACTGACAAAGTTGTGGCTTAAGCAATTATTTAGCTATCTCTGAAATGCTAAGTAAGGATGACAGAATGTTCACTGAAAAGATGGGTTTATAAAATACAAGTTGGTTAAGAGTTGTTGGGGTACCTCCATCATTTTCTATTAACTAGCCTACAAGTTTCAAGTTTTATGCAAAGTACATAAGGCAGGCAAAGGAAGGCCTCTGCTGAGGTTACCAGATCAGTTTAGCCAACTGATTCTCAGTGTCTGCAGTTTATATTTAATACAGGAAATATATTTAATATGGGGAGGGGTGCTTTAAAAAAATTTACAAGGGTCTGGTAGCTCAGGGTAATATGTATACATAGCGAGCATAAAGCCCTGGGTTTAATCCCCAGCACCAAAAGAAAAAGAGGGTTAAAAAAAAAACTACTCAAAGGAATAAAGTTTATTGAATTTAAACCATTTCCTTATCAAATTTGACTACTATATACTAAGTCTGAAATCTACAGGCACTCAAATCCTTTGATCAGTAAAAGGCAATAAGATCATGATGGTAGCATTATTTAAAATGGTTCTAATAGAAATACCAAGACTTAGGGGGTTATATCAAACAAAATCAGTACCATACCATCATCTCTGCTAGGTAACTGCTCAGAAATAGAGCCTGAGGAATCTTTTCTGATCACGGATCTTTTGGTTTTTCCTTGCCCAGTTCGACTTCTTTGCCGTACCATGAATCCACCAATGCCTATCCAAAAAAGAAATTGGGTAAGCAGATAAATAATCAACTTCTCCCTATAGTTCTACAGTAAGTAGTATGAAATGTCTGTGTTTAACACTAAGGCATTTTCCAAAATTTAGTCTGGTCTAATCTAAATCAACAAACTCATTTTTAATAAAATAGAAAAGGATGGAAATAAGTAAAAACTGAAAGTCAAAGCCATTGCTATCACTAATCAAACAAGAATCCAACTCTGCTAGAGTAGAGAAAGACTTGTATTGTATGCAGGTCCTCCTCCAGACAAGGCCAAGCAGGTCCTGAATCATGGATTGTGCTCATGTGTGATGAGCTCACACCCCACAGTATCTGTACACTGAGGCTAATCATGATAAACATAATAATCATAATGAGACTACATGACACACTCACTAGTGAAGAATGCTTCAGGGGACCATGTCTAGCTCTTCCTTACCAAGAGGACCTTCAGACACGATACACAGAATGCTGTCGTTAAAAGCTCAGAATCTGGAGTCAGGCTACATAATTCTATTCAATAACTAAATTCGGGCAGTTTATTTAATTTTTCAGTGCCCCAGTTCCCTCACTGGTAAAATATGGATAATGTACAGCATGTCCTCATATACATGTCCTAAGTGCATGCAAACTAAGTCGGAATGAAGTGCTGTCCCAGTCAACATTATCAGCTTTGGCGAAATGATAAAGTCATCAGGCGATATACTGTGTGCCCTCATGGCCCCTCAATTAAAGGGACAACTTCCCGTGAACCACAAAAAGAAAACAAAATGAAACATCCAAGTTTCAGAGAGAATCTGCAACGTCTGACTTGACTAAGAGCACTTGTAGGCCCAATGATTAGAACAAAACGGAGCACACCATGACGATGACCTGAAGGAAACTGATCCCCAGTCCTTATAATGGATGTGGTCCATTATATTTTAATAAAATATAAGCCATCAGAAGAATAAAGATTATACTGATTCAATTTAATATCTCATTTACTGATAAACAGACATTAATAAATGATGTTAAAATACGGCCTACAATTTCTGTATTGTGGAATTCCCATAATTTTTTTTCAGTAAGGTAAATAAAATCTGACAAGCAAGGCGGTTTTCCCCTCTGCCCCTAAGAAAGACAGAAAATAAGAAAGTTCTCAGTCTGTTATATATTAAGGGGACTATAAATACTAGGAAGAATAAGAACCTTTCTTGTTCACACTCATACTGTGCTTACTGGCACTCCTGCATAAATGCTGACATAAGTTTTTAAAAAGTAAAAATATTAGAAAGTGAATGCTGAAAAGTAAGACAAATGTACTCATCAGCAGAAACACATAACTGGTCCAGACAGTAACTGTCAGTAAAAAGCAATCCAGTAAATCATTTTTTAAAAGAATTAAATTTAGAGTAAGGCAATAATAATAATTTGTTACATAGACACTCAGCCTAAAGAATTTGTCATCTACAAAGCACACTCAAGAAGTCAATTCTGTATCTATAAACACAAGTTTTAGACAGTGGTTAAGATGCTATGCCTCATCCTGATATTCAGTATCCTCTTAAAGTGGCCAGTTTTGATTACATTAGAACTTCACCTGGTCTGTATGGCTTCCTTTTTCTCTTTTTGACACCATCTGTTCCTTCTACTCCCTTTGCTTCGTCATCCACAGCTTCTCGCTCAGGACTAGATTCTGATTTTCCATCACAATCCATAAGTTCTCCTTCTGGAAAAGAAGTAAATCTATGGATGAAACTGGAAAAATTTATCAAACACATGATCCCTAGCTAAAGGGAAATACAAAGTAAAGAGGCCACCAAGCCATTCTAGTCAAGTACCCCAGAAGACAGGAAAAGTAGAGAAAGGAGTCCAAGAGGCCCCAAGTGGTGGTAGAAATGTTTGCACAATGCTCTGGGCAAATAAAACTAGACCCAGAGAGCAAGCTCAAAAGACAATTATTAACCAATTTGCACTTTATAAACCACTCACTAGCCTTTAATTATGTCTCCAGGTCACAGACCCCAAGGCTCTCTCTAACCCAGAGCTCTCCTCAGAGCTCCAACTACAGCTACAGTTGGGTGCTGCTTGATCACTGAAAACCATGCATACAGATTCTAAGATGAGCCCTCCCTTCCCTGTGTCACCCATCACCATTAAAAGACAAAAGCAACCCAAGGAAGAAGGAACCTGGAAGAAGTCTTGACAATACCTAATCTCTTTTCTCCCACAATCAAGACTTCTCAGTCTGTCTCAAAAGCAGTTTATTTCTCCCTACCACCATCTTTGTTCAATCTAGCAGATAATTTACTACAATAACCTCCTCTCTTATTCCCGGCCCAATGCTTACAGCTATCCAATCAATTCTTTAAATTGCAGCATAAATGGTCTTTATATAAATATGTATCAATTTTCTGTTTCAAATCCTTTCATGTCTTCCCAACACCCTTAAAATAAAGTGAAAATTTTGAAGTTCATTGTAACAGTCTCCTGTAAACTCGCCAGTTTCATCATATTCCTACTATGGTAAACCATGTTCAGTCCTCAAATTTATCAAGCTTCTTTCCACTTCTCTCAATCACTGCTTTCTTTGATTCCTCTTTCAAGATTTACTCTAACCATCATTGTATTAAAGAATTCCTGATATCTAGAGAAGGCTATGTCCCACAGACCCATGATGCTATGCACTGATGTCATACTTCATTTTCACTGATTTTCTAAAGTCTGTGGCCCTGAAAGACAACATTCTCCATGAAAATAGGTACTAAGACTTTTCTATACCAGCTGTATCTTTAGCATGGTACATAACATGTGTTAATAAATATTTCACTGGCCAAAGTAACTAAAATCAAGTAATATACAAAAAAATTCACGTTTCAGAAATGCAATTTTCACAATATGGTAATCAAACTTTTTCAATTCTGTACATGCTTTACATTGTGCTAAAAGAAAAAAAGTTTATCAAAGAACTTTTATTTCTTTTCCTCACTAAATATTACACATAACAAGTTTGTTTTTGAGGACAATTTGATACTGTTTATTAGCACTTTGCCTAGAATATGCTGGGGACCCTGAGTTCCATACCAATCACAGCAAACGGAAGAAAGCTAGCTTGTGGAAATTCATACATGATAACCAAAACCAAAACAAAGATTCAGTAGAGGGGCAAGAATGAAAAACAGAGAAACCAGATGAGTAGGTTTCATGTCTAAATACCAACTCTGGGAATGAGAGAAGAGGACGATGCAGGGAGAAATCATATGACACATCAAGCGTTTCCAACACTGACAAGCACAAGGCAGCAGACTGAAAGACACCATCAGTGCCTGAGAGAGCACACAAAAATACCCAAGTAGAGGAAAGTGGGGGGGGGGAAGGGGGGGAGAGAGAGGGAGGGAGGGAGAGGGAGAGAGAGAGAGAGGGAGAGGGAGAGGGAGAGGGAGAGGGAGAGGGAGAGGGAGAGAGAGAGAGAGAGAGAGAGAGAGAGAGAGAGAGAGAGAAATCACAGAACATTGAGACCAAGAATTTCCTGAAATTCCAACAGCTTCCAGAGAAAACAGGTCACAGAGAATCGAGTTCTCCTTATATAAAGACAACAGAATAAAGACTTCCAAATGCGAAAAGAAAATGTGTTTCCAACCTAGAAGAGATCAAGCAGGAAAGAAGGTAAAATAAATACATTTTCAGAAGTGTATAATTCCTCAAATATGCATTCCTTACATTCACTCTCTCTTGGTAAACAATGGAAGATATACTCTACCAAAATGAGGGCAAGGAACAATAGAAAGGAATATCCGAAGCCACAGAAAACACGTGATGCAGCATAGGAACAAAGACAGTCCCCAGGACGAGAGTAAGGAGAGAATGCCAAAAACCAATCATGTCTAATGCTTCATGGTCCAAAACAACACTGGATGCATTCACTCCAAAGAGAGTGCACAGGAGCAGTGAAATTAAGATAGCACTTTACAAGCGAGACCCTCTCCCCCAGTGACACAGGAAGCACACATGCGAGATAAATAGCACATAGTGGGATTTGCAGTACCGTTTGGCATGACCACCATCATGGAAGTTGATAATTCTCCTAACCAGCATCTTCACTTGGGCCTTCCGGCTCCACAGACTACAATGCAGGAAAGTACCATATTGCCCATATATGAGAAACTCTCCCATAAATACAGGTTTGTACTTGAATAAATAATATTCCAGAGAAAACAAATCTCTGGAATATTATAAGAAAACAGTGGTTCTCTTTAGACAGGATGGTTGGGAAGTTTTCATCATTTACTCTTTGGAACCTGTGTATTTTGGGAGGGGGGCATTCTTTAATATCATGTACAGATATTACCTATTCAAAAACAAGCCTCCAGTGGGAAAAAAACTGAAAGCTTTTCTCAAATATCTGATACACAGCAAGGATGCCCTCTCTCACCTACTTCTATAAAACATACTACTAGGAAGGACTACAAAAAGAAATGTGACAAGAAAAACAAAATGCACACAGTCAGAAAAGTAATAAAATTATATCTATTTATAGATGGCATGATCCCATATGAGGAAAACCCTAAAGACTCCCAGAAAAATTATTAGAATAAGTGATTTTGGTTAAACAACAGAATATGAAACCAACATATGAAAATCAGTTTCGTCTCTTTATACCAATAATGCTTTATCCAAAAAAGAAATAAAGAAAACAATTCCAGGGCTGCAGATATAGCTCAGTAGGCACAGAATGCTTGCCTTACATGCACAAAGCCATGGGTTAAAACCTCAGCACCACCCACCACCAAAAAAAAAAAAAAATTCCATTGAAGATCTGGGCAGGGAATAGGGCTCAGCAGTAGCGCACTTGCCTGACATGTGTGAGGCACTGGGTTTGATTCTCAGCACCATATAAAATAAATAAATAAATAAATAAATAATAGATAAATAAAGGTCTATCAATAACTTAAAAATTTTTTTAAAAAGTTGAAGATCTATACACAAAAATTAGGAGATAATGGTGTAAGAAACAGAAGATATAAATAAACAGAAATCCCATGTTTGTGGAATGGAAGAATACTGTTAAAATCTGTGTACCACCCAAGGAAATATTCAGATTCCCGTAATGTCTATCAAAATTTCAATGGCAGTATTCACAAAAATGGAAAAAAATGATTCTAAAGTTTGGATAGAATCACAAAAATTCCAGGAGACAAAACAAGTGGAAGCATCACACTACCGACTTTCGAATTATATTTCAAAGTTCTGGTAATCAAATGGTATAGTATTAACATAAAACCAGAGAAACTACAGGAACAGAAATAGAAAACCCAGAAATAAGCCCAAAAATATAATCAATTCCTTTTTAACAAACTTACCAAAAGACAAAATAGGGGAAAAAGGTAATCTCTTCAATAAAAAATCTGTCCTGGTACAACTACATATTCATAAGCAAAGAATAAAATGTGATGCTTATTTACATACCACACCCAAAAATCAACTAAAAATTATTAAAGTTCTAAATGTACAACCTGGAACTATAAAGATCCTAGTAGTAAATGGGGAAAGTTCCTTGGCGATGACTTTCTGGATACTCACTGAAATCAGAGGGATCAAAAGCAAAAATAAACTAGTAGAACTTTGTTACACGAAAAGTTCCAGCATGGCAAAAGGAATAATTAGCATAATGGAAGGCAGTACATGGGTTTGGGGAAAATATGTGCAAACCATAAATCTTATCAGATAAAGGGCTAATATATGGGGGAAAAAAATCATACAACCCAAGAGCAAAAAATAAAACAAAGCAACAAATACAATTAAAAATAGGAAAAGGAAGGGGGGAATCATGAATCAAAATTGATTTCTATGCATGTATGAGTATATCAGGATGAACCCAACTACTATGTATTAGAGCTTACTCTAATAAAAAATTTCAAAATGGGCAAAGGACCTGAATAGATTTTTCCAAAGACTAGAATGAGGCAAAAGTATATAACTGGTGCTCCATATCATCAAACAACAGGAAAATGCAAATTAAAATCAAAGTGACATGTCATTTCATATCTGTTAGAAGAGCTTTTAACCAAATGATGAAAAATAACCTGAATATGAAGATATGGAGAAAAGGGAACCCTTATACACTGCTGGTGGGAAACTGTAGTGGAAAACAATAGTAAAGAGGTTTCTCAAAAATAAAGAAAAATACAACTACTGCAAGACTCAGCAACCCCTCCTTTGGATATATAACCCCCATACCAAAATGAAATCAGCACCTCACAGAAATATCTGCATTCCTCAGTTCATGGCAGTATTATTCAAAATAGCCAAAATATGGAAAGAACCTCTGTGTCCAAAGACAGATGAACATATAAATTGTAAAATGCACATCAACACATACATATGTATATATAAATACACATATGTACATTTGAATAGATATACTGGATCACTGTTCAGACTTTAAAAAGAAGAATAATGCCATTTGCAACACAGATGAACCCAGAGGACATAATGCTAAGTGAAATGAGCTAGGCATAGAAAAATACTCTTTGATCTCACTTATATGTAGAATCTTTAAAAAGAAGAAGTTAAATAAACAAAGAGAAAGTGCAACGAATGCCTGAGTTCAAGCATGCCCAGTACTAAAAATACATAAAATTAATTGGAAAAAAATAGTCAACATGTTAGCTCAACTGTCTAAAATGCAACAAATATTTGATTTAATAAACAGTATATACTCTTTGATTTGTTTTTTTCCAGTTTAAGTATACCTAAACCCCACAAAACTCATTTTAAACATGTGTGTGCACATATACATACATGTTTTCTCAGGATAGCAAAGTGTGGGCATGCTAAATTTTAAAAAAGGATTTTTATTTAGTTAACAACAATCATTAATCTCATCCCTAAGGAAGACACCTCTCCTTTCACAAAGGTTTTGAGATCCTGAGATACAAATGAGCATAAGGAATAGTGGGGAAAATATTGCTTAATCAATCCTTTCAACTGTAACATTGTCTTTATTAACATCTTCCACATCCAACATATTAAACAACAATCATGTTCTTTCAAATTCAGTGAAACTAAAGACAGATTCAGTAAATAAAATTAAAGATGACTATCTCACCACATGAACAGAAAAAAGGCAAGGGTCATATTTCAATTGATTTTCTGTTACCCTGACAAGGGTCATTAAGAGAATATAAAAATGAAATATACCACACATTTCTCACAGTATTTCTCTACACAATGGCAGCCACATAGAAAACTTTCTAAGGGTTTTTGTTCTCTTATTTTTAAAAGGTTCTATTGTCTCATAAGTTGGAAAATAATGTGTGCTATCAAGAAACCTTTCATATTACATAAAATGCAGCAGTTCCCAACCTTAAGTGACTATGGATGTAACCCTTTTTCAGACAGATTTTAATATCTTTGGAAACTGAAATTTCTCAGTGTCCTCCTAGACACATGGATGACGACGACTACTACTACTACTACTGCTACTGCTACTGCTACACAACCCAAAAGTTTTGATATACTTTATAATTATATTCTGTTCCACAGTATTTGAAAATCACTTTCACATAAGCAATAAAAACCTCCCCCTAAAACACTACTACTACAGAAATGTGAGGATCAGATGGTAAATAATTAGGAATAAAAGATAATTCCTTTGCAGGTGATGACTGCTCTTCACCTGGACAATGAGTGCAGCCTCCTGTATGATCTAGCTACTGCATCTCTAAAACCTAACTGTCTATTCACATCACAGCAGATAGATTTTCTTCAAGTGAGATCATGACCTTGTACTTCAGAAACTCAATGACTACCCCACCCCCATTCCACTCTGATGAATGTAGACTCCTTCACCCATCTGTCCTGCATGATCTCCAGAGGGACCGTCCTCACCAACACTTCTGCTCTTATTGCATCCGACTGTCCGCTTAGTTCACTCTGCAGACATGGTAGTCTTCACAGCATTCCTCAAAAATGCTCGGCACACTTTCTCCCAGGGCCTTTGTTATTGTCTGGGATGCTCAGCCCTCAGGTTATCAAGAGGTTTACACACTCACCCCCTTAGAGTCTGTGCTTAAGTATCACTTTCAGTTCATCTGACCCCATAACACCATTGTCTACACTTTCAATTTGTTTAACCGCTTACTTTTCCCTTAATATTTACCAAATGCATTACAAATAACTGATTTAATGTAATGAGGGGTTTTTATTTCAGTAGTCCTTTTCCATAACACTAAAACGTAAGCTCCATAAGCAGAGAATTTTATCTACTTTGTTCAATGACATAACTTTCAACATCTGGCTTGTACTATACATTCAATAATGAAACAAAACTATTTTTAAATCAGCTGAAAAGAAACAATTACCTTTATTATAGTTTAGATATGAGGTATCTCCCACAAAAATTCACGCAAAAACATTGAGGTAAAATGACTGGGGTTATGAGAGCTTTGGATCAACCCAATCGGTGAATTAATGCCCTCAGAGGAATTAACTGAGTGGTAACCGAAGGCAGGTAGGGTATGGCTAGAGGAGGTGGGCATTGGGGACATGCCTTTGGGGATATCTATTTTGTATCTGGCAAGTGATTCTCTTTCTGCTTTCTGATCAACATGTGAGCCATGGACCTCCACCATACTCTTCCACCATGATATTCTGCCTTACCTCAAGCCCCAAGAAATGGAGCAGACTGTGCATAGACTGAGACTGCTGAAACCATGAGCCCCCAAATAAACTTTTCCTCCTCTAAAATTGTGCTTGACATGTCTTTGGACACAGCAGGAAAAAAAAAAAACTGACTAAAACAACCCTAAAAATAAAAAATCTCAAAGTGACCTTCTCTGGAGATAAGCCAAAACATGACTCATACTGAATTTAATATTACTAGTAAAAATTTTTGGTTATCTTAAAAGAATTCAGCTATGGAAAATCTTAAGATATCTATGCTTTATGAATCAATGATTTACGAGTACCTGTGAATACAAATGTATAACTGAAGTAATATTCGTAACAATTTTTCCATTTATAGAATGTACAGATCAAATTCTACCTTAACCTAAGCACAGCATCCAGGTTTACAGGATCTGAAGCAGCTTATGCTGGTACCTAGTGGATTTGAGGTCAAGTTCTCTGACTCTGCAACTGGCACAGATGCAGTGTTCCTAGAAATTTCTATAAGTAAGTGTGTTCTAGATGGATACAAGAAAGCAAGAGGCATTTAGAAAAGGCAGTGTGATTTACCCTTATAAATCACGTGTGTTTCCCAAGTAATTTTATGCACTAATTCTTTGCATGTATTCCAAGAAAAGTTAACTCAGTATTACCTCGACTATCATCCATTTCACCATCCCTTGAATGCTCTGACTGGATGTCTGGAGGGGTCTGAAGAACAGCCACACTATTCTGATTTATAATCTTCAATTTCAATTTTGGTTTTGACCGTTTTCTTCTTGGAACTGTAACTGTGAGGCTCTGTAACTGAGTCATCCCTGATTCAGTCAAACACACGCCATCCTGGGTGTAGGTCTTAGGTGGATCTGAAATCACAGAATCCCAAGAATACAAATTTAAGCTTTCAATTTTAGATTTGACTGATAAATTATTCCAAAATATGCATGAAAGGAATGCAACAATAGTTTCATATAGCAAGTAACTATGAAATGCATAAATAATTAAAACTGGGAACAACTGGCCAAATCTTCCTGGCTGACAGGCAGAAGGGCTGCCTCTAAGTTTGTTTTCAATCTGGCATCTCTGTGTGAACGTGTCACATAGGACTTAGAAGAAATGCCCTGAGGCTGCAAGCAGTATGCCAGCTGCTGGACCATCAGCCTCTTCTTAGAAAAGACCAAAGAAAGGAGGCAATGCACATCAGGCATCAAGAACACTCTAGAAGCCCATTGGGAAACCAAACCATTGATATACTCACTTTCAGGGAAAGGGAGTCAATGTGTACAAATCCTGCAGGTTCCACTTTTAAATGTACAAAACCACTGTTCATTAGAATAATTCCTATACCACCCAAATGTCTTTGCACCACAGTATATAAAACACAAGAATAACTGTTTAATAATAATATATGAATCACTATTCTAGGCTACTGTGGAAAAACAAGAACAATACAACACTGAATTAACTCAAATGGAGTCTGTTTGCTAACTAGGCCTTCTTTTCTGCTCAATGATAACTAAGCACCATAATATATTGATAAAGCCAAAGCAAGCAAGGCATTAATAGCTACTCTAAGTATTGTTATTTTCATTGTCAATTTGGTGAAATTTATTGGAATACTACCCCAGTAAAACTAGATAAGATGAACATTTTATATGTCAATTACAGAAATTAACAACATCAGGAAATTTACAATGAACACTAGTATGACTAAGGTAGGTTTGATAAAGTATGCGGAAAGCCAGTTAATTATATAAAAATAAAGCATGTATGAGCTTTTTCTAAAGAACAAATAAAGCATTTCAAATTTTACCTAGCTCTTTTACTTTTGTGACAATTTGTGCTACCAGTGAAGATTCGCAGCAGTCTGAGGAAGGCACTGAAATGAAAAAGAATTCAGGTAATTTTCTTTTTCCAGAAAAAAAGTGTATTTAAAGACGTGTGATTAAAAATTCAGCTTCTACACTCATTTTACTGAAATAAATGCTTGGATACTACAGAGTGCTAACAGCACTTTAAAATAACAGGAACTGAACGCAGCAAGGAGGAATGGTGAAGGAGACAGTATGTGTCTGGGAAAGGGGCAGAGAAAGGAGCAGTACACTGGACTGCTCCATGCTGCTGGCTGTGCCAAGAGAGCATGCTCCCCGTAGGCAGAGCTGTATCCTACAGGTAGGTGTATGTATGCTTCGTTTTCTCCCTTTCTGCACAGTTTCAGTTTCGGTTGGGATAATAAGAATTAATAAGAATTAATCTAATACACAAAATAACATTTTCCATAAAATACTTGTCCAAATAATAGATTCACAATTCATCTTGGACAGCAATGTGTAAGTGAGCTGCAGGACAGCATGGACTCTTACTTTAAATTGTTCTCTTACCATTTGACGCAGGCATATAGGGTCTGCACATGCTACAATCAAAACCAATGTCTGCTACATTTTCCACTTCCTCCTCAGTATTTAAGTTTTGACAAACTGCGTGCATCCATCTAAAAAAACCATATTAATACATTTAAAAGGAATTGAACATTAAGAGCCATTTCCTTTTAAAAACTACAAGGAGTTGATTGATAGTTTTCAAATTTAAAAGCCCTAAGCCTTACATACTCCTACTATCTATCCCATATAACTATTGACCCATAAGAAATTTCATGATGCAGAAAAGATAAGAGATCGTGTACTAGGGAGGAAACAGGTGTGCATTATCTAACAAGGGTATGATAACATTTTCTGATCATAGTCTGATTTTTTTTTTGTTTTTTCTTTCATATACTGAATTATTAAAGACAGCAATGAAGCTAGTCAGGGTAAGCACAAAGGGATTTAAAAGAATTCAATGGTATGGTACATGTGTATTCTATAGGATACATCTGACTTGAAGTAGCTATAACTCTATACATAAAGTCATGTGCAACCATAATTGGGAAATAAGGCAAGGAATTGTCTGGACTTGGACACAGTTTGTAGGCAGAGTTCTAACGCAATAATACTGTTACTGATATTTTGTGTACAATGCTTAACTGCAAACAGGGCATAATACTATACCAAAGAAAATATTCTTGGAAGCTACACACACATACTACTTATGAAGAGAAAGAATATTTATCTAATATCTAGCTATTTATTACCTAGAGCATTAAGTAAAACTAGTTTTAAAAAACAGAACTGTGAGACCATTTATAGAACTTAGTAAGAGAATCAGAAACCCTCCATAAGAAAATGCACATAATTCTGTATTTAATTCTACAGGATTCATAAACCTTCAAAAAGGCTCCCGTTAAAAATCTTCAGAATCAAGAATTTAAACCAGAAAATCACTTCTGTAAGCTCCTAGCTGATTAAAAATTTGGAAAGCAGAAAGTTTTGTCCCTTAAATAAGTGATCAAAGGAAAAGTTATTTTCTCAGTTCCTTTGATTACACTGAAGAACAGCACAGTACCTATCACATTGTCTGCACTGCAGAATAAGGTCTTCTTCTCTGTAGTTTCGATAGCAGACTGGGCAGGAAGACAAGCTGGCACAGGGGGCACACTGTGTGTAATTGTTCTGCCATTCACATCTCAGACCTGCAGATGTAGCTCCACAGTGTCTGCACCAAACACACCTGAAATCCAAATCCCCCCAAAAGTTCCCATTTTATTTACATATTTAGTCACTTCACTCAGGAAGCTACAAATGGACAAAATAAGGGGAAATCATTTAAAACACATGTGAAAATTTTTCTGATAATATCTAGGATAGCAAATGTGTGCTACATAATGATAAACACACATGGCTAATTTTTCAAACTGAAATGATGCAAGAAAGTTCTGCACCTGAAAGATTGACAAGGGAACACAAATGCTAGAATACCATTTGCACTTCCAGCCTCCTTTAGGAACTGTTTGCAAAGGTGGGTCCAGGCAGTAGGTATGGTAACTTATGTCACAGTCATCACACAGCAGGAGTCTTCCTGGGTCAGTCGCCTTCCCACAGGCCTCACACACAGTACATTCCAGACACCTCCAGCCTTTGCTGAGAACCACTTTAGTGATCTGTAAAAAAGACACCACCATACCATGATTTCTATATTAACTCAGATCTCATTTTACATAATCAACACTATTATAAGTAAACTGGAGCCTATGTACCTAGAAGCAGAAGAGAGGCAAACAGCCAGCTAATGTTGGGGGCCCAATACTGGGCAGGGCACACTCAAATACTTCTAGGAGCCCACCGGTCTAGCAGGATAATTGAAAGCAGCACACAGTCTGATGACTTTCTAAGTCCATACAACTACCTATTGCTGTAGATTTAATTTCACTATTTCAATAGACATGGTGACTTGATTTTAAAGAAATCATGTAAGCTGCCCCTTTACTATTGACTCAGGATTTGAAACTATAGTCACTAACTCTCCATCTGTGTTATTTTCATTCATCCCAGGCCTCTTCAGCTTGTATACATGGCATGGGGACTTGTCTATTAAAATCAATAAAAATGCTAAGAGAAAAATAAAAATAAATAAGTCAAGGTAAAACACGAGTTCTCAGTGACACTGTATGGTCTTCAAGGAGTTTTAGGCCATGAAGCTAGGATTTTTGAAGTTCACCTTCACCCCTATCTTTATTCTCCTATCTCTGGGGTCTGAGTTAGCAGAAATTTTGAAAATCTCTAGATTCCTGGTAAACTCCTTGAAGAAGCCATATCATGCATTATTATCAATTTGGTACCAACTCTGAAAGCTCTCAAAAGACTCAAGTCCTGCATCACAATATAATAGCAAGCAAAACAATGTAAAAATTTCAGATTGTGTAGAATAAGAACATCTGAAAGCTCCCAGGAAGGAAAAAAAGAGAGTTAAATTCAAAGGAACAACTACCAGGATGGCATCAAGCTTTCCAACACCACAGATACTAAAGGAGAATAGGAGTTCCCAAATTCTGAAACGGGAAAATGTTTCAGCACACAATTTTTCACCTACCTAAACAAGCAACTTGGTAAGAAAGTAGAATGCCACTTAGACACAGGAGAACTCAAGCTTTCAGTTCCACCATACTCTTAAGAAAGTTCCTTGGAGATACATGGAATGAATTGAGGACACATACCAAGAAAAGGAAGACGCAGGATTTAAAAAGCAAGAAACCCACAGAACACGAGCCCAGGTTAAGGATGACAACACAGCCACACCCAGGAGCTTCTGGCACAGAGAAGAGCGGAGCAATAGGTTCTGGAAGAAGGAGCACTATTCCAGGAAAAAAAGGAAATGACCAAATAATCTGATGTGATGGTGCGTCTATAGCAGGTAAAAACAATGACAAAATAAGAATAGTCACTAATAATATTCATCTTCTTGCTATCAAAAATTCCATGAAAAACAAAGTCACAGCATATTACTTAGTTCTGCAGCAAACATGTACTGAGTCATAACCAGCTTTATTAATATACGTAGTAACAGCTATATTGAGAGAATGCTGGGGGGAGCCAGGGAATGTAGGCTGAGTTAAATCAGAACTCATTTATTCAGATCAGGAAGTCAACAATCTCTAACACTGATAAGGTGGTAGCACTGGCTATTATTAAGAATTATAGAATTATTTACAGGAACAGAGTCCCCAAAGGAATAGAAGTGGTTGCTTCAAGTGTGGAGTGAGAGTGAGACAGGGGCTGGATGTTCAGCATGAGGATTTTATTTGTTTTTTGGTGCTGGGGATTGAACCCAGGCATACTTTATCACTAAGCTACCTCTCCAGTCTCCTTTTTTATTGTTTCCATATTTTTATTGGTGCATTACAGTTGCACATAATGATGGGGTCTAATGTCACACAGTCGTACATGCACACAATAAAACAATATGATTTGACCAACATCATTCCCCAGTATTTCCCCTTTCTCCTCTCTTCTCTCCTCTAGGTCTCTTTCCTGTGCTCTACTGATCTCCTTTCAATTTTCAAGAAATATTCCCCATTTTTCCTTTTTCCACTAGCTTCTACATATGCGAGAAAATATAAACCTTTATCCTCCTTTTTATTTTTTGAGACTGGGTCTTGCTGAATTGCTAAAGCTGGCCTTGAACTTGTGATCCTCTTGCCTCAGCCTTCCAAATCTGTGGGATTACAGGTGTGCACCACAGAGCCATCAAAGCTCTTGATTTTTTATTTTAAAACATGTATGTGTATTACTTTGATTATTCTGTTAGTTTTTTAAATTAGCCTTAGATTACCAAGTTATAATTTATCATTTACCCAAATTGAAGAAAGAGACTGGAAAAGCAGGGTAGCAGTCACCCAGTGTTTTCTGTAAATGGGCAGACAGTAAACACTCAAGGTTTTCTGGGCCATGTGTCTTTTGCAACTACAGAGTCTGCCATGGCTGAGCAAAAGCCACTGTAGCTATATGTAAACCAAAGAGCACCACTATGTTATAAAGGAAGTTTATGTGCCAAAGTGGGCAGTGGGCCGGATGTAGCCTGCGAGCCATGGTACACTAACCCCTGCTTAGAACAGATAAAGTGGGAGGCAGATCTAAAATTGTACAATTTTTGAAACGGGTCTCCATTTCATAGAAGCCTACTTCATGGTCCTTTATAGCCAAATTCTCTAATTACTCAGTTTATGTTCTCTCTCTTTGGGGACAAGTGGGGTGGGGATGAAACCCAGGATCCACTGCATCTAGGGAAGTGCTCCACCTGAGCCACTCCCGGTCCTTTATTCACTCTTCCTGGTGTAGCAGTCTGGTTTCCAGCCATGTCCACCGAAACTGCTGTGGCCGATCAAGACCTTCTGGCTTCCCAATACAACTGACATAGTAGTACGACTGTGCTACCATACTTTGTGTGTGTGTGTGTGTGTGTGTGTGCGCCACCATACTTGACACATGAGCCTGGCTGTGCCGAACTGCCTCTGACCCTAGATGACAGATGTCTGCCATTGATTCATCTTTGTTCTATTGAACTGGTATAATCTTCATTTTTTAAAGCTCTTCGGGTTCTACTTATGGCACCATGTCTGAAGTTGTGACAGGTATGTTTCAGAATCTGCAATGAGTATCTGCTTCAGCTATGATGAACTGGGACCTGTCCTCTCTCCCATAATAAGAAACCAGGTAAATGACCAAAATGCATGAAACCACAGCTTTCAGATACTAGACACCATGGAGTACATGACTGTGGTGTCTGAGAAGAAGGAAACATGTAAGGTCAGTCCTATGTTAATGTGACTATAAACTTCTTCCACAACACTACCCAGGAAGGGACAGCCCTGGTACAAAAGTCTCACTGAGTTCAGAAGACATGGTAAGTTCAGAAAGTCTGAGGCAGTTAGAATTCGCAGGACATAATACTAAAATGAAAGAAGCAATAGAATGAGAGCTCCGGAAATCTACAGAGAACTCTCCTGAAGGCCCTGAATGACCACTGAGCTGCACGTGTACAAGGCAGATCAAGGACCACAGGCAGTGGAAGAACAACCACTGGGAGGCTAACACAGGACTGGAGACACATGATACCCAATCAGTCAAGAGTGTGAAGGCCCTGGGGAGGAGTGGTGGGATTCAGGCAACACCCAGCAAAGGCCATGTTTTAAGTAAGACTAAACCACTTCTAGAATGGCAGTTACCAAG